>NC_135562.1:21870217-22007717 GCF_964340395.1 Glandiceps talaboti | reverse complement strand
CATTAAAAGTTACATCAACACGCTTTTCAGGACATGCGCTTTCTTATGTTTATAGTATGTACTAAATTATATCGAATTTGAAGTATGAATTTTGAAGATATAGCCTTATTACTGAAAATCAATAATCATACAAATGAGCCATTAAACCTAAAAGCTACATCACAAAACGTGTTATAAGCTGTTTGTTTTGTTATAGTTGATGTATTTAGTAAATTATAATGAATGTGAATAGTACACTCTTAAGAGATAACCTAATTACTGAAATTCAGTACTTTTCAAATCGCTTATTAAATCTAAGTGTTACATCTATAGGCATTCTTAAGATATAGCCCAATTACTGAAAATCACGAATTATAGACATGTCTCATTAGAACTATAAGCAATATTAATTAACAAGCTTTTCAGAACATGTGCCATTTGTTATGTTTGAAGTATGTACCAAATTATGTTGAGCTTGACGAGTGCATTTTTTCTTCCGTAAGGAAGAGATGTATTAGTGGGTGAAGGTCTCTGTGTGTGTATGTGTGTATCTGTCTGTGTGTCTGTCTGTGTCACTGTTTTCTCCAAAACAAACGAAATTTGAAGACATATTCCGGAGGGCAATGGCAAGAAGTGATTAGGTTTTGGTAAACATTCCCAGAATACTATTGAGCAATTGGTTTTCTGTAATTAGGCTATATATCAAGAATGCACACTTCAAATTCAATAGACTTTGGTACATACATTTGCATACCTAAGCACATCTGTCCTGAAAATATTATTGATGTAGCTGTCAGTTTTAATAAGTTATTGGCATATTATCGGTAATTAGACGCAGTGGCCACAAAAAAGAAAAGCATTATTTCTGGTCAGGAAATGTTGTCTAAATTCGATGCGAATTTAAATTTCTTTTTTTAATTGTTCATGATTAGTCCTGCAGTTGTCTTTACTGAAGTAGCAATTAATATACATAGAGTTATTTTGTGTTTTCCCGTGGATCTGCAGACTGCATTGGCTGGAAAAACACAGGGGAAAAAGATCAAAGCGGGGGCATTTCAGTGATGTGCCGTGACCAGTAACAATTCCTTCTCTTTTGTTAGCCTTTTGGGGCCGGTCAGTTTCCCCAACCTGGGGCAGTGGATTCTTAAATCGGACCGACAAAAAGTCACTGACCCCCACTATCTGTAAAACCAAAAACAGGCTGAACCCCCCCCCCATCACTTAATTCTAAAACATAATAACCCCCCCCCATATAATATTCACAGGACAGGTATTTTTTATCATGTGTGGATTGCTTGACTGTCTTGTATCTACTTTATAAGATCCCAGGATAGCACTATCATAATTATAATTATTGACAACACAGGGTAAATATATTCTACAGGGAGTTTAATAGTATCATGACTGACAGCTACGGGGATAAGTGTGAGAAGGGAATATGTACATCTCTTATGGGGGGTCCTAGGGGGTCTCCCCCTAGAAGCCCAGGAGGTTTTTAACTCTGAAAAGTCAATTTTGAGACATTTTCAGAAAATAATTTCCAAGCTTTACAAGACAGCACCAACATGTAAAAATAAGCAACTACATAGGGTTGAGATATTTTTGAAATATACTTTGATAGCATCTTGACAGTAAGAGGGGAAGAGATTGAGACTGGGATATGTCCACCTCATGTGGGGGGGGGGGGGTCCATGGGGTCTCCCTCTAGAAGCCCTTGAGGATATTTACTCTTAAAGCCAATATTTAGGCTATTCAGACCCTTTCAAGCAATAACTTAAACCACGCTTTACAAGACAGCATCATCAAGTATTAGAAACTATAGGGATTTTCCCCTGGCAGATCTGCAGTTTTGCTTCTATTAAGGCAATGCTGAAGTTATCCATAGCCTTTTAGGTAATATTTCCAAGCTTCAAAAAGCTAACGAAAATGTAAGTTTTAGATGAGTTTCCCATGTCACATAAAAATGGGCCCGTAACATTGGTATAGGGGCATAGTTTATAAAAAGAAGTTAATCTAAAATGTTCTACTCGTCAGTATGAACTTGTCAGAAGGGATTAATACACTTTCTGTTTTGGACACTATAAGTTATTGAAACTACAAATCACCACATCTCATCAGCTTTCCAGTTTCTATTATACACTAGGTATGACCGCCTAAAGTTCTCTAACATACCGGTGTATCTATGAAGATCACCATTACGAAACCTTCAAGTTCACTTTTGCCCCAACGTGCAATATAAGTGAAGCATTGATTGTGAGACAGCCAAGCATTTACATAACATGTTCTGTAACTAGTGTGGTAGCTAGGTAATACATGTATATGTATATGTATAGTTATGTTTGAACTGATAAGTAATATCCAAGAATTCATGTAAGAAACAGGGATATGAACAAATATTTACATGTACCACATTTCAGACAAGGCTATATGCCATTGTAGAAAAGGATTGTTTTATTCCATCACAATCCAAAACACAATGACCCCCACCCCCATCCACAATTTTCAAAAAAGCATGACACCCCCCCCCCGCCCACTACTGCCAATTTCAAAAACAGGTTGCAAAATGCAAAAAAAAAATCCATACGATCTTTTCAAAATTGAAAATCTTCTCTCTTTGTTTTAATATAAATCTTTCGATACTAAGGGCGAGTTTGCTGCTAGAATGCGTGCATTTATTCGTAAAAAATAACATTATCACAACAATGCAAATGAGAAAAGCAAATGTTGTTACCTACTGTGTTGCAATGTTGGGCAGTGTACTAAGCGCTTTAATTAGGTCAATTTTACCCCAATTTTCCGACATTGATTGGCTTTGTTCTAGACCATTCAAAGTATTCGGGTTGCTTGTATTGAAAGGTACGTATATCAAAATATATATCAATACGTTTATGTCCAGATCTGAATATTATATTTGAGAAACCAAACGAACTTGAGCGCCATGGAAATTCACCTCATTGTGGCATGCATCGCGAAATTCTTGAACTTAGTGTTACAAAAAGGGTCTGTAAACGAGAATCAAAGTATAGAGTGGTATCATGCTTAAAAGTGTGCAAACTTTCTGATGCATACTAGCGATGTTATGATGGTTTGAATTTTGTTTATTATTTGCCATGGAAACGAGTGTACATATCCCGGGTATATATATGTATTGAGAATAGGTAGGGGATAGTTGAATAACTTTTCGACAACTTTCACTGGGACTTCAAAATTCACAGATATAGAGCTAAAATTCATTATGTTCAATTGATACAGCAATCCATACATTTGTGCTGTATGCATGGTGAAATGTATGTATGTCTATATGTATGTCGGATGTATGTGTATCCCTGTAAATTTGAATAATTTGATTTCAAAAGCCATTACATCTGTTCCACTACATGTACATACATAGATTGATATCACAAAGTACTTTCAGATTTCTATAGTTTGGCACACCTTTTTGTCAATTCAGGGGTATATCATGTACTAATAGCCTACTATAACAAAGATTGTTGCATTCCAGCAATTACTATGTGTAGGAACAAAAAGCTCAATATTACCCTTACGGAAGGCTTTCAGTTTAAATCTGGTTAATGTATGGCCTAATTACCAAAAATATTAATCATATGTAAATCATCATTAATATTCATGAACGTTTATCAAAAGCTAATCAGTCGCAGCCATTACCTAAAAATATGTGTACCAAATTTCGTTTGCATTGAGACAGCCATTTTTGAGAAAACGATGAAACAAACAGACAGACAGACAGACAGACAGACAGACAGACAGACAGACAGACAGACAGACAGACAGACAGACAGACAGACAGACAGACAACCCATCCTTAAAATATAACCTTCCTGTACGGAATGTAAAAAATCAATCAAGAATCACTGAGTGATATATAACCTACCTGTATTAGTACTTAGCTGTAGCAAGTTATGTCTATTATGTTGGTCTTCATGTTCAGATCATTCCTCAGTGATTATTAAGTATGATTTTTAATAAATGTCTAAGTTGCAACTACCAGTGCAGGTGAGGTAACTATGATGTCATTTCACAAACAAACTAACTATTCAAAATATGTAAGAAATCATGATTTGTCAACGTGTTAATGTACGAAAGTCTTCCTTCAGGTCATCATCGACTACAACTGATAGAAAACAACATAACTGTGTTCCATTTTATTTCTAATTGCTAGTTTCGAATATCTGACATAACCAATTATTTTTCTTTTCTCGTTTCAAACAATTCTAAGACGTTATCTTTCGTTATAACACATTGTTGACCCAGAACGCAGACTTTGTGTGGCGTTCATACTGACACTTAATAACCTATATGAATAGCAAGTGTGTCCATGACAACCATGTTTGTGATCCAGCCTGTGATTAGATAAACTGTGCATTAATACTCTATTTGAATATAAAACAGAAACCAAGAGTTTCAAACACCTATTAGCTCCCATTGCTATGATAAACGTAATCCCTACGGCGTCCCTTTGAAGTCAAATCAGATTTAAATGTGAACAGTCAAACATTCTCTGGACTGTAAAAAGCTCGGTGGTGAATCTTGTCATTGACACGAATTGCCTTTGAAGTACCGACGTAAAGAAATCTTCTTAACAGTAGGATTCTCCAGTGCTGAAGAGAATCGATTTTAGATGTGACAGTATTACCTGTAATCATTATCAAGCTGGCATACTTTAATCGCAGTGGTTGTTACCCCTCTCTCAAGATGATATTTCCGTTGTGAATGGCAGATAAAATGTAATTGCCCATGGCATACATATGTCGTAATTGTCTGACGTCAATATTGAATATTATGGGATGTCATTAAGAAACACCTATTTCATTTCGTTCCCCTATCTAGAGTGAAATGCACATTATACCCATGGTTTCCATGACAACCCTAATTAATGCCAACAATTTTCGAATGATAATGCTATATTTATTCTTGTGAATAATCTTACGTGAGTATTATTCGTTCTTTGTCACCACAAAGAGAAAACATTACTGTTATTATGAACTGAAAATTGACAATTGCCAGAGTGATTGCTCGTACCATTTGGGAAAATTCACCCACACCTTTTTCTGTAAGCTCAGAATCAATATCTTATGAACATTTGAGTTGGCCTTGCCAAAACGTAGCTAAGTGAATTTTATTCCAATGTTGTCATAGTAACAATGTGATAATTTTGAAAATTGCTTAAAAATGAAAAAAAATAATATCACTGTTCCATGAAGGTCATTGGAGCAATGTAAGTATATATATCAAGTGTGAGGTAGAAATTAAAGATGTCTCGACCAGTCACTATAATCTTCTGATATCTTTATTAAAACCGACGTTTCGGCAACGCAACAGTTGCCTTCTTCAGGGTCAAACTAATAGATAAAATGGATAAAATCGAAAGTCACAAAATGCTAAAAATGAATACAGGATAAAAGTGTCGGAATAAAATGCTACAGATATGGAAATAAAATATGACTACAGCGTGAAAAGATCTCACTAACCTCGAACGTATTCCTGGATGGTAAACTGAATATGAATAAAGAGAGTAGCCTTAGGTGGGCTTAAAAAGAAACGTAGTATGGCCACCTAGCTTGAAAGGGAAAGGGGGACAATAGGCGGGGGGGGGGGGCTGAAAAATAAATGGAAAGTACGATGACAAACCTTACGGTTAATATCCTTGGGTGACAGTGTGTCTAAATTGTTGATGTACGATTTTGACAAGTCGGCTTAGGTTTGTCATAACATATCTAAACTTTTTGTAATCATAGAAACCACGTCATTACTACGAAAAATGCTTAAATGTATAGAAAGTCATAAATATAACCGCTTAAAACTAGACTTCAGACCCAATTAAATAAGATCTATACAATTATAGCGTTAGAGGAACTCTTGTTTTCTTTAAGATGACGCTCTGGTTTGCCAATGGTCTCATTGTATAATTTGCTTTCCAACCTCATGTCAAAGTTTAAAACCAGTCTAAGTAAAACGAAAGATAAGGGGATTTAGCAACCTGGAATAAATAAGGGGACACACTATCCTTTGCCATTGCTTGTGTTTAAATATTTTAATGCCGGTCACCGTTGTCTTTCTTTCGATTGAATCATCATATCGAATGTTCAATAATGTAAACAGTAAATCTGAATGATTGTGTGATAATTCTTTCAACCACCCATCGAAAAATATCATGTATTTTTAATATGTGTAGGACCCATTGGCAAATTTCTTTCTTCAGTGAATTGTTGATTATTTTCACACACTCCAGTTTTCACCGTCATCATAGATTCCCTTTTACTCAATTAAGTCAGATACTTCATCGGCATAATTTGTCAGATTCTTTCTCAAACATCAAGAGTTCGTATGCAGGGTGTGTGGTAACCATATCTATATTCAAATAAGGTAACATCAATACATTTCCTGCACCTAAGCACGCTAGAACTACTCTTGGAGCTATTATAGTGTGAAATAATCATCTACAGACACCCAACCAGGTTTTTTAGTTTAGATTGAAAGAATGTACGAAAATATATATGTACATGAACAATTACGTCATCAAGTAAATGTATTTTTAATTTTACATAGTAAATCAAATATACAATTAATTAATATTAATTTATTTTCCAATATAAGTATGTTTTGATTAATTCTTATGCAAATGATATTCAGATTTATAAGTTTTCCAATACATTCTTGCTGAGTGTAAAACTGTCTTGAGGTCGTGTTTAATCACGTGGCGGGGCATGACGTTTAATCAGCTCTGTCTATAGAGCTATTTGTCATGTCCTTCATTATTGTACCTTTATATATTAGTGTAGTAAGTGTACCTTTAAGTAAGTGTACCTTTATCTATTATTGTAAGTAAGTGCACCTTTAACTATTTGTGTAAGTAAGTGTACCGTTATATATTAGTGTAAGTAAGTGTACCTTTAAGTAAGTGTACCTTTATATATTAGTGTAAGTAAGTGTACCTTTATTATTCATACATTAGTGGAAATACAGCAATACAATAGAATAAAGCAATTTCTCCTGATGCATTGTTTCCCTTAAATATATACAGTATAGTATTTCACAACTGTGTTATATATGTTTTACATTAAAAGGTTATGTCAACATATGACAGGGTGTTGCCCTTTTCCATATACAAACTATAAAATGAATATCTATAATTCTTATTAATACAATAATTTATTTTTGTTGGATGTCAACCTTGTCATCTGGCAAAACCTCATGAGCTTGAAAACAATTTTGATCATTTGAAATATTTGTAACCATGACTATTGTATGTGTTATTAAGTTTGTATTAATAATAAAATTCTCCTATATTGTCACCAATTTCTCAGAAAAAATATTGTATGTACTCTTTGATTATTTTCGAGTAGTGTAGTTATGTGTGATGAAAAAGATACTCAATGCTCAGAAAACATCCTTCATCCTTCATTTTGTAGAGTGGATTATATTGCCGAGCGTTGAATGGAGACTTCCATGCCGATATAACTCCTGTAGTTCTTGCTGCCCATCACAACAGCTATGACATCTTAAAAATCCTACTTGATCTCGGAGCCAGAATAGAGCAACCGGAATACTACCACTTTCAGACCGAGGAATTCACACTTGAACACTCCGTGGGTACTATAAACGTGTACAGGGCTCTGGCTTGTCAGGCGTATATTTCATTGACAAGTGAAGATCCTATTCAAACGGCCTTCCAACTGAGCTGGAAGCTGCAACAACTCAGTGTTAGGGATTATGAGTTCAGATTTCAGTACGAACAGTTGGCTGACCAATGCGCCCAATTTGCTGCAGATTTATTAGGACACGTAAGAAATACACAGGAACAAATCACCGTCCTCAATCATAATCCAGACGAATGGGCTTTGACGGCGGATTTCCATGAACCACTCAAAGTAAAGAAAGCTATACGTTACAACCAGAAGAAGGTATGTATGTACATATGTATGTATGTATGTATGTATGTATGTATGTATGTATGTATGTATTTAAGTATGTATGTATGTATGTATGTATGTACGTATGTACGTATGCACGTACGTATGTATGTATGTATGTATGTATGTATGTATGTATGTATGTATGTATGCATGGATAGATGGATGGATGGGTGCGTGCGTGCGTGGGTGGGTGGGTGGGTGGGTGCGTGCGTGCATGCATGCATGCATGCATACATGGATGGGTGGGTGGGTGGGTGGCTGTGTGGGTGCGTGCGTGCATGCATGCATGCATGTATGTATGTATGTATGTATGTATGTATGTATGTATGTGTGGATGTATGTATGTATGTATGTATGTATGTATGTATGTAAAGAAAGAAATGCAAAAGTAACTTGTGAGACAGTAAATGAATGCAATCCGACGTTTCGAATAAAAATTCTTTTTCAAGGTATTTATAGGCAAGGCATGTTAGGTAAACACCTGAATATATCTGAAAGTTATGGAATAGAACGACAACCGCGCGTGATTAACGGTTATACGCGTGAAAACTTCTAATATTCGCACGCACCAAATAGAACCTAATAAAACACGCCTAAAATATAAAATACGCGTGATTAGACTGGGAATGACGTCAATAATTTATTAATTCCAAGGGGTTTCAGTGCTCCGAGACGGAAAACTATTTCCTTCAACCTCAATAGTTTCTCATCACCAGAAACCTTACAAATTCCTGAAATAGACATATCTGATACACTGTGATCGTTGGTAATAAAATGCATAGATAAGGGATAGTTACGATTCTTTTGTCTGGTCAGACGGAGATGTACTACGAAACGATCACCAAGACGGCGTACAGTTGAACCTATATATAAAAAACCACATTTCTGGCATGTAATGCAATACACCACGTTAGTACTAATACAATTAAATCTACTTGTAACAGCCACACTGTTCTTAGGGCCAAAAACATGATTAGTATTAATAATGAAACGACATGTACCACATCGAGTACGATCGCATGGAAATGAACCAGCATTAACTTCCAATTCATGTTGTTCTGTATGTTGTTCTGTTATGTATGTATGTATGTATGTGTGCGTACGTGCTTGCATTGTATTGTATTGTATTGTATTGTATATGTGATGTGTATGTGTTTGTATGTATGTATGTATGTATGTATGTATGTATGTATGTATGTATGTATGTATGTATGTATGTATGTTTGTTTGTTTGTTTGTTTGTTTGTCTGTCTTGCTGGCTGGCTGACTGACTTGATTGACGGATGGTTGGATGGCTGTGACGTGTTATCACTGTTAGCATGGAAGGATTGCTGTAAATGGTTTCAGTATTGACAGTCAGATGTTGACAATAATTGGAATGCCTCCTTGCCTCTTACTTCTCTATTCTACTTTCATCAACACACTCTACGTTTACGACATAAATTCTGTAGTAATTACAAGTTGTTGTCATTACCAGCCTGCTAACAAAGTACATTGGTTTACCACATCACTCAGTTCTCTGACTCGGGTCAATATTTATCAAGATAAGGATATGTTGACAAACCACATTGGACACCGCATATTCGATTTTATTCAACCCATCACTTCGACGGTAATGCTCAATGACGTCATTTCAATAGGCGATAACCATAATGGAACATGAGAACACTTTATGTGTGAAGAATGTACAATTCACCGATAACATTTTCCCAGGGACGACTATGATACTGTAATCCTATCAGACACCTTGTGTTCTTACACATTCAAAAGCTAGTCTCCCTTCCATTGTTATCACCGTCACGGTTTCCCTTCCATTGCTATCACTAGTACTCTCATGAACTCCCTTCTATTGCTATAACTTCCACGGTTTCCCTTCCATTGCTATAACTCTCACGGTCTCCCTTCTATTGCTATAACTCTCACGGTCTCCCTTCTATTGCTATAACTCTCACGGTCTCCCTTCTATTGCTATAACTCTCACGGTCTCCCTTCTATTGCTATAACTCTCACGGTCTCCCTTCTATTGCTATAACTCTCAGTCTCCCTTCCATTGCTATAACTCTCACGGTCTCCCTTCTATTGCCGTAACTCTCACGGTCTCCCTTCTATTGCTATAACTCTCAGTCTCCCTTCCATTGCTATAACTCTCACGGTCTCCCTTCTATTGCCATAACTCTCACGGTCTCCCTTCTATTGCTATAACTCTCAGTCTCCCTTCCATTGCTATAACTCTCAAGGTCTCCCTTCTATTGCTATAACTCTCACGGTCTCCCTTCTATTGCTATAACTCTCAGTCTCCCTTCTATTGCCATAACTCTCACGGTCTCCCTTCTATTGCTATAACTCTCACGGTCTCCCTTCTATTGCTATAACTCTCACGGTCTCCCTTCTATTGCTATAACTCTCAGTCTCCCTTCCATTGCTATAACTCTCACGGTCTCCCTTCTATTGCTATAACTCTCACGGTCTCCCTTCTATTGCTATAACTCTCACGGTCTCCCTTCTATTGCTATAACTCTCACGGTCTCCCTTCTATTGCCATAACTCTCACGGTCTCCCTTCTATTGCCATAACTCTCACGGTCTCCCTTCTATTGCTATAACTCTCACGGTCTCCCTTCTATTGCCATAACTCTCACGGTCTCCCTTCTATTGCCATAACTCTCACGGTCTCCCTTCTATTGCTATAACTCTCAGTCTCCCTTCTATTGCTATAACTCTCACGGTCTCCCTTCTATTGCTATAACTCTCACGGTCTCCCTTCTATTGCTATAACTCTCACGGTCTCCCTTCCATTGCTATAACTCTCACGGTCTCCCTTCTATTGCTATAACTCTCACGGTCTCCCTTCTATTGCTATAACTCTCAGTCTCCCTTCCATTGCTATAACTCTCACGGTCTCCCTTCCATTGCTATAACTCTCACGGTCTCCCTTCTATTGCTATAACTATCATGATCTCCTTTCCATTGCTATAACTCTCACGGTCTCTCTCCCATTGCTATAACTATCATGGTCTCCCTTCTATTGTTATAACTCTCACGGTCTCCCTTCCATTGCTATAACTCTCACGGTCTCCCTTCTATTGCCATAACTCTCACGGTCTCCCTTCCATTGCTATAACTCTCACGGTCTCCCTTCTATTGCTATAACTCTCACGGTCTCCCTTCCATTGCTATTGCTATAACTCTCACGGTCTCCCTTCTATTGCCATAACTCTCACGGTCTCCCTTCTATTGCCATAACTCTCACGGTCTCCCTTCCATTGCTATAACTCTCACGGTCTCCCTTCCATTGCTATAACTCTCACGGTCTCCCTTCCATTGCTATAACTATCATGGTCTCCCTTCTATTGCTATAACTCTCACGGTCTCCCTTCTATTGCTATAACTCTCACATGGCCTCCCTTCCATTGCTATAACTCTCACGGTCTCCCTTCTATTGCTATAACTCTCACATGGCCTCCCTTCTATTGCTATAACTCTCACGGTCTCCCTTCTATTGCTATAACTCTCACGGTCTCCCTTCTATTGCTATAACTATCATGGTCTCCCTTCCATTGCTATAACTCTCACGGTCTCCCTTCTATTGCTATAACTATCATGGTCTCCCTTCTATTGCTATAACTCTCACGGTCTCCCTTCCATTGCTATAACTCTCACGGTCTCCCTTCTATTGCTATAACTCTCAGTCTCCCTTCTGTTGCTATAACTCTCACATGGCCTCCCTTCCATTGCTAAAACTCTAATGGTCTCCATTCCAATGCTATAACTCTCACGGTCTCCCTCCCATTGCTATAACTCTCATGGTCGCCCTTCCATTGCTATAACTCTCACGGTCTCCCTTCTATTGCTATAACTCTCACGGTCTCCCTTCTATTGCTATAACTCTCACGGTCTCCCTTCTATTGCTATAACTCTCACGGTCTCTCTCCCATTGCTATAACTCTCACGGTCTCCCTTCTATTGCTATAACTCTCATGGTCTCCCTTCTATTGCTATAACTCTCACGGTCTCTCTCCCATTGCTATAACTCTCATGGTCTCCCTTCCATTGCTGTAACCCTACGGTCTCCCTTCCATTGCTATAACTCTCACGGTCTCTCTCCCATTGCTATAACTCTCACGGTCTCCCTTCTATTGCTATAACTCTCACGGCCTCCCTTCTATTGCTACAACTCTCACATGGCCTCCCTTCCATTCCTATAACTCTCAAGGTCTCCCTGCCATTGCTATAACTCTCACGGTCTCCCTTCTATTGCTATAACTCTCATTGTCTCCCTTCTATTGCTATAACTCTCACGGTCTCCCTTCTATTGCTATAACTCTCACGGTCTCCCTTCTATTGCTATAACTCTCACGGTCTCCCTTCTATTGCTATAACTCTCACGGTCTCCCTTCTATTGCTATAACTCTCACGGTCTCCCTTCTATTGCTATGACTCTCATGGCCTCCCTTCCATTGCTATAACTCTCACGGTCTCCCTTCCATTGCTATAACTATCATGGTCTCCCTTCTATTGCTATAACTCTCACGGTCTCCCTTCTATTGCCATAACTCTCACGGTCTCCCTTCTATTGCTATAACTCTCACGGTCTCCCTTCTATTGCTATAACTCTCATTGTCTCCCTTCTATTGCTATAACTCTCACGGTCTCCCTTCCATTGCTATAACTATCATGGTCTCCCTTCTATTGCTATAACTCTCACGGTCTCCCTTCTATTGCTATAACTCTCACGGTCTCCCTTCTATTGCTATAACTCTCACGGTCTCCCTTCCATTGCTATAACTCTCACGGTCTCCCTTCCATTGCTATAACTATCATGGTCTCCCTTCTATTGCTATGACTCTCACGGTCTCCCTTCTATTGCTATGACTCTCACGGTCTCCCTTCTATTGCTATAACTATCATGGTCTCCCTTCTATTGCTATGACTCTCATGGCCTCCCTTCCATTGCTATAACTTTCATGGCCTCCCTTCCATTGCTATAACTCTCACGGTCTCCCTTCCATTGCTATAACTCTCACGGTCTCCCTTCCATTGCTATAACTCTCACGGTCTCCCTTCTATTGCTATAACTCTCACGGTCTCCCTTCTATTGCTATAACTCTCACGGTCTCCCTTCTATTGCTATAACTCTCACGGTCTCCCTTCCATTGCTATAACTATCATGATCTCCCTTCTATTGCTATAACTCTCATGGTCTCACTTCTATTGCTATAACTCTCATGATCTCCCTTTTATTGATATCACTCTAAAGATGTCCCCTCCCTTTCTATCACTCTAGAGGTGTCCCCTCCATTGCTATCACTCTAGAGGTGTCCCCTCCCTTGCTATCACTCTAAAGGTGTCCCCTCTATTGCTATCACTCTAAAGGTGTCCCCTCCCTTGCTATCATTGTAAAGGTGTCCCCTCCATTGCTATCACTCTAGAGGTGTCCCCTCCATTGCTATCACTCTAGAGGTGTCCCCTCCATAGCTATCACTCTAAAGGTGTCCCCTCTATTGCTATCACTCTAAAGGTGTCCCCTCCCTTGCTATCATTGTAAAGGTGTCCCCTCCATTGCTATCACTCTAAATGTGTCCCCTCCATTACTATCACTCTAAGGGACCGGTCAGTTTCTCCAGCCTGGGGGGGGGGGCGGTGGATTCTTAAATCGGGCCGACAAAAAGTCATTGACCCCCCCCCCATCTGTAAAACCAAAAACAGGCTGACCCCCTATCACTTAATTCTAAAACATGATGACCCCCCCCCCCCCATATATAATATTCGCATGACAGGTATTTTTTTATCGTGACTCAGTGTGGACTGCTCGACTCTCTTGCATCTACTTTATAAGATCCCGGGTTAGCACTATCATATTTATAATGATTGACTACACAGGGTAAATATATTCGAAAAGGACTTTAATAGCATCTTGGCAGTGAAAGGTAGGAAAGCTTAAGAAGGGAATATGTACATCTCTTATGGGGGTCATAGGGGGTCTCCCCCTAGAAGCCCAGGAGGTTTTTAACTCTGAAAAGTCAATTTTGAGACTATTCAGACATTTTCAGAAAATAATTTCCAAGCCTTACAAGACAACACCGACATTTTAAAAGCAACTACATAGGGTTGAAATACTTTTGAAATATACTTTGATAGCATCTTGACAGTAAGAGGGGAAGAGCTTGAGACTGGGATATGTCCACCTCATGTGGGGGGTCTGAGGGGGTCTCCCTCTAGAAACCCTGGAGGATTTTTACTCTTAAAGCCAATATTTAGGCTATTCAGACCCTTTCAAGCAATAACTTAATCCATGCTTTACAAGACAGCAAGTATCAGAAACTATTCTTTATAACTTACACTAAGGGTTGAAATATGTTCTTAAAAAGTTTAAATGGCATCATTATATACATGTAGTAAAGGTCAGCACATCTATAATGGTAGTATCATTGGTAGGGGAGATTTGGACTTTAAGGCAATTTTAGACTATCTTGGCAAACGTTTCAGATCTTGAAAAGACAATATCATCTCAAATTAGAATAGGGTGAAAATATTTAAGAAATGTTTAATACCATTATGACACAGTAAAAAGGTTGTTGGTGCATCTGATTGTTGGTTGAATGCATGAGTGACCTCTGGGGGTGAGGGAGTCCTTGGGGTTTTCCCCCTGGCAGATCTGGAGTTTTTTGCTTGAGATACTAAGGCAATGTTTAGGTTATTCATAACCTTTGAGGTAATATTTCCAAGCTTCGAAAAGCTAACGTAAAATGTTTTTAAATGAGTTTCTCATATCACATAAAATGGACACGTAACATTAGTATATAGGGGCATTAATATTGCATGTATAAAGGTGTCCCCTCCATTGCTATCACTCTATGTGCATGCATACATACATACATACATACATACATACATACATACATACATACATACATACATACATGCATATGGATACTTAATCGAGTATAATGCTATGAAAACATACAAATGACTCCCATCTCCCTTACATACTCACTTGAAATGTTTGGTTTCGTACAAATGTTGTGTTAGCTTACCACATACACAAGCTGGTAGTTTTTCGATAAATAGGCTTCGCGTAGTGCAAATGTATTCGGAAAATCGATACTTTTGTAATTTGGAAAATATTTCAAACGTCAGGTGGATTGTAAGCTGGATAAATATCGTACATGTAGAGTATCCGTAGCATCCTTTTAACGGTCTTTTATTATTGTGAAACTGACAAGGCCATCTAGTGCTAGTCAAACTTTACAGCCTTCCCCATATGTAGTGTGCCATAACATTGAAGTAACTTAATAAATAACAAACTTTCCATTTACATTCGTCCATGCCTCGATGCATTTGTATGTGAAACAACTGTTAATGAAATTATCAGCTATAGATCAATTGATGTATTGCCATGGGAGGAATCCAATGTGACATATCAAGGTAGCATATCGGCATAGTACGTGTCTTATTTACTAATGTCCTCAACTTCTCTAAGGCAACATGAAAGTCTTGTTTCGAATTACGTGTAAAACCAAATCTCTAAAAGACTTCATGTCGAGTGTTCCAAGTACTATCATCAAAGTATACCGTAAAAAGTCAACAGGCAAGGCGTTCAGTCAGTCAGTTATTCAGTCGATTATAATGTCTGTCGGCAATCTAGCCATACAATCACCCAGTCAGTTATTTTGTCTTCAAGTCGGCCAGCCAGCCAGCCAGCCAGCCAGCCAGTCAGTCAGTCAGTCAGTCAGTCAGTCAGCCAGCCACCCAGCCAGTCAGTCAGTCAGCCAGCCAGCCAGCCACCCAGTCAGTCAGTCAGTCAGTCAGTCAGCCAGCCAGCCAGCCAGCCAGCCAGACAGACAGTCAATCAGCCAGCTAGCCAGGCAGTCAGTCAGTCACTCAGTCACTCAGTCAGTAGGTCAGTCAGTCAGTCAGTCAGTCAGTCAGGCAGTCAATCTGCCTGTCGGTTAGTTTTATACAGTGATCTAACCTCCATATAAATATATATCTTCTATATAGAGACCTAAATTCTATATAGAGGCCTAACTTGTGACTAGTGATCTAACGTCTATATAGAGATCTGACCGCTTGTTTAATCTCTATTCAAAGTTCTTCCGTCTATAAAGACTTTTATACATGGATCTAACTTAAATGTATGTATAACAATCATCATTCTATGAATAGAAGACCGACCTCTATATAACGATCTACCATCTATAGAAGTATCTACCGTCTATATAAAGATCTACCATCTATATAAAGATGTACCGTCCATATAAAGATCTAGTCTATATATAGATCTACCGTCTATATAAAGATCTACCATCTATATAACGATATACCATCTATACAAAGATCTACTGTCTATATAACGATCTACCATCTGTATAATGGTCTACTGTCAATATAACGATATACAGTCTATATAATGATCTACCGTCTATGTAAAGATCTACTGTCTATGTAAAGAACTACTGTCTATATAATGATCTAATGTCTATAAAGATCTACCATCTATATAAAGATCTACCATCTATATAAAGATCTACCATTTACATAATGATCTACCGCCTATATAAAGATCTACTGTCTATATAACGATATACTGTCTACATAATGATCTACCATCTATATAATGATCTACAATCTATATAACGATCTACTGTCTATATAATGATATACTGTCTATATAATGATCTACCGTATATATAATGATCTATCATCTATATAACAATATACCATCTATATAACGATGTACCGTCTATATAAAGATGCATTGTCTATATAAAGATCTACCTTCTATATAAAGATCTACCTTCTATATAAATATCTACCTTCTATATAACGATCTATAAAGATCTAATCTCTACCGAGAGATATAACCTCTATATGGATAAGTAAACTCTGGATAGAGATCTGACTTCTATATAGAGTTGTAACCTGCGCATAAAGATCTAACATTTACATAGAGACCTAATATCTATATAGAGATCTAACTTCTAAATAGAGTATAATATATAGAAGTTAGAGCTCTATTATAGATCTAACATCTGTAAGAGATCTAACTTCTATATAAAGATGTAACCATTATATAGAGATCTAACTTCGGTATAGAGATGTAGAAATGTAACTTCTATATAGAGATCTAACCTCTTCATAGAGATCTAACTTCGTATATAGAGATGTAATCTGTGCATAGTGACCTAACTTCTGTATAGAGATGTAACCTCTGCATAGAACACTAACTGCTAAATGGAGAAATAATCTGCAGAGATCTAACTTCTATACAGAGATGTATCCTCTATATAGAGATCTAACTTCTGTATAGAAATCTAACCGGTATAAAAGTGTAACCTCTGCATACAGATCTAACCGCTATGTCAAGATGTAACCTCTCTATAGTGTTCTAACTTTTATATAGAAATATAACCTCTGCATAGACATCTAACTTCTGTATAGAGATCTAACTTCTATACAGTGATGTAACCGTCACATAACGATCTAATTACCGTATAGAGATGTAATGTCTGCATAGAAATCATGGAAATGTAAAGAGATGTAACCTCTGCTTAGAGATCTCATCTGTATATTGAATTCTACCTTCTATATAGAAATCTATCTGAATAGAGATCTAACTTCTAGAGATGTAACATGCCTATGCAGGTCGGACCTTTATGTTAAGCAAGTAAGTTCAAAGATCCTTCTGGTAATTATTATCGAACGACCTTATGCATACAAAACAACTGACTTTGTGTAGAAAGGTGTCAAATATGCCAGCAGACTGAATTGTATTTTACATCTAATTTGTGATACCCTAAGACTGCTAAACGTAATGACGTGGTTATCATTGTGACGTGATGATCGTGACAAAACTTGGAATATGACTTGGTGTCTAATTCGCCTGAAATGCTGTGTTGAAGCTCATATGTGATGGCTCGTACATCTGATGTACTTCTAGTTTTCATTTAGCACGAACATAACAACTTAACATTCACAACATGTACAACTGTACGTGTGTGTAAATTACTGGACAACTGTGATGACGCTAATGGTAATAATATGGTCACACAGTTCTTACGTTTTTGATATATTGTCCAAGATATACTGTTCTGTGTTTGATTCATAACTGAAGTTATTATTGGCGCGTATGTTTATGGTAGCTGAATGCACCACACTAGAGTCAAACATGAACGCCATTTATGCCAGAAATTCGATGGCTTGTCCATCATGAATAGATTTTTATTTTTTGAATGGTTGCATGTATAAGCTTCGTGATTATTTGTCAAAAATGTCCACAGCCTGTAAGTCAATTAAATGCAATTACATCAATGATGTCCACAGCCTGTAAGTCAATTTATCAATGATTTTGATCGGGCCAAACGAAAACAGATGTTTGTCGTCATATAAATTCAGTAGCCTGGATCATATACCGTACTAACTATTGACAATGATGTGAAACTTGATAGAAATGATTCTTGACGTTTTTGTACTTGTTGTGTATTTATTACAGTTTATAGCCCATCCTCATTGCCAACAACGACTAATAGAACGATGGTACCATGGTCTGCCTTCGTGGAGGAAGCATAGTCGACTACAAGCACTTGCACTGTCAATACTTGTTGGTATTTGTTTCCCACTGCTCTCAGTCAGCTACATAATAGCACCTGGAGCGAGAATATCAAGATTGTTACAAGTACCATATATCAAGTTCGTGTGTCATACAGCCTCGTCTATTGTCTTCCTCTGCTTACTCACAATTCAAGCGATGGACCTCCAGTTAACGGATTCTTCGTCGGTTGTAGAGGTTGTGGAAAATATTTACAAAGATCAGTGGCTGTCGGTTCAACAGATAAATACCAATCCATCTGAATTATTTGTGATGTTGTTTATAATTAGTAAGTTATCCCACTGGCAGTGACGTTAGCAAGTAAAGTTAGTGTCATTTGGTTTTTATACTTCTATGCAAATTCGATCAACGAAGGCACGGTTCGCGGTTTTAGTGGTGCAGTGCGAAGCTCAATCACAAGTTTCACACTGCACTTCGAAACTGCGACTTCGGAGTTCAAAGTCACATATAATTTTACCTATGTGGAGGGTCTGTCAACATTGTCATGAATACTATGACCACGTTTAAGAACACAAAACTTGGTTTGATTTCGTCTTAGTTGTATTTCATATAGTCATGGAAAAAATGCCCTCTCTTAAATAGAGCAATACAAAATTCAAATCTAACTCTGACTTGTTCTATTTTATACTGAGTAAATAATCACAGGTAAGTAAACACTGTGCGGAGCTTCTGACGTATTGAAATATTACCCATGAACCTGGGCAACGATGAAGCTTCTGTCAATTTTTACTTACCCAGGATGCCTTGCCAAGTAAACATCGTGTTTTTTTTATGTCAGATGTGCTGCAGGGTTAGTGACTATGACTTTAAATCAGCCTCTTTTTTCGCCTCTCTATAGACATTTCAATGCGATTTATTCTTGAAACACAAAACAATCACAATTTCTGAGATGAGTGCAAACTTTATGTCAAAACTTGTCTGGATTGCGTGACTTGTGGAAATGATTAACTGTGAATTATTACAGTGTAATCAATCTGTGAATCCAGTGTAATGGCTTTACACCTGTCTGTGCATCTGTCACTTTGCCATAAACTTGTCTGTGCCTGTACACCATGTCATTTAACCTGTCTGCTCGATTACCCGGGACTTTAAACCTGTATGTGTATCAACCATTTCCTTTAAACATGCTGGTGCATGTACCCTTTTGCTTTGAACCTGTCTGTGGGATCTCCTACAAAACAAAGGTACAGGCCAGGCTAGGTCAGGTATAGATTGAATATTTTATTTTTTGGGCAGAGGGGATTCACATTCGCATTGGGATCCAAAGATCCGTCATCTGTTTTTATTTGCAGTATATGTTGGTTTTCGTGACAAATTTCACCTCCTCTTTAATAAATACTAATTCAGCAATGTAAGTACTTGAATATGTTCACATTCCGTTGAAACTGTCTATAAAATACTCTGAACCACTCAAACGATATTACTAGTGACAGCCATTAATTACCAATTTTAATTACTGCTCACACAGAGCATGTGCATTTAGATGTGTTGTTTAGTGTGTACTGGCCAAGTAGTAATCAAAGTGTATTTGTTACATTTTTGCATAGGAAAGAAGTGAGTATAAATGGTAGATGTGCATCCAATGACGGAAATCCACAATTACAAAGCATAGAATGTACCACAATCTGATTAAAATCCGATGGAGTGTACACTCGCGATTTCTTGTTGGCTGTTACATTTACTGTCGCTTGTTCTCATAGGTTTTCCCCAACCCAATCTCGTGCTTAAGAGTAGCCAACCAGAGTCTTTCTTACAATAAAAGTCAGTAAAAGTCGAAATTGAAAGTGATTGACTAAACAATAACAATAACATCATTGTCTGTGCCCTGTGTTCATTCTCTTTTCAAACAGAGCGCTCTGAAGTATCAATTTTTGAAAACTGCCAAACGTTTACCCTCTGAGTTAAGATGACAGATTTCTGGTCGTGAAACAAAGTCACCTACTAGATCGTTATTTATCTTCGGTGATGACGACCTTGGACTAATATCCCAAAAAATAACAAATCGCCGAATAACTAATAAAAAATATACACCAAATATAATGACGGATTCACATCTTTGCATCTGAATGTGAATAAAAAAATATTAAGTCGATACCTGACCTGACCTGGCCTGGCCTGGCCTGGCCTGTATCTGGCCTGTATCTGTGTTTTGTACCGACCAATCCCTTTGCTATAAACATGTTTGTGCATCAACCTCCATGGCAGCAAACTTATCTGTGCCTATACCCCATGGGT
Organism: Glandiceps talaboti; assembly: GCF_964340395.1. NCBI lineage: Eukaryota > Metazoa > Hemichordata > Enteropneusta > Spengelidae > Glandiceps > Glandiceps talaboti. The sequence goes on along the minus strand of NC_135562.1, from coordinate 21,986,961 downwards.
GTACACTTGTCTGTGTATCAACCCTATGCCATAAACATTTCTTTGCGTTGACCTCTATGCTATAAACATGAATTTGTTATGTTAAATACACACACACAAATTGTTTCTTGAAAGTTAATACAAAATGACTTCTTGTTTTTACAATGCAAACGTGAACAGTAGCAGTGTCAGATAATATTTACAAAATGATAAAATTAATGATAAAGGGTTAGTGTTTAAAATGCAAGTCTCTTAGTGGTGGCAAACTCCCCATCAGCTAAATCGTACCAAGAGAAACTAAATGTGGTTTGATGTGCCGTTCACCTACACTTTGAGGGTTTCCATACCTAACAGGTACATACGTAGATAGACACTATGTCCAAGCCTACTCTTCACAAATAGACTCAAAGACATGCTAATAAATCAGTGCATGGATATATGAGGTAACATATATTAGCCAAACAACTGTATCAACATAGAAGAAACACCCACTTCCATGGTATCAGTATCAACACGGAAGAAACACCCACTTCCATGGTAACGGTATCAACATGGAAGAACCACCCACTTCCATGGTAACAGTATCAACATGGAAGAAACGCCCACTTCCATGGTAACAGTATCAACATGGAAGAAACACCCACTTCCATGGTAACAGTATCAACATGGAAGAACCACCCACTTCCATAGTATCAGTATCAACATGGAAGAACCACCCACTTCCATGGTAACAGTATCAACATGGAAGAACCATCCACTTCCATGGTAACAGAAAGGCTAGTCCAGACCTTAACACGTCTACTCGGGGAGCCTTCAGTATTTACAGGGGCAGAGCTGGGGGAACAGGGGGAGGGTCACGTTTTACAAATCGACTCTCAGGGGAGGACTATATTTTAGAAAACGTGATTAGGGGGAGGCCATATTTTACTTTGTATTGCCTAATATTGCGTTATTTTGGTGGAGGTTTTCGTCCCATCGCTGCCACCAGTTCCAAATCCCATCGCTGCCACCAGTTCCAAATCCCATTGCTGTCATTAGGGTTAGGGTTTAAGTACACATGATATCAGCCTATATCAATCAAATTGTCTGACAACCAACCAAGTAATGAATCTATTATCAGTTGTGGTGTGAGGAGTCTCACAGGTGTAAAACGGCAACAGTCGGAAACTACGGATAATGTTGTGAAGACCATGACCTCGATCCCGACAATGTTGAGAGTGTGTCAATTGAATCGTTTGGAGTTGTAGCCTTCAGCTAAGCCAATGAGATCCAAACATATGTATTTATTAAGTGCAGTGCCTTCCCACACATTCACATTGCGATAGTAGTGGCAAATAACCAATGCATTTCAAACTTTCTACATTGATGTCAACAGTGGGATTTCCCCCGTCCTCCCCTTGTAATTACTGAAGGCTCCCTTAGTTATTGGATTTGGGGATCAGGCGTGGGTGGGCACATCGATTGAAGTTCCCTTGGACAGAGACTTGTGTACACTTTATAGAGAACAGTTACTGCAGTATTTACTAACCATTCTTACATTATATGTATTTTAGGCTCAACGGTGAATGAATTCAAGGAATTATGGCTAAAGGGGTCAAGGGCAGTTAAGGATAATGTCAGCTGGAAACTGTTAGATTATTTTACTCTGTCCTTATTTTGGATGTGGATAGCATTGCACATTACTGCTACAGTAAAGGTAAACATTAACATACTACATAACAGATAATTCTTTGAATTTTACCCTGTCCCTATTTTGGATGTGGATAGCACTGCACATTACTGCTACAGTGCATGTAAACATTAACACACAGATAATTCTTTGAATTTAACTCAAACATGTAACCAGTATTATTAGCATATATGTAACAAATGCATCATAAATTATGCTTCATAAATTCGAAACCTCTGTTGAAGAATTGACAATATGCATTTCCAAGTTGCGTCGTATGGTTATATTTTATAGATGATATACGTGTGCGTAGGTTTTTGAAACCTTACACCAGTCCTGTTTATTTTCCACACATATTGAATGCGTAATGTTTTAACAAAGGAACACATATAAAACTCATGTATGTTACACATTGATTTTACCGTTTCCTTTATTTCCCCTCAGGAGATCTCAGAAGCTCGTGACGTCCAGCATAATGACACAGTATTACATACAAGTGACGTCATAAGTCTTAATGTCAACAAATCACAATACAATTCTACGCAACATGACGACAATAACAACACGTTGCCAACATTGGAGCACAGTCCAATTTTAGCTAACGAAACTATCCTTCATGAAATCAAACTATACTTGGACGAGGCTGTGTTAAAGATTCTTCTGGAACAAGCAGACGCAAGGAAAAATATACGACGTATTATAGAGAGTAAAATAGATGAACTAGAATCAACATTACTGAAAGAATTACAAGAAAGTTCAAATCATGAAACTGATGGCATTAACTCTAACAGTCGGAGACGGCGACGACGAGCTGTAACGCGAATAGCAACTACAGGTCTTGGCGGAGGTACAAGTAATTCACCTCACATAGACGACTACAGTACAAGCAGGATGCGACACTTGCCAACCACACATCCAATATTAATTGCAGATGGACTCTTTGCTATCGCTAAAGTGCTTAGCTTTCTGCGTCTCATACGCATGACAGTTGTACACCTACAGATTGGTCCTATGCAGATATCTCTTGGTCGTATGATGATCGATATATCCAAGTTTTTCGTTATATTCTGCTTAGTCTGGTTCGCTTTCTCTGTCGGTTTAAATCAACTTTATTTTAACTATGCTAAGGATTCTAAATTAGAATGTCAGCGAGATAACCGTCCTAGATGTACACCACCATACGGCAGGTAAGAAGTGGCGTAAAGGCATTTGTTTTAGCTGATATGGTAACTTCCTAGCTCTGGAAGTATACTCTTCGAGGTTTCCAACACGTCTTCAATACACTCCGGAGAAACGGAGATGTGTTGGAGTTATCGAAGCACGTATATTCAGAGCTAGTTAATCTATTTTCGAAAATACCGTAACGAAATATACATATGTGAATTATATATAGAAATAAAAGATACCGAAACAAGGGAATGTAAGATTGTGTTTTGAGAGAAACTTTCAAGATTTAGGATGAGATAAGTGTGCTATGGTGCAATGTATGGTTTTACGGTCTATGGAAGGAACAACAAACTGTATGGATTGGTTATTACCAGCTTACACAAGATGCCATCATAAATTTTATATGACTTTTTCTTAATAAACACATACTATTGTTGTTGTTGTTGTTGTTGTTGTTGTTGTTGTTGTTGTTGTTGTTGTTGTTGTTGTTGTTGTTGTTGTTGTTGTTGTTGATGATGATGATGATGATGATGATGATGATGATGATGATGATGATGATGATGACAAGGAAGTTATTATTCATCAAACCAAACGAGATTATTCCTAGCATGTCACATACACAACTGTAAATGACAAAATGTAGTCATACTTGAATTGTATGACTCGTGAATTTCACATAATTTCAACTACGCCTGTACAGTGTATCCATCCATGAATCATTTCAACTACGCCTATACTGTGTATCGATCCATGAATTATAGTCGTATTATGACGTACGTAATATTAACATTTAATTCGCGTAATTCATGTCAAAAAACATTACATTTCTCATTCAGCATTACCGATGCCCTTAGCACCTTGTTCTGGACATTGTTTGGAATGTCAGATTTGACGAGCCTTGATATTCGGGGCCTGGACCATTGGTTTACGGAGACTATAGGACGATTACTGTACGCAGCTTATCATATACTGGCTATTGTTGTCTTGCTCAATATCTTGATAGCTATGATGAGTAACACATACACACGGATAGAGGTGAGATTCTGTCATGACATCACCCATTAATGTGAGGTGAGGTGGGGATATCTATTCTTATTTAGTGTAAGGTGAGGTGGGGATATCTATTCTTAGTGTGAGGTGAGGTGGGGATATCTATTCTTAGTGTGAGGTGAGGTGGGGATATCTATTCTTAATGTGGATTGAGGTGGGGTATCTATTCTTAGTGTGAGGTGAGGTGAGGGATATCTATTCTTAGTGTGAGGTGAGGTGGGGATATCTATTCTTAGTGTGAGGTGAGGTGGGGATATCAATTCTTAGTGTGAGGTGAGGTGGGGATATCTATTCTTAGTGTGGGTTGAGGTGGAGGATATCTGTTCTTAGTATGAGGTGAGGTGGGGATATCTATTCTTAGTGTGAGGTGAGGTGGGGATATCTATTCTTAGTGTGAGGTGAGGTGGGGATATCAATCTTAGTGTGAGGTGAGGTGGGGATATCTATTCTTAGTGTGAGGTGAGGTGGGGATATCTATTCTTAGTGTGAGGTGAGGTGGGGATATCTATTCTTAATGTGGGTTGAGGTGGAGGATATCTATTCTTAGTGTGAGGTGAGGTGGCGATATCTATTCTTAGTGTGAGGTGAGGTGGGGATATCTATTCTTAATGTGGGTTGAGGTGGAGGATATCTATTCTTAGTGTGAGGTGAGGTGGGGATATCTATTCTTAGTGTGAGGTGAGGTGGGGATATCTATTCTTAGTGTGAGGTGAGGTGGGGATATCTATTCTTAGTGTGAGGTGAGGTGGGGATATCTATTCTTAGTGTGAGGTGAGGTGGGGATATCTATTCTTAGTGTGAGGTGAGGTGGGGATATCTATCCTTAGTGTGAGGTGAGGTGGGGATATCTATTCTTAATGTGAGGTGAGGTGGAGGATATCTATTCTTAGTGTGAGGTGAGGTGGGGATATCTATTCTTAGTGTGAGGTGAGGTGGGGATATCTATTCTTAATGTGAGGTGAGGTGGAGGATATCTATTCTTAGTGTGAGGTGAGGTGGAGGATATCTATTCTTAGTGTGAGGTGAGGTGGGGATATCTATTCTTAATGTGAGGTGAGGTGGGGATATCAATCTTAGTGTGAGGTGAGGTGGGGATATCTATTCTTAGTGTGAGGTGAGGTGGGGATATCTATTCTGAGTGTGAGGTGAGGTGGGGATATCTATTCTTAGTGTCAGGTGAGGTGGGGATATCTATTCTTAATGTGGGTTGAGGTGGAGGATATCTATTCTTAGTGTGAGGTGAGGTGGGGATATCTATTCTTAATGTCAGGTGAGGTGGGGATATCTATTCTTAGTGTGAGGTGAGGTGGAGGATATCTATTCTTAGTGTCAGGTGAGGTGGGGATATCTATTCTTAGTGTGAGGTGAGGTGGGGATATCTATTCTTAGTGTGAGGTGAGGTGGGGATATCTATTCTTAATGTGGGTTGAGGTGGAGGATATCTATTCTTAGTGTGAGGTGAGGTGGGGATATCTATTCTTAGTGTCAGGTGAGATGGGGATATCTATTCTTAGTGTGAGGTCAGGTGGGGATATCTATTCTTAATGTGGGTTGAGGTGGGGGATATCTATTCTTAGTGTGAGGTGAGGTTGGGATATCTATTCTAAGTGTGAGGTGAGGTGGGGATATCTATTCTTAGTGTCAGGTGGGGTGGGGATATCTATTCTTAGTGTGAGGTGAGGTGGGGATGTCTATTCTTAGTGTGAGGTGAGGTGGGAATATCTATTCGTAGTGTCAGGTGAGGTGGAGGATATCTATTCTTAGTGTGAGGTGAGGTGGGGATATCTATTCTTAGTGTAAGTGAGGTTGGGATATCTATTCTTAGTGTGAGGTGAGGTGGAGGATATCTATTCTTAGTGTCAGGTGAGGTGGGGATATCTATTCTTAGTGTAAGTGAGGTTGGGATATCTATTCTTAGTGTGAGGTGAGGTGGAGGATATCTATTCTTAGTGTCAGGTGAGGTGGGGATATCTATTCTTAGTGTGAGGTGAGGTGGGGGATGTCTATTCTTATTGTGGATTGAGGCGGGGATATCTATTCTTAGTGTGAGGTGAGGTGAGGTGGCGATATCTATTCTTAGTGTGAGGTGAGGTGAGGTGAGGTGAGGTGGGGATATCTATTCTTAGTGTGAGGTGAGGTGGAGGATATCTATTCTTAGTGTGAGGTGAGGTGGGGATATCTTTTCTTAGTGTGAGGTGAGGTGGGGGATGTCTATTCTTAATGTGGGTTGAGGTGGGTGATATCTATTCTTAGTGTGAGGTGAGGTGAGGTGGCGATATCTATTCTTAGTGTCAGGTGAGGTGAGGTGAGGTGGGGATATCTATTCTTAGTGTGAGGTGAGGTGGTGATATCTATTCTTAATCGAGGTGAGGTGGGGATATCTATTCTTAGTGTGAGGTGAGGTGGGGGATGTCTATTCTTAATGTGGGTTGAGGTGGGTGATATCTATTCTTAGTGTGAGGTGAGGTGAGGTGGCGATATCTATTCTTAGTGTGAGGTGAGGTGGGGATATCTATTCTTAATGTGGGTTGAGGTGGGGGATATCTATTCTTAGTGTGAGGTGAGGTTGGGATATCTATTCTAAGTGTGAGGTGAGGTGGGGATATCTATTCTTAGTGTCAGGTGGGGTGGGGATATCTATTCTTAGTGTGAGGTGAGGTGAGGTGAGGTGAGGTGAGGTGGGGATATCTATTCTTAGTGTGAGGTGAGGTGGGGATATCTATTCTTAGTGTGAGGTGAGGTGGGGATATCTATTCTTAGTGTGAGGTGAGGTGGGGGATATCTATTCTTAATGTGGATTGAGGTGGTGATACCTATTCTTAGTGTGAGGTGAGGTGGGGATACCTATTCTTAGTGTGAGGTGAGGTGGGGATACCTATTCTTAGTGTGAGGTGAGGTGGGGATATCTATTCTTAATGTGGATTGAGGTGGTGATACCTATTCTTAGTGTGAGGTGAGGTGGGGATATCTATTCTTAGTGTGAGGTGAGGTGGGGATACCTATTCTTAGTGTGAGGTGAGGTGGGGATAGCTATTCTTAGTGTGAGGTGAGGTGGGGATATCTATTCTTAGTGTGAAGTGAGGTGGGGATATCAATTCTTAGTGTGAAGTGAGGTGGCGATATCTATTCGTACATTAGCCATACAGAATATCTACAGTCTAAACGAAATGACACCACATGTACGTTTGGAAAACATGAAAATGTGTTGACGGCGCTATTTCTGTACAATATACTTTATTGCTATAGGACCACGACATATCATAAAGAACAAAATAATGCACGGCAATACATGGCAATACATGACAATACATGGCAATACACGACAATACATGGCAATACACGACAATACATGGCAATACATGGCAATACACGACAATACATGGCAATACATGGCAATACACGGCAATACACGGCAATACATGGCAATACATGACAATACATGGCAATACATGGCAATACACGACAATACATGGCAATACATGGCAATACATGGCAATACACGACAATACATGGCAATACACGACAATACATGGCAATACATGGCAATACATGGCAATACACGACAATACATGGCAATACATGACAATACATGGCAATACATGGCAATACACGACAATACATGGCAATACATGGCAATACATGGCAATACACGGCAATACACGGCAATACATGGCAATACATGACAATACATGGCAATACATGGCAATACATGGCAATACACGACAATACATGGCAATACACGACAATACATGGCAATACATGGCAATACACGACAATACATGGCAATACACGACAATACATGGCAATACACGACAATACATGGCAATACACGACAATACATGGCAATACACGACAATACATGGCAATACACGACAAGGACAGACGTCTTGTCATTACAAGGACGTTCCTTATTTCAAACGCTTTATAAGCAAATTTGATCAAATTGTTACGTAATAGAATCATGATAACTTTTAGTATTCAATCCTAGTTAAGTCAATTTAGAAATTGTAGTCACAACTTTTCTCTAAGATTGTCATAATAGAGGATGTTGTACTAGAAATCTCCAAAACTAGTCTCCCAAATTAATGTATTTATTGAAATAGAAAGATGTTGATTACTTCAATATCAAAAAGATAAGTGTAGATTACCTTATGATTTTGCTAAATTACAGACGACATGCACAATTCCTGTTGCTACGAATTTACAATCTTCACGAGATAGTCATAAATAATATCTGTGTCCAATACCTTGGTTCATCTAATCACTACTAAAGCCTTATATATGCAGAAAATAATGTGACGTATGAGTTGACAAGATAGTTTATCTTCGTTCTTATTCTCTTTAGTAAAAGGTCACTTGATACGAGTGTCTTTATTATTCGACTTTTTGGCAGTGACATTATCACTTTAAGTATCAACTGAAACAGTTTACTTCTAAAGTTATGTTTGCAATGACCCTCTCTTGATTATAAATAAGAATTTCTGAAACACATGAACAAAACAGCAAACGTAGAAGACACTAAATATATAGGGAGTATGTTGCAGCATATTAATAGAGAGTAGGTTGCAGCTTATCAATAGAGAGTAGGTTGTAGCATATCAATAGAGAGTAGGTTGTAGCATATCAATAGAGAGTAGGTTGTAGCATCTTAATAGAGAGTAGGTTGCAGCATATTATTAGAGAGTAGGTTGCAGCATATTAATAGAGAGTAGGTTGTAGCATATCAATAGAGAGTAGGTTGTAGCATATCAATAGAGAGTAGGTTGTAGCATCTTAATAGAGAGTAGGTTGCAGCATATTATTAGAGAGTAGGTTGCAGCATATTAATAGAGAGTAGGTTGCAGCATATCAATAGAGAGTAGGCTGCAGCATATTAATAGAGAGTAGGTTGCAGCATATGATTAGAGAGTAGGTTGCAGCATATCAATAGAGAGTAGGTTGCAGCATATCAATAGAGAGTAGGTTGCAGCATATTAATAGAGAGTAGGTTGCAGCATATCAATAGAGAGTAGGTTACAACATATTAATAGAGAGTAGGTTGCAGCATATCAATAGAGAGTAGGTTGCAGCATATTAATAGAGAGTAGGGTGCAGCATATCGATAGAGAGTAGGTTGCAGCATATCAATAGAGAGTAGGTTACAGCATATTAAAAGAGTAGGTTGCACCATTTTGATAGAGAGTAGGTTGCAGCATATCAATAGAGAGTAGGTTGCAGCATATTAATAGAGAGTAGGGTGCAGCATATCAATAGAGAGTAGGTGGCAGCATATCAATAGAGAGTAGGTTGCAGCATATCAATAGAGAGTAGGTGGCAGCATATCAATAGAGAGTAGGTTACAGCATATTAAGAGAGTAGGTTGCACCATTTTGATAGAGAGTAGGTTGCAGCATATCAATAGAGAGTAGGTTGCAGCATATTAATAGAGAGTAGGTTGCAGCATATCAATATACGATCTTCACGAGATAGTCATAAATAATATCTGTTTCCAATACCTTGGTTCATCTAATCACTACTAAAGCCTTATCTACGCAGAAAATAATGTGACGTATGAGTTGACAAGATAGTTTATCTTCGTTCTTATTCTCTTTAGTAAAAGGTCACTTGATACGAGTGTCTTTATTATTCGACTTTTTGGCAGTGACATTGTCACTTTAAGTATCAACTGAAACAGTTTACTTCTAAAGTTATGTTTGCAATGACCCTCTCTTGATTATAAATAAGAATCAATAGAGAGTAGGTTGCAGCATATCAATAGAGAGTAGGTTGCAGCATATTAATAGAGAGTAGGGTGCAGCATATCAATAGAGAGTAGGTTGCAGCATATTAATAGAGAGTAGGTTGCAGAATATCAATAGAGAGTCGGTTGCAGCATATCAATAGAGAGTAGGTTACAGCATATTAATAGAGAGTAGGTTGTAGCATATCAATAGAGAGTAGGTTGTAGCATATTAATAGAGAGTAGGTTGTAGCATATTAATAGAGAGTAGGTTGCAGCATATCAATAGAGAGTAGGTGGCAGCATATCAATAGAGAGTAGGTTACAGCATATTAAGAGAGTAGGTTGCACCATTTTGATAGAGAGTAGGTTGCAGCATATGAATAGAGAGTAGGTTGCAGCATATTTAGAGAGTAGGTGGCACCATTTTGATAGAGAGTAGGTTGCAGCATATCAATAGAGAGTAGGTTGTAGCATATTAATAGAGAGTAGGTTGTAGCAATTTAATAGAGAGTAGGTTGCAGCATATTAATAGAGAGTAGGTTGCAGCATATCAATAGAGAGTAGGTTGCAGCATATCAATAGAGAGTAGGTTGCAGCATATTAATAGAGAGTAGGTTGCAGCATATCAGTAGAGAGTAGGTTGGAGCATATCAATAGAGAGTAGGTTGTAGCAATTTAATAGAGAGTAGGTTACAGCATATCAATAGAGAGTAGGTTGCAGCATATCAAAAGAGAGTAGGTTGTAGCATATCAATATAGATTAGGTTGCAGCATATCAATAGAGAGTAGGTTGCACCATTTTGATAGAGAGTAGGTTGCAGCATATCAATAAAGAGTAGGTTGTAGCATATTAATAGAGAGTAGGTTGCACCATTTTGATAGAGAGTAGGTTGCAGCATATCAATAGAGAGTAGGTTGCAGCATATCAATAGAGAGTAGGTTGTAGCATATTAATAGAGAGTAGGTTGTAGCAATTTAATAGAGAGTAGGTTGCAGCATATCAATAGAGAGTAGGTTGCAGCATATCAATAGAGAGTAGGTTGTAGCATATCAATATAGAGTAGGTTGCAGCATATCAATAGAGAGTAGGTTACAGCATATCAATAGAGAGTAGGTTGTAGCATATTAATAGAGTAGGGTGCAGCATATTAATAGAGAGTAGGTTACAGCATATCAATAGAGTAGGGTGCAGCATATTAATAGAGAGTAGGGTGCAGCATATCAATAGAGAGTAGGGTGCAGCATATCAATCTAAACAAAGTTAAGTTACATAAACAAAATTCTGATATGTTTCGCTTTAATGTAAACAGGAGGATGCCGATATGCAATGGAAATATTCCCGATCTCGTCTCTGGATTAGTTTTTACGAAGAGATGTCGACCCTGGCACCACCATTTAATCTGTTTCCAACGGTACACTGCGTAAAAACCTGGTTTTTACCTCATACAAAATGCTTTGGTCGAACGGAACGTAAAAAGGTATGTATTTGTCGTGTTTATCATTGATAGAACGTTAACATTGTTGTTTTAGTAACATATATGAACACATTCAATGTGTACAATATAGAAGAACAAACATGTATCAATACCCGGTATATAAGCTTATATCAAAAGATAATGACATAGCATGCATATTATTACATTGCCCATCATATATCAAACTGACACATACCGAGGCATCGTTTTCAATTAAACGAACGTTTTTCCACATAGTGTATGCTAACGTATAGGGCTATGTTAATTTCGTCATTTCTAAGTTTAAAAAACTCTAATGTTGTCTTTATGGTATTAAATGTAAAATTACACTTTTTTAACGAAAAATCATGTCTCTTGCTTTCAGAAGAAACAAACTATGATAGAGAAAATGGACAAGGAATACAAGGTAAGCCAATATTGTAACCCTTACCAAACTATCTTATAGGAAAAACGTCTTACAGGAATACAAGGTAAGTCACATGAGCCAATATTGTAACCCTTACCAAACTATCTTATAGGAAAACGTCTTACAGGAATACAAGGTAAGTCACATTAGCCAATATAGTAACCCTTACCAAACTATCTTATAGGAAAACGTCTTACAGGAATACAAGGTAAGCCAATATTGTAAACCTTACCAAACTATCTTATAGGAAAACGTCTTACAGGAATACAAGGTAAGTCACATTAGCCAATATTGTAACCCTTACCAAACTATCTTATAGGAAAACGTCTTACAGGAATACAAGGTAAGTCACATTAGCCAATATTGTAACCCTTACCAAACTATCTTATAGGAAAACGTCTTACAGGAATACAAGGTAAGTCACATTAAGCCAATATTGTAACCCTTACCAAACTATCTTATAGGAAAACGTCTTACAGGAATACAAGGTAAGTCACATTAGCCAATATTGTAACCCTTACCAAACTATCTTATAGGAAAACGTCTTACAGGAATACAAGGTAAGTCACATTAGCCAATATTGTAACCCTTACCAAACTATCTTATAGGAAAACGTCTTACAGGAATACAAGGTAAGTCACATTAGCCAATATTGTAACCCTTACCAAACTATCTTATAGGAAAACGTCTTACAGGAATACAAGGTAAGTCACATTAGCCAATATTGTAACCCTTACCAAACTATCTTATAGGAAAACGTCTTACAGGAATACAAGGTAAGTCACATGAGCCAATATTGTAACCCTTACCAAACTATCTTATAGGAAAACGTCTTACAGGAATACTTTAAGAATCTTATAGGATTTGCCCCCTTTCTTTTAGTATTCCTAAAAGACTTCCTATAGGGATCCTTGAGTATTCCTAAAACTGTTCCATGGGAATATATCATTGAGTATTTCTAAAACTATCCTAAAGGAATCCGTATGTATATATCTAAAAGGCCTTCCTTTAGTGATCTTTTAGTATTCCTAAGACTATCCTAAAAGTATTCCTTTAGGATAGTTATAGGAATACTCAAGTATAGGGTCTGGTCTGTTATTCATCCAGTCTCAATCTGGTCTGTTATTCATCCAGTCTCAATCTGGTCTGTTATTCATCCAGTCTCAATCTGGTCTGTTATTCATCCAGTCTCATTCTGGTCTGTTATTCATCCAGTCTCAATCTGGTCTGTTATTCACTCAATGTATTCATTCAAATACAAATAGACAGACTGTAGATCATTGAAGAATTCAACCAATCATATGTTTTCTAACATAAAGTCAATTCTGTATGCTACGCTTTGCTAATATGCACACTTGTTACAACATTGACAACAACACTAGCGAGCTAGCTCTGATGCTTAACAAGTTAATTTTACTTGAGCGAGACACGGAAAACGAAGAAATTTCTTGTCTGTGTGAGCGAGAGTATAACAGGTAACATATACAAGATCAAATTCGTGTAGATAAAATTGGATATATCTTTGAATAAATGTTATCATGTACTCCAAATTCCAATTGGTCATAGGGACCTACAAGTTGTCATTCTGAAATGCTGTCGGTCAGAACGGAAATCTGTTGGACTCGGACAGATAGATTTGCATGCTGGATGGGAATCCTTTAGGAATCTTGGAATCCTATGGGAAGTCTATAGGAATACTGTAGGACATTTTTTGTAAGGGAGTGTATAACGAAATTTCGTTTGGGTGATAGAATTCTCCGAAAAAAAATGTTATAGGCTTATCGTTGTTTTATTGATGGATGTCATATATTAATTGATGGATTGAATTGGCAGATTTGATGAGATGAGATTGATATTATATCTTAATACTAGGATGTCGTACAACAGCTTGTACAACGCTACATCTTTGGGATGAGACGAGCCACTGGAGAGGATGAAAGCGCTAGTGTACCTGACCCCTGGATTATTCAACTGAAGCAAGATGTCTCTGGATTCAAGTATGATATGTTTGAAACACTGGGCAATATGGACTCACGGATGAAACGAATTCAACATACCGTGGAAGATGCCGAGCCAGTCAGAACCGAAGATAATAAACAAATTGGAAATGATATGCTACGGGCACTAGAGGGAGCTTTAGAAACAGCAGCGACAGATATTCTCCCTGTGAGACCACAGGTGTTCAAAAATCTTGCCAATTTAGACGACGAGATGGAGTTTATGGACCATTCGGTAGAATATGACAATGAGTCAAAGAAATAGTATCATCAGAAATTTAATGAAAACAAGAAAACAATTGACTTCAGAACTCCATGTGCATAACTCATTGTTCGAAATAAAACATTGGCCTTTGCCTGTACGAACATAGTCGGTATGGGGAGGGGGATATTAGAGTCGGCATGGGGAGGGGGATAGTGTTGGCATGGGGAGGGGGTTAGTGTCGGTATGGGGAGGGGGTTAGTGTCGGTATGGGGAGGTGGGTTAGTGTTATTGTGGGTTTGAATTTAAATTGTATTTAAAATTAGTACAGTTTGTACGTATTGAAATTATAAAACAATGAAACATTTACGTAAGCCAGGCAAATATAGTTCGGGTAAAATTGCAATCTGTACCATAGTCCATAGATTGTCATATTAAATGTTTAGTTACTATAGCGACTGATTATGTTAGATAAGTACATGATAAACAAATTATGTTTTCTTCCTCCACAGAAAATTGTATGTGTGTATGTGTATGTGTGTGTGTGTGTCCGTCTGTCTGTGTATGTATCTGTGTGCATATGTCTGTGCATATGTGTATGTATGTATGTATGTATGTGTGTATGTATGTATGTATGTATGTATGTATGTATGTATGTATGTATGTATGTGTGTGTGTGTGTATGTATGTATGTATGTATGTATGTATGTATGTATGTATGTATGTATGTATGTATGTGTGAGTGTGTGGGGGGAGGAGGGGTAGTGTTTAACCACAGACGATACATGGGATGATTATTCTTTACAAATTAGACACCTGGGTGTAATTTCAAATATATTGGTGATTATAAATATACTGAACAGAAATAAAATGAAATAATAAAGAGATAGGAATTTGACATTTTTCTTAAGATATGTTGTCATTCCACTTATGCTATAGAGTGGCGGCTGTCATTCCTCTAGTTTTACAGTGCAGAGGGTGTCATTCAACTAAGTGAATGTAGAAAAGGTTGTCATTCCACTGTTTACCCATTGTAAATGTTGTCATTCCAGTTTCAAAGCATTGAAAATGGTGTGATTCCACTTATTTTACAGAGTGCACGTGGTGTCTGTCATTCCACTGGTTTTACAGTGCAGAGGGTGTCATATACAGTCTCCATTTACTATATTTATGTCCCATTATGCTAGACTAATAAGTATACAGTCTCCATTTACTATATTTATGTCCCATCATGCTAGACTAATAAGTATACAGTCTCCATTTACTATATTTTTCTTTGTGATACTGGTACACTTAGATATCAATAAAATATCATTGTCAAAATAGATGCCACTTTTACAGTAGCACACAAAATAAGCATGGCGGAGGTAACTGCTCCAGGCAGACTGTGATGACATCACAGTTATTGTGATGACAACACAGCAACATGTAGATGACATCACTTCCGAGCAGAGATTTTAACTCTAATTCCATTGGCCAGTTGTAGAATGAGTTCTCCAGTTGGGAAGAGTTCGTCTTTGGTCTGAGTGGTTGATATATTGAAGTTTCTCAACATTGACGACAACATAACACCACTTTCTCTTCATACATGCTTAATTTTTGACCCGCAATATCAAATCATAGATTATTTCCCAGTAATTCTTGAGTCTGGTTGGTCAAGGTGATATCAGCTTTGGGCAATAAAATATTGACTCATCATGTTTTTGAATTTCAATTATTGTCTCACACCCTTGGGTCGGGGGAGAGAGAGAGAGAGAGAGAGAGAGAGAGAGAGAGAGAGAGAGAGAGAGAGAGAGAGAGAGAGAGAGAGAGAGAGAGAGAGAGAGAGAGAGAGAGAGAGAGAGAGACAGACAGACAGACAGACAGACAGACAGACAGACAGACAGACAGACAGACAGACAGACAGACAGAGAGGGGGGGCAGAGACAGAGATAGACAAAGACAGACAGACAGACAGACAGACAGACAGACAGACAGACAGACAGACAGAACCTAGAGAGAGGGAAGGGAGAGAGTGAGATACAGAAATAAATACAGAGAGAGAGACACACAGAGAGAGAGAGAGAGACAGACAGACAGACAGACAGACAGACAGACAGACAGACAGACAGACAGACAGACAGAGGCACTTTGAAAGAACAGAAAGGAATCAACTAGTCCCTGGCAATGCATACAAATAACATTTAGTATTACAGCATTTGATACTTACCAATACAATTTCTCAATCCAGCTGAGAAAGGTACATACAAATATGGATGGTGGCCTAGCCTGAAGAATTCTTGGACAAGAATCTGTCTGGATCAAAGACTTCTGGATCTGGGAAGTATGGGATCTCGATGTAAAGTAAATGGTGCCACCATTAGTATCACTACCTTGGGTACATGATGACTGTGTATGTGTTCAGGCATTCAGATTTAATACATAATGATTCAATGACATGATTTATTCCGTACATGATCCAAGTTGAACAAAAAATATGGAATATATACTCTGGTCATTCTATGTCATGACAGTGCACGTTTATGTCACAACAGCAAGTGTCTACATACTGTGTGTGAAATATGAATCAAATTTAATGTTTAAAATTGCCATTACTTTCCCTGATTTTTCTTTGATATTACTGGTGTTGGTGTAATTATATTATTTGCCAATATTTTTTTTCATTCAACTGGAAAATACTCATGACCTAAGAGTTGTCACTACGAGTCTAACAACAACGACTTGTAGTGACAAAGGCCCCTTAGGTCAATCATATTTTCCTTGGCTGAACGTAAGAAAAATATTGGGGAATAACATCTAAGCAAACGTTAAGGTGTTACTACCAAACAGAGTGTCCATAGAGTTTCAATTGAGTGACATGATAATTACCTCCTTGTGAGCACAAATCAACATCACTGTCAGATGAAACAAGAAAGATTCATATACAAAACTGTTTAATTGTATTCACATAGAATAATTTGTAACATTTTATGTACGTGGTGCTTGCTATCAGTGTCTGTATTTTGTTTGTGTTATTCATGACAAAAAATACTGAGTGAGATGTAAAAACTATTGTAGTGCCTAATTGAAACTCTATAGTCACTCTGGTTTGGTAGTAATTGAAACTCTAAAGTCACTCTGGTTTGGTAGTACAATTAGAAAATAGAATTAACTAAGGCTGGTCTATTCACTTGTTATGGTTTTTAGCTTAAGTGGTTATAGGAGATCCAAAAATTTGTGACTTTCAGTTTATGTTTGGTTTAGCTGAGACCATAATACATAAGCAAACAAACACCAACAGGTAGAATAAGTTTGATTCGATACAGTAGAAAACTTATAAATTATACAAGATCAGTTTCCTACTATTTGTACACCACCTACAAAGGGTCACATCACAATCCAATGTCCTGGCAAATATTGGTACAGATGGATAAAGTTGTAGCGTTTCCTTGACAACACAATCCAGATATTTAATTTATTTCAGGTCATCCATAGTCACAGATCTATCACTGTCACCTGAACACAAATACAATAAATACACAATACCAATTTCATTAAAAACTTTCTCAAAAATTTCTGTTTTCCTCTTAGACTAGCTTCTTCTTAATATTACTGGTATACAGGACTAGAAAGGACTTCTTTGTTCCATAATATTATTCCACATAATCTCCTGATGACTAGCCAACAGTGTTCCTTCAAACATTATTGAGAGTATATTAATTTCATATTTTAAGATCATGGCCGCTCTGCTTGTGGGGATCTGGATGGTCACGAAGGGGACATTCCCCTGCCGGCAACATAAAACCCTGTATGTATTATTTATAAATATAACTTTAACTTACATCAAACTCAAGTATGGATGTATCAGCCAAGTGACCCTGTCAGTGTGGATATTAAGTTGAACAACATATGAAACTTAACTATGAGAGCAGACAATAACAAAGACATTGTATAATTTAAATGGAAGCTAAGCCTTAGTGGGAAACACTGTTGTTTAACCAGTTATGCAATTTTCCTTTTATTATAAATCATACAGTTTGGCCAACAGGGATGCTGTTCAGTAGCAACTTTTAGACTATTTTTTTTAAACAAAGAATCAATACAATATAATGTCAAAAGGTTACCTGTTAGTGGTGTTATCCTAATAATCTTTTATTAATACTGGATAGTTCTTGAAGTATATAAACACTTGTCTCTCAAGAAGACCAGTGAGGGCCAGCCCTTATGTAATGCAGGAGGAAACCGGAGTACCAGGGGAAAACCTGCATTGTTCGGTAGAGTCAAACTGAACGACATTCTTCTTACAGTGTGGTAAATTTTTATCCCCCTAGTGGCAGTGGTAAGAGGCAAGCGGTTTAACAATTTGGCCACCGACAATCAATCCCTTTTCATATAGATCATATTTTGAAAGTAAATAAAATACATTCAGTGTAGTTTATATAACAAAGAGAAACAGTATAACTTCTGGAATGTGTTCAGTCTTGATAAGTATTGGTGATACTCATGAAAATGACCACTTTCATTTTAATCTAGGAATCATCTGTTACCAAATATGGTGTCCATTTCTTGATGTAATAATCTATCTTGCACATCAGGATGAGTTGCTACATGTAACTAGGCCAGACAGCAGTAGTCTCGCTGCCAGACTCGTGACTATCGTCCCTAATCTGTTTATGTATGCCGAGCTGCGCAGCCGCGAGAAGAGAGGGACTAGTCCCGACTAGTCCCTCTCTTCTCGTGGCTGCGCCGCTCGGCATACATAAACAGATTAGGGACAATAGTCACGAGTCTGGCAGCGAGACTAAGACAGCAGCTGCAGCAGTTGTCTCATGACCCTGAACATGAAACATAAACAGTATTGTATTAAACCTTAATCATGACGTACATAGCAAGTTAGAATTATTCATGATTTCTGTACACAGAATATAGTCATACCTGCAGAAGAACAGATGAGCAAAATATGGATAACTTTGAATGTTTTGACTCATATTTAGAGAACTGTAGAAGGAATTATACATGTATCAACATGCAGTGGTGTGACATTGAATTCGACATAAATCTGATATTTTCTGTTCAAATATGTTAACCTTGGCTTGCACTAGGATATGGTGACTCTGGAAGTCAAAAAGTTAATATTAATATTGGGATTATAGCAGTCATATAATCGCGGTTAATGCCAGGGGATATGATAAACGTAAGGATGTTATCTTAATTTTGCTCGATCTCTCGGCTGCCTATGACACGATCGACCACGCTATTTTACTCTACAGATTGTGTCATTGGTTTGGTATTTCCGGAACAGTATTAGACTGGTTTAGTTCATACATACGAGGGAGGACGCAGTGCGTGTGTGTCGAGTTTATCGTGTTACAGGCATTTCCTTTGGATTGCGGTGTTCCCCAAGGATCTGTCCTTGGCCCAGTTTTATTCAGCTTGTATACAGAACCCCCCCCCACACACACACACACACACACCATCCATATATTTTCAAGTCCCCCCCCCCCTACCAAGTTTTTGTTAAAGCACCCTTGGAGGACATTATTACCCGTCATGGTCTTGAATCTATGTTGTATGCTGATGACTCCCAACTTTACATAACTTGTGAGGGTGACCAGGTACCCATTGTCAAAATTGAATCATGTACTGATGAAATCAGGGTTTGGATGCAGGAAAATATGCTTGCACTCATTGATTATGGGAAAACAGAGGTGATACACTTTTCCTCAAGTTTGCGGGTGAAGGGTCCCTCCCTGTAATGTACAGATTGGCGATGTCTATATACACCCCTCTAATATTGGTGTCACTATGGATACTGCGTGTTCCATGTCAGCCCACATGTGGCTAATTTGCGTAGATTGGCTTCATATGCTCTCTGGAAGATTGGTAAAATCAGGAATTTGCTTGATCAAAATTCCACTGAGAAACTTATTCATGCTTTTGTCACTTCACGTCTCGATTATTGCAATAGTTTACTGTTTGCACCCCCCCTCCCCCAGCATATGAGATTCGGAAACTTCAAATGATTCAGAATTCTGCAGCTCGTTTAGTTATTAGAGAGAAGTGTAATCACATTAGCCCTTTTCTCAAAGTGTTACACTGGCTACCAGTACAACAGCGTGCAGAATTTAAAATTCAAAGTACTTCATGGTTCTGCACCTGGCTATCTTAGTCAGTTACTTACCCGCCGCAGCTCCAGCCGTGCTTTACCCAGTAACTCACGGAACGAAATTTACTTACACCAACTACTCAGCAATACTGCTTATTATGGTGACAGAGCATTCTCAATTTGTGTCCTACACTTGTGGAATGCTCTGCCATCGTATCTGCAGAGTGTCACTACATTCCAGGCATTTAAATCAGGTCTTAGGACCTATTTCTTCAATAAGACTTTCGCTTGAGTCTGTTTTTGTACTCGTTTTTCTGTGCTTTGTAAAGCACATTGTGATAGTTATATGGAATGCGCTTTATAAGAAAATTAGATTAGATTAGATTAGATTAGATTACTATATGACTCCTATCAGCTACACGGGCTGCAATCAGAAACCAAACTATTACACTGTTCTCCTATTACAACTGCAAACGTTCGCACAGTGTCGGATGGCAGGTAAAACAAGCTTGACTGGCGGACAGACCCAATTGTTCTCTTGCACCCAACTCTGACAAAAAGCGTCGACGGCTTCTGTACCGGGATTCCAACAAGCAGAATTAAAGCGCGGAAGTTGGGTATTATATATAGTAAGTAGCAAAGCGATCGACGGTGTGAGGCCCCCAAATACTATCTAACATAGCAAACAATGATGGATTAATCGACCAGTCGTCCGTGTCAATAAATCTGCTCAAAGCGTCCGCTCTCTCATTTTCAGAACGTGAAATCCAAGTAGCTTCTAACTGAATGTCATTACAACAGCAAATGTCGAAAATGTTAACAGCTATATCCTGAAGAAGCAGCTTAGAACTACCTACAGAAATTATTCTACACGCGCCCTGATTATCAGAGAACCAGCGTACCTTCTTATGCTGTAGAAAAGGGAGGAGCGAAGCCAAAACAAAAAGCACTGCTTTTAGTTCGCGATAAGTGGAGCTTTCTGCGCGTTCAACATCATCCCATAGACCGCGGGAATAAAAGTACTGCTCATTGTAATGGTAATGGCCACCGAAGCCCGTATTGCTTGCGTCTGAATACACAATGGCCGTAGCGGAGAATTTCGGTTTGATTCGGAAACCGTTCAGTGCATCCAAATTATTATGCCAAAACCGAAGTTCCTGCACAACAGGGTCCGTCAAATGTAAAAACTGCGACCACGAACGCCGAGACTCGACTAACATGTAAATTTGCCTAGTAAATAAACGGGTAACGTGACCCACGGCGAGAGACAAGGAAATCAAAAAGCTAGCAATACGCGCAAGTTGACGTGCTGAACACCTGCCGAGTGTTAAAGCACCTGAAATTTCCGACTTGATGACGTAACGTGTTTATCATGAAACCCAACCATTCGCCAATCTGTACTGGCTGCCAATTACATTTGCTCGTTAGCATTCAGACCCGCTTTCACCAAATCGCTTCGTTGAATAATACTAGCAGCGCTGGCAGAAATTAGCGATTCGTGACCAGAAATACCATCGTCTAAATAGACGATTGACGCGTGTGACATATATAGCCCGCCAACGTTTAACCAATGGTCTCAACAATTTTGTAAAGCAATAACAGGCCGTACTCAAACCAAACGGTAATACATTGAATGTGAAATACCTTACTTTCCCGCCAAAATCCCAAGAAAACCCCAAATACTTGCAGTGGCCGTGAAAAATGTCCACGTGGTGATAACCAGATTCTAAATCCCACGCGAACAAGTAATAATTTTCACCAAACATTTGAGCAAGCGTTTTCAGGTCTTCGTACCGGAAAGTACCAAATACTTGTTAATATGCCTAAGATCGAGAACCAATCTGAGCTTTTTCCCCTCTGCCACAGAAAGAGGGTTAACACAGAATGGAGGAGAAGAGTGCTCAGATATACATCTATTTACAAGTAATTTAGTTATAGCTTCACTAACAAAAGTGCGATGTATGTTACATGACGCATTATTGCGTAGGAATGCAGATGGTGGAAATTGAGAGAAAGGTAAGCGGTAACCATTTGAAATAATTGATTTAACAAAAGGTGGACAATTTAGCTGACTTTCCCAAAATGACAGAGAACGATGCAAATTACCAACTACAGAACTGTTAGACAAAATTGGCTCAATAGTCTTATCATACTGCAACGAAAAGTCAATATCATTGTCACAATCAAGTGCTTGAGACCTAGCAGAATTATGTGCGTGGTTCTTGAGGTTGACTGGCTGCAGGTTGAGGTTGTTGTCTGCCGCTGTTTGGTGAAGTACACCTGTTCTGCAAGTGCCCCCAGAGCCCACAACGGAAACATGGGCCGATGCGAAAGCTAGAAGTGCTGGCCAAAGGTTGATGCTGGAAGTTAGATGTGGACGGTGAGAAATTCTGTGACTGGTTACTCTGGCGTTGTTTAGGAGCATACTGATCATAATTATACGAATAAGATTGTCTACCAGAGCGAGAACGTTGTTTCTTTTTCTTAATCTTTTGTTCAGCTCTTCTCTCCGAGCGTTGCATTCGTTTTTCATCGTCAGTATCAGATGCCAATTCGTCGGAGATATATTCGTTCACTGTCCCCCAGCCAAAGTCGCTCTTGTCCGCCAATTTAATTAATTTTATACGTTGAGAAACAAGCCCAATACCTTGTTTAAGTGACTTCTTGGCCTTTTCTATGGCTCCTTTTGTGACTGCATCGAGTGCGGTTTCCAAGCTGTCAAGCACTTTTTCTTGGTGTTCAAACTGTTGCTTGTTGCCCGGCTTCTGGAATTCGTACGTGTCGCCCCTTGCTTTCTTGGCGGCGCTGTCAATAGCCTCTGAAGTGTCCAAACTCAGCTCCCTTTTGAATTGAGCTAACTTGCTTTCTACCACAGTCGTTATTGAACCGGTAATACTGGTAACAAGCGAAGCAACCCCAGGCGGAAAGGATTCGGCAGTAGTAGTGGCAGTACTGCTGCCTTCAGGGTTTGCTGTTGTTGCCATCGTGCAGAGACAACCGAGACTGACGAACAAAGGACTTCTAAACACATATATACCCCAACACAACACCTGTGAATCACAACAACCAACCAATGACAGGAATTCACTTACGTAACGAATAGATAGTAATTATATGCTAATCTTTGAAACGCATATAATTATCCATTACGCGTTACGTTTGCCTCCAGAGCTTCTAGGGGTAGACCCACTAGGACCCCCCCCCCCTTGAGAAGTGGACATGTCCTCAAGCTCTTCCCCCTACCTTTTACTGTCGAGATGTTATTAAACTTTTTTTTTCTGAAAAATATTTCAGCTTGGCAATTATTACTCGAAGTGTTTTAGAATTCAGTGATAGGGGTCAGCCTGTTTTCATTTTTACAGGGGGGGGGGGTGGTCAGTGATTTTTCGTCAGCCTGGTGGAAAAAATCCACCGACCCCCATCCCCACTCCAGGGCCGTAGCCTGACAAAATTTCCGGGGGGGGGGGGGCAGAACTTTGTCTTGGTGCAATCATGCATCTAACACATTTCGCAAGAACAGTTTGGTTGACTGCACCTAGTACCTGCGTAAAAGAGCACCCAGGGTGACTCCCTTTACCTATAATCATCGTCGAAAACCACAGCATCTTTTATGGCGCCGTCCAAGACTAACTTTATTTCGCAGTATCGCGAAAGAAATAACAGCTCTGGTTTGCGAGAAAATGCCTACATTCGCCACTGTTTGCAAAATTTAATTCGAACAATTTTCGTTTGAGTGCTTATTACTTCAGTCTGCTTTTGATAGGACGAAGCTTGAAGTATAGCTTTCTAAACATTCTGTGTTGGAAATTGAAAGTTTATACAATGTTAGTAATTGCTTAAACCCAACATGAATATTGATAACCTCTTGAATATGCATGTGAAAGTTTCAGAGCGGAATTTACCTCGAAGAAATGACAGAGACAACGTAGGCACTTTTCGTTAAATCAGTATCATCCATGCAATGCGAAAATATAACGTTTAGACACATAACGCGTAGCTGTAGGTTGTTGTAATTGGTGAGGGCAACGCGCTATACGATCGACTTGATGCAGGAGAGACAATACATTGCAAGATGATGGTGCATGAGTTTTAATGTTAATATTGATAATGTTAGGCATACTTATGGTACTTTTTTCAGAATGAAATATAATATATTGATAAAGTTTAAAGAAGCACTCCCGGTCTAGCGCATACAAACTTTTAATATCAAATAACAAAAAATTGAAGGATTCCAAAATAAATGACTTTAAGAATAAAGGTTCTACGAACTCCAAACATAATTCCCATAAATAAATAAATAAATAAATAAATAAATAAATAAATAAATAAATAAATAAATAAATAAATAAATAAATAAGTACATAAATAAATAAATAAATTAAATAAATAAATAAATAAATAAATTAAATAAATAAATAAATAAGTACATAAATAAATAAATAAATAAATAAATAAATAAGTACATAAATAAATAAATAAATTAAATAAATAAATAAGTACATAAATAAATAAATAAATAAATAAATAAATAAATATATATATATATATTTATGTTGAGGGTAGAAGAAGATCAAGTCGGGGTTTTCGTCTCTACAAGCCTGTTTCGTGAGTAAATCACTCGTCAGGAGATGTTGATGTACCCTCAACATATACTCCGCTCTGCGTGCAGACGTATCGAGCACTGTACTACGGACAAATCTTACCACTGACTTCATATATATATATATATATATATATATATATATATATATATATATATATATATATATATATATATATATATATATATATATATATATATATATACATCAACATCTCCTGACGAGTGATTAACTCACGAAACAGGCTTGTAGAAACGAAAAACCCGACTTGATTTTCTTCTACCCTCAACATTATATATATATATAATGTCTGAAAGTTTAACTCCAAATCGTCGAACCTCAGACCACTCAAATGATCACTACAGTGGTCTGAGATTATACTGGAGAGCAAATAATCAAAATTTGTAACCTCTCACGAAACTGAACTTATATCGAAGAAATTTTGTCATTACAACTGCATATATTTCTACATGTAATATATTTGTTCATATGTGTTTATTAAATCATTGTTAAAAAAAATAGTTGTGTAGAAACATTCCTCTGTATTATCTTTATTCCAGTCTCACAGAGGATAAGTTTTTCCCTACGCCTTCTTTCTTCTCTTCAATATTTGTAGTCGTTATCTCACTGTCATCACCACAATATCGTTCTCAATAGCGACTTGAATCTGTCACTTTATTTGAAAGCCTGATTTGTTGTTCATTACATTTCAGTCCAACAGACATTTTGATGGTCTGTTGAGATTACACATACACTGGAATCAGTATCGCCCTCTATCTTGGACAAAATGGCATTGCTTTATGTAAACTTTCACTAGGTATAACGCGACTATGATTTCGAAAGACTTTACTACAGTAATGCAACCTTTAGGAAGACATGGAAAATATTTAAAAAAATGAAACATTCGTAATAGTTAAGATATGAGAACAAAGGTATCATTGAGTAATTGTTAATTGCATTATAAAGGAGTGAATCGAGTATAGATACTGTTCTGTGTTTTGGAATCTTGTCTTTTTACCAGATTCTTAATGTTTTGCAATCTTCCTCCTATCACCATTATCTTCTCCATTTTTACTTTAACATCTTCAGCTGTCAGAAATCTTTTCTGTTCATCCAAAATAACCTGTTCTCCCTGTGATATCTTTTTTCAACTTTTGTTCAGCGGTGCTCTCTCTTAATTAATGTTTTCCTTTCATCGTCTAGTTTTTCTTTCAAGTTCACAGCTTTTATCATCTTCATACTTATTTTTCTTGCTTCTTTAGCCAAAGAGATTCTAGTGAAGTAAGTTCATCTCCTGTCGTTTCACGAACTTGTTCAATGTCTCTAAGTCGAACTTCTGTTCTCTTAATATCACACAATCGTGCATCTACTTCATTTTCCATCTTTTCCAGCTCAATTCCACGCCTCTTTTGACTTTTTCCTTCTTCAGTAATTTTTCAAACCATGCGTGACGTCGGTTAAGTTGATTGTTCGTTGATACCCCCAGTTTCTTTTTGAATTCAGCATCCTGTCTCTCTAATTCGTTTTCTTTCTGTCAAATTTTCTTTTCTTGCATCTAACAGAAGCTTCCTTCATTCAATTTTTTCTTCCCGATTTTCCCATTCTTATTTCTTCATAAGCATTTGCTGTTCTTTGTCCAATTAATTTGTTTGCATGTTCTTTTAAGCGCCCCTTTGATGATGCTAAAAGCGGTTCTTTTTTGCCAAGACACTTTTCTTTTAGCGCGATAACGTTTTCCTTTTCTATCATAATTATGTCATTGTCATCTTGAGAAACTACTCTTTTGACGAAAGTTCTTGTTGCAGATTCTTTTCGTTCCTCCTACTCCTTCATCAAGTATTTCTATTTCATTATTGTGTTGCCTTGGTATAAGTGGCCTGAATTTCATTTCCTTCTGTTAGCTTCTTAGCCAGGACGTGGCATAACGTCAGCAAACCAGTTACTATGATACCGTATTTTTACACGATCGAACAAAGTCGTCGGTAGCAATAACCTTTATCTGTTTAGTAATGTAACTCGCTGAGTTACATTATATATATATATATATATATATATATATATATATATATATATATATATATATATATATATAACTCGGTGGGTATCAATCTGCTAAGACAGTGCTCTATACCGCAGTGGCAGAGCCAATCTGAAAACCGTCAACTTTCTAGACATAACGCTCAACCTCAACAACGGTAAATATTACCCTTACAGGAAACCCAACGACAACCCCATGTACATACACACGCAGTCTAACCACCCACCCAGCATCATCAAGAACATATCGTCAGCCATCGGCCGTAGAATTTCCGACATATCATCCGACGAACACATCTTCAACCAGGCAGCCCCACTGTACCAAAATGCACTAAAAACCAGCGGCCACAAAGAGAACATCACGTACACCAGCACCCCGACGCAGAAAAACAAGAAAAACAGAAATAGAAACACCATCTGGTTTAACCCACCATACAGCAAAAACGTAGCCACCAATGTAGGCAAACGATTCCTCAACCTAATCACAAAACATTTCCCAGCAGACTCTAAGTTACACAAAATATTCAACAGAAACAATGTCAAAGTCAGTTATAGCTGCATGCCAAACATGGCTACCATAATCAAAGCGCATAACGCCACCATCTCCAACAGCGAAACTAAACCCACTCAAAAACCCTGTAATTGCAGACAGAAAGACACCTGCCCTCTGAACGGCGAATGCCAAACGGAAAACATCGTATACCAAGCCACCGTCCACGGAAAACAAACAAAAGTATATATCGGTCTAACAGAGAACAACTTCAAACAGAGATACGCCAACCACAAACAGTCATTCAAACATGAAAAACACGAAAACAGCACAGAACTATCAAAACACATTTGGAAACTGAAAAGAAACAATGAGCCTTTTTCCGTATCCTGGTCCAACAGCAAGAAAGCCCAAGCATACACCAATAAAACAAAACGATGCAACCTGTGTTTAACCGAAAAACTAACTATTATTAAAGCAGACAAAAGCTCCACACTAAACAAAAGAACTGAGTTGATATCCAAATGCCGACACGAGAATAAGTTTTATTTGTCCAACTTCAATAGAGCATCTATCACCTAAACTAAACCCGTTAACTAACGGAACATCAAAGCCCAACATGTAACAACCCGCCAACACTTACTTGTCCGCACCCAATAACCCACACAATAACAACCAACACCTCCACACATACAACACCTACCCACCGACACAGACAATAGTGATGGTATTTATATTGTCTACACTCTATATATACAGCACACCCAGAGAGTAGGCCTCAGAGTGTCTGGTGATCGCAATATGCGTGAAACTCCGAGTTACTCCCAAGAAAGAGTTCCAGTACTACCAAAACTATATATATATATATATATATATATATATATATATATATATATATATATATATATATATATATATATATATATATATATATATATATATATATATGGAGGGAGGGAGACAGACAGGCAGAGACACACAGGGACAGAGACATACATACATACATACATACATACATACATACATACATACATACATACATACATACATACATACATACGTACATAAATATATACATACGTACGTACGTACGTACGTACATACACACACACACACACTTACATACATACATACATACATACATTATCGAGATGAATTTCCCAGCTTTTTATGGCATTGGGTCAGGAAATGGTTGGTAATCCATAGGCTTACCATCACCAGTTACCATTAACCCATCAGAATTCATTTTAGCATCAATCCATGTACGATAACAACATTCTTCTAAAAGTTCAGGGTCGATGGCTGATTTTACATCGTGAAACTTTTGGTCATCTAGAATCTGAACCAATTGCAGACCTAAGTTATTACACACTGTGTGTGCGTTAGGTAGGGATTCCTGAATCGATGCCAATAATGCTCCAGAATCTAATTTGTGAGAAAAAATAGGAATGTAATAATGTTATATAGTTGGCAACCATCTTATCTTTATATGTGATTTTTTCAGTGGACTTACTTAATATTAGTTAAATGTATCGAGTTCTTTTGGGTATGATAAAGGTATTCCACTACCCGGGAAGGGATGGGGGTGTACTCGGGTGGTAATGGGTGCATATGTACCCTGGTGGACAAAGATTATAACCACAAACTCAAAGGTCTACATTTTAGCCAGAAAACAGGGGTCAAAAGTCTACACAAAGTTTATACAAATCCCAAATCGATTTTTTTTAGAAGAATACCTTTTACCTTGAATGTGAATATTTTTGTTAATCCGAATAATTTCAAAAGGCGTTGGAACACGGGGGGGGGGGGGGAAACTCCCATAGCAATGGTAAATGTACTTATAATGCTCTAACATACAACTACAGCTAGCGAAGCCCTCGAGGTGCAGGAGCGCATGCGCAGTGCACAGAGAAGTTTACAAAATACAATTATAACTCTGTTCTTTGATAGAGTTCTGCTTGCAGACGGAGAAAGTTGGGACTCGATTCTAATTAAATATGTGTCTTTCCTTTCTGTTTTAGGCAGATATGTGGTTTTAGGGACATATCCAGAGTCGGGACATGTTCTCCACCTGTGTCAAGCAAGCTTAAGCAGAGCTGGTGGTTTGATCACGTGACTGAAAAGGTGCATGACACCATGAATAGTAATGAGCTCATTATAATATTATAAGCTTGGCTTGTATTACTCATAATTTAAAACTGAAAAAAAAACCAAAGGCATACATTAAAATTAGCTTAAAAGGGGACCGAAATTTAATAGAACACTACATTTCAGTTACAAAGGGCCCAATGCCCATTTACCTGGAAAATGGGGAGATTTCTAATTTAATTTTACATTTTGGTGTGCTATTGTAATAGTCGATTTTTCAGTTCCGAGATGCATTGCGCAAGAGGACGGCTTTTATGTTGTTACAGTTACTCTTGCTTTGTCTTTACTACGGTTGATATATATATAACATTTTCATCAGGAAATGATGAAAAGACATGTTGATCTCTTTGATTATGAGTGATTTTATAGAACAAAGACTAAACACCATCAATGACAGAGAAGGATTTTACAGATGAACCCAGGGTCCGGTCAGGTGACAACCATCCCCTGAGTAGTGTGTGCAAAGCCCTCAGCGCATGCACAATACATGGCGAATTGTATGGATAGACGCGCAATGCATCTTGGAACAGGCAATATGTCTATTTTGATTCTGTAGTAGATATGGCGAAGTTCACTTTTTTGTCTGCTTTTGTTTTTGTTCATGTGTGCCTTGTTATCTAATAAAGTCAATTAAATATGAAAAAATAAAATAAGCTAAGGCCAAATAAAAAAAGTTGTTTGGTTCCAGTTACCCGACCCCCACCTAGTTTTTCACGCCGACCCTAAACCTTCTTTCACGTATTCGAGAAAAATAATACTAAAATCGCGAAAATCATAAAGTCTCGCAAGAAATAGTGGGTGTGGAAACTGACATCAACTTCAAAAGACAATATAAAACCATTTTTACCTTCCGTAAGGAATGTGATAATATACCGATGAAGTGTGTGTGTGTGTGTGTGTGTGTGTGTGTGTGTGTGTGTGTGTGTGTGTGTGTGTGAACACCGGGGGATACTCCCCAAACTTCAGACTGGATATAAAAGATAAAACGAATGACCCCCCCCCCCCCAAAGGATTTAATGTGGAAGTTAATGACTCGAACATAAGGATCAATCGAAAATTAAGTCAATAAATCAATCAAATTTTATTGATCAACAAACGATGAAATTACATAGTCACCTATATAAAATATAACTTTAACAGGCAGAATAACCCTTCTTCTAATACTAGTCGATGAGTGTATGTGACAGCTATCCTATGGCGTAGAATGTCTGCCAATATTCGAAAATACAATACTGCAATGACTATATGCAATACTGCAATGACTATATGCGATATGACTACATGAGATGACTATATGCGATATGACTACATGAGATGACTACATGCGATATGACTACATGAGATGACTACATGCGATATGACTACATGATGTGACTACATGAGATGACTACATGCGATATGACTACATGAGATGACTACATGCGACATGACTACATGAGATGACTATATGCAATACTGCGATGATGACATGATATGCGGCGATTTTGTAATGACGTTATGCCATTCGTAGATTATTCAATACGCATAATACGAGTATTAATATGAAACAGGCTAGGGAGTACTCCTCAGCATGTTGCACGTGGTAAGAGGTGGACCATTTGATATCCTGGGGGGGGGGGGGAGGGCTTGGAAGATTTTGGGGGGAAAAAGATGCCAAATGGATTTGCTTGAAAAAAAAATCCGGATATGAGAGGGTTATGGAAAAAAAAGATGGACCACTGTGGTACATATAATATTTGTTCTTGTCTCTGTTTCTTTCATAAATGGTTTAAATATTACTTCATGTAAGGGTTCAAACATAACTATACATAAAAAATATACATATAATACATGTATTACCTAGCTACAACACTAGATACAGAACATGCCATGTAAGTGTTTGGCTGTTTCACAATCAGTGCTTCACTTATCTTACACTTTGGGGCAAAAGTGAACTTGAAGGTTTTGTAATGGTAACCTTCATACTATTGGATAGTTTATAAAAGAACTTAATCTAAATTGTTCTAGTCTCTTCAGTATGAATTTGTCAAAAGGGATGATATACTTCCTAATTCAGACACTACATGTATCGACACCACAACTCAAATTCAAGTTTCTATTGTACACTAGGTATGACCTCCTAAAGTGCTCTAACACATCAGTAACTTTACTATAAATGCAATATCAATGACCCTATACCAATGTTACAGGCCCACTTTTATAACATGGAAAACTTATGTAAAAAGTTATATTTACTTTAGCTTTTCGATGTTTGGCAATATATATCTCAGAGGCTATGAATAACCTAAAAATCGCCTAAATAGAAACAAAAAACTGCAGATCTGGCGGGGGGGGGGGGCCTTGGACTCCATCACCCCAGAGGCCACTCATTCGTTAAACCAACAATAAGATTCACCAAAATTGGTAAAAAAAAACTTAAAAAGCTTCTAGGGGAGATCCCCTATGACCCCCCCCCCCATAAGAGGTAGACATGTCCAAGCCTCAAATCAAAGTTCTTCCCTCCACCTCTTACTGTCAAGATGCTATGAAATTTTATTTCAAAAATGTTTCAACCATGTGTAGTTGCTTTTTACATGTTAGAGCTGTCTTGTAAAGCTTGCAAATTATTGTCTGAAAGTGTCTGTGAATAGCCTAAACATTGCTTGAGAAGTAAAAAACCTCGAGGGCTTCTAGGGGGACCCCCGAGAACCCCCCGTAAGAGGTAGATATGTTCCAGTCTCAAATCAAAGTTCTTTCCTCCAACTCTTACTGTCAAGATGCTATGAAACTTTATTTCAAAAATGTTTCAACCTCACAGAGTTGCTTTTTACATGTTAGAGCTGTCTTGTAAAATTTGTAAATTATTGTCTGAAAGTGTCTGTGAATAGCCTAAACATTGCCTTTAGAAGTAAAAATCATCCAGGCCGTTTTCTAGGGGGAGACCGGCTAGAACCCCCCCCCCATTCACAGACACTCGCACAAGAGGTGGACATATCCCAGTCTCAAAGCTCTTCCCTCTACAACTTACTGTCAGATGCTATGAAACTTTATTCAGGGGGGGGGGGGGTCAGTGACTTTTTGTCGGCCCAATGGAAAAAAAACACTGACACCCCCCCCCCCCTATCCACCAATCTGGAGAAACTGACCGGTCTATCTGAATGTTTGAGCTCACCAATCAAGTTTCCGATTTGTATTTTCAGTGTGTCACCATACCATGGCATGCTTATTTAATTGAAAATCAAACATGTATGAAATATGTAGTTTTTTAAATATAATATGTGTGTGATAGAACAGCATCTTTTTACTCTCTCTATTTACCGTGTGCCAAAACCAAACAGAAAATTGTGGCAACAAATGTAGGTGTTCAACATTGACGTAAAAAAAATCCGGATATCTCAAAGAAGCAAAGAAAAAAAAAGTTGCCAGCATAGGAAAAGGAGAAAAAAATAATTCTCAGGCAAGCAGGTGGGAAAAAAAACTAATGACTCTCCACCAATCTTCCAAGCCCCCCAGGATATCGAATGGTCTACCCCTTATGCATATTGAATAATCTACGAATGGCATAACGTCATTACAAAATCGCCGCATATCATGTCATCATCTCGCATCGCAGTATTGCATGTAGTCATCTAATGTAGTCATATCGCATGTAGTCACCTCATGTAGTCATATCGCATGTAGTCATCTCATGTAGTCATATCGCATGTAGTCATCTCATGTAGTCACCTCATGTAGTCATATCGCATGTAGTCATCTCATGTAGTCACATCGCATGTAGTCACCTCATGTAGTCATATCGCATGTAGTTATGTGTGTCATTTAGATTTATTGTCATGTGTGCATCATTCGCCTTGTGTGAGCGTCATATATAGTCACGAGCACAGGGCACGTATTATTGCTTAGATTGCCGCCCTGGATCGCCGTTTTCTTAGGAAAATATCGTACGAATCCTGCTGCTACAAATGTGTCAATCTCTAAAGTAGCGGAAATGTTTTTTCCTTACTTACAGGTAGGAATATATAGTCAAAAGGTTGTTATATCTAGTCTGTAGACCAGGAAAACAACAATCTAAGAAATATTACACGCCCCTGTGGTCATACGTGCATTACTTGCCTTATGTGTGTCATTTATTTCCATACGCTAGTCATTTGCCATAAGATGTGTGTCATTTGCTCTTACGCATACATAATTAATTTTGTGTGTCACTTACGTTAGACTGTAAGATACGTCCTGACGTTCCGCCCTCACCGGCGTGGGAGGGGTTGGCTGAAGTGTGAGGGCGCCCCATCACGGCGTACCTTACAGACTACACTTACGTTCATCATCATCACACATCATGATCAAATGTAGACGAATAATAAAAAGTAAGTACCCTAGAGAAGACACTTAACACTCTAAGCCGTCAGATGTAGGTGATGTACACTTGATATCTTGTAGATGTAATAGAAATTGCCTTGAATGACAGCCACAAAAGCCAGACGATAGTACTTTCAGTTGGTCATTATATGTATAGACTATTTATAGAACTTATGGTATATTTTATTTCATTTATTTCATTCATCTAGATTAACTGGTATATACCGAGTACCGTTATGATATGGCAAGTCGGGCAAAAAAGTCCCCTGAACGTTAGATCCTTGATATTTTTATTGTCCATTCCTAATCCCAATGATATGATGTACAGGGTTGGTAGAACTTCACTGAGCTCTGTTGAAATGTGGCGCATGAAATATTGAATCTAACGTCCATATTATCTAGTCAATGCTAGGGGTATCATTGCTGCCAAGCAATTCTTTGTCGCTTCCTTTGAGTTGCCATACATACCCTTTTATATACAATAGGCCACAGTTTTTTATTACTTTTATTTATTTATTTTTTTTTTTTTTTTTTTTTTTTTTTTTGGGGGGGGCAAGTTTAATACACACACTCACAATGCTTGACAGCCAATAGTGAGGAGTTATGAGGGTATGGTGCCATTATAACTCTCAAACATGAAAACCTATAGTTTGTGTTGGTGTTGGTGTAAAAATAACTTGAATATGACACAGGGCGAACATGACGAATGCAGGTGGAGACGCGGGAAGGATGGCGAATGCAGATGAAGACGCAGCGAAGATGATGAATGCAAACGGAGACGTGGTGAAATTGGTGACAGTGGTGGAAGTGCGAAATTTGTGTCTGTGGATGTTAAGTATGAGAGAAAGTCCATAGCCAGGCAAGTGAAAATAATCCAAACTACCGACCCTCTGACCTAACCTAACCTGAGGACAACCCAAAATGAGAAGAAAAAGAAAAAAGATGAACCGTTTGTGTATATGTAATATGTGGTCATGCGTAGTGATGGCAAAAAAGGACCGAGGCGTGAGGTAGTTGATGGCGATGATGATGAAAATACGGGTAGTATTTTAAATGTGTAGGTTGGAGAGGGGGTTATAAGAACAACAGTCACTCATTCATTCATTCATACTTAGAAAAGTAAAAGCATTTTAATTTCACAAGATTTTGATAATCATTTTCTTTGGCCTTTGTAACCATCTATTGTTTTGTTATAGTTCCATGCTAATGTTATAAAAAAATAGTATAAAAATTAAAATTACTGAAAATGTAACATGTAAAATTAACTATATATGCAGTGTGCGTGAACAAAAAGAGTGTTTCCTGTCAACAGATGGGCAGGACATTGTGTTTTTATATTTGTCAGGGGGGGGGGGATTGTTTTGTGGATGAATTGCAGGGGGGGGGGGGTCACTATTTTTAAGTACAACATGAACGGTTGCTAGTATTCAATTCCCACATTTCTTGCAATAGTGCTATTTAATACCGGTTGCTAGTATTCAATTCCCACATTTCTTGCAATAGTGCTATTTAATACCGGGTGCTAGTATTCAATTCCCACATTTCTTGCAATAGTGCTATTTAATACCGGTTGCTAGTATTCAATTCCCACATTTCTTGCAATAGTGCTATTTAATACCGGTTGCTAGTATTCAATTCCCACATTTCTTGCAATAGTGCTATTTAATACCGGGTGCTAGTATTCAATTCCCACATTTCTTGCAATAGTGCTATTTAATACCGGTTGCTAGTATTCAATTCCCACATTTCTTGCAATAGTGCTATTTAATACTTGGTGCTAGTATTCAATTCCCACATGTCTTGCAATAGTGCTATTTAATACCGGTTGCTGGTATTCAATTCCCACATTTCTTGAAATAGTGCTATTTAATACCGGGTGCTAGTATTCAATTCCCACATTTCTTGCAATAGTGCTATTTAATACCGGGTGCTAGTATTCAATTCCCACATTTCTTGCAATAGTGCTATTTAATACCGGTTGCTAGTATTCAATTCCCACATTTCTTGCAATAGTGCTATTTAATACCGGGTGCTATTATTCAATTCCCACATGTCTTGCAATAGTGCTATTTAATACCAGGTGCTGGTATTCAATTCCCACATGTCTTGCAATAGTGCTATTTAATACCGAGTGCTAGTATTCAATTCCCACATTTCTTGCAATAGTGCTATTTAATACCGAGTGCTAGTATTCAATTCCCACATGTCTTGCAATAGTGCTATTTAATAATGGATGCTAGTATTCAATTCCCACATTTCTTGCAATAGTGCTATTCAATACCGAGTGCTATTATTGAAGTGTGTAATAGTGACCCACTTTGAGTGTTATATTATCCATATCCATATTATTGATAATGGTCTTTCTGAGACCTCGACCTTTGACCTCGACCTGTATCTTCAAGGTCAAATAGCCAAACATTAATCATAGTGCACAGTATACAGCAGAGATGCATAGACCAATTTCAACCAAGCCTGGCACAAATGTCAAACTTCACATTTTGTGCACTAGCTCAGTCTGGCAGCTTAATACATAGAAACCTAAATTAAATTACTTAATACCCATTTTATTTATAATGAGCTTTGAGACCTTGTCATTGCTTTGTTTTGTGACCTTTGCAATGATGACAAAATATTGGCCATATTTGTCATAAAAAATTCTGAATTTGACTTGGCTAGTAAGTTGAAATATTGAAGACTGTCTTTGATGAAGACTTGATGAAAATTTATCAGTTTATGAACAACTTTCAGATGAATATTTGAGGCTACATCACTTTTCATCTGTGTTCATGACAGCACAGATCAATTGTAGATGAACAGCAAAGATAAGTAAAGAACTTCTAGATGACGCTTACCATTCATAGCTTTTAGGTGTAAGTGATGTATACTTGATATTCTGTAGACGTACCATGTAATAGATATTGCCTAGAAATACACAGCCATGGATACACTAAAGACGACAGTACCTTAAATTCACTCGGTCATTAGTAGCATTTTTATGCCAACAATTATTTAGACTGAGAATGTAGTCATACTCGTATGGTAATTCTGGCTATATGGTCCCCTGGATTTGAGAGTTTAATTTGAATGTTTGTAGTGAAATTGACCAACCCACCCCCCTGATAAAAAGAGGATTAAATGTTTGATAGCTCTACTGAGCTCTGTATGCAGTTGAATTTAGGCCGCATTGGAAATTGATTACTCTAAAATCCATATTATCTAGTCAATGCTAGGGGTGTCATCGCTGCCAAGCAATTCTTTGTTGCCAATTTGAATCACCATACAAGGACACATACTTTTTGTTTTTTTTGGGGGGAGAGGGTTAACATACATGCACATGCTTGACTGCGAATATGAAGAGTTGTAATGGAATGTGCCATTATAACTCTAAACCATACAAACATACATACAGAAAGTTAAAATGAATGGGGGACTTTATTGTATTGTTGTAATGAATATGACGCACAACGGTGATGGCAAATAAAGATGGCGACACGGCAGTAATAGAGATGGCGGCGACATGGCGGAGGTTTGTGAGGTTTATGTGTGTTGGTATGAGAGATTAAGGCCATAGACAGCAAGTGAAAAATATGTAAAACCTACAAAGGACTAACCAACGAACCATTGCCAACCAACCAACCAACCGACCAACCGACCGACCAACCAACCAACCAACCAACGCCAACCAACCAAACAACAAAGTAATCAACCCTAGAGACCCACCTAGTCAGAGAAAACCAAAATCCACAAGAAACCAGACGTACGGAAAGGGATAACAAAAATCGAGGAGTGCTGTTTGTGTATGTCAATATGTAATATATGATCATGTGCAGCGAAGACTGCGGACCGAAACGCGAGGTAGATGATGGCGCAGATATGACAATTGGTACCGGAGACGCAAAAATGATAGTGTATTTGATGTACGTATGTTGGAAGGGGTGAGGTGGGATAGTTAAAAGAGCAATCATTCATGCAGCCATACAAACTAAAAAAAACTCAAAAAACTTACTTGGTGCTGATGTCTGAAACTGTTTTTCTGTTCTTCTAAACTCCTCCAAAAGTTCTAAAAAAATAACTTAAAAATACATTTCAATACATAAATTACATTTTAATAGATATACATAAATGCAAAATACACATCAGTATCGTAATAATCAAATACATCGATCAGTCTTGGGTCTTCTTATCACCACAGGCTAAAAGAAAGAAATTTAAGAAATAGTATAAGAATTGAAGTATTCACTCACAATGCAATTATATTATTTTCTAAATTTATTTTATATTGCAGACATGACAATCAAATAGAAATAAAGTTTCTAAATCTAACTTTCAATGTATAAACATATTAAATATTAAAAAGACAGTTTTTTGACTCACATTTTCCATCATTTGTGCATCTTTGTCGAGCCTGGCTTCCTGAAAATAAACTTGCATGGAAATTGTATTAATACAGTTTGGTTAATATATTGTGTTTTATTTAATAAAATAATGAAAAAATACATTCAATATAAATTACATTTACCAAAGTGCTCCCATATGGTTGATATTAAATTTTCAAGGTTATAATTTGTAGACAATATTTTTTTATGAAATGGGGTGAAAGGAAGAAATCAAATCTTGACGAAGGTAAACTTGCCCAGGTTTGGGAAACCACTATAAAGAAAGAACTGTGTGTATAAATTTGCAAATACAGTATAATTAATTGATTTTTTATTGTTCTACTGTTTCTCCCTGAAAAATCGACCCCAATGGTTAGAAAAGCCAATGAGAATAAGTCAAGCGAAAACATTTTTATACTATTAAATTGATTATGAAATAATAACTGACTAAAGTTGCATAAAGTGGGTAGAATTTGTATGTGTTATCAAAATGTGTATTTTTGTCCTATCTCAGAGAATTAAATTTTTTTTGCAGAAGTAATATGGGAGGGGGGGGGGGTGCACAACTCCCATAGGTGGGAAAGGTCTGCTGGAAAGCAGTGTTTTTTTGTATACTTTTCTGGGCTGGAAAACTTTGGAAAACCCTGCTCAGCTGGACTGATAGATTTTGCTTCAGTTGCAGCTTAGAATAAATCTATAAATTTCAAAACATTATTACAATTCTTAAAAGTGAGATTTCATTTTCCAAAAGACAATTAATTTGGTCAGTTTTTAGCTATTTCATCGTACAAACTGCCGCCTGTATCTATCATAGATCTGTAGAGTATCTATTTTGTGCTATAAAGTTGGTATTAGAAAGTGTCTCCATTTTTGGGTATGTAGTATGACAACAGTAAGGGCTTGGTAATCTTAGCAAAGCCTCCTAGTATCATTTCACACAGAGTTGTCCTGTCATATGAACATGTTTAATGAGAGTAATCCATAATGCCAATACTATTTCAACTTTAAGTGCAATTAATTATGAAAGGAGAATTAGAAATTAACAGTCATTGGTGCCTAATTATGTGCTTATTTACTATATATTAGTATTTATTATATATTAGTATTTATCATACATTAGTATTTATTATATTAGTACTTATTACTTATTAGTGATTATTTATTATATGTTATTATTATTACCCTAAAGTTATTATTATTATTATTATTATCATTATTGTTATTAAGATAGAATTTAATAGATAGAATTTAATAGAAAATTTATCTAAAGTGTGCTTCTTTGAACTAGTATTGGCAAAATAAACCACTTTCATTAATTTTGTTCACATGACCATATATCCCAGGATGAGGTGGGCAACTCTTTGTGAAATGACATAGGGAGGCTATGTTGAAACCCCCAAAAACCAAACTGTTGTCATACTACACACCCTAAAAATGGTCTGACTCTTTCTTATACCAACTGTATCACTCAAAATACATACTATACAGGTCTATAATACATGCAGACGGTAGTTCATATGATGTAATACCTAAAAACTGATCAAAAATAATTAATTTTTTGAGAAATGAAATCTTACTTTTAGCAATTGTAAGAATTATTTTGAAAAATATATCAATATTTTGAACTACAATTAAAATAAAATCAACCAGTCTAGATGGGCAGGGTTATCCAAAATCTTCTCGCCTAGAAAAGTATATACCCTATATCATACATGTACATGTACCTTATGACATATGCATACAGACTTTACAGCAGACCTTCCCCGTATAGTCCATGGGAGCTCAAGGCCAGGTTTCAAAATAAAGCTTGTTTTATGATTAATTATGCAGAAAATATTGATTTTTGATGACAAATATGGCATATTTTCCGAATGACATGTCACCTTTGTGCCAGTTTTGAAAGAAATCAGATATTGGAAGTCTGAGCCCATTGTAATAGTCACTCACTTTGGGGGACTAAAAGTGCTTTTGCTGGATGAATTCTATTCCCTTTTCTAAACATTGTGATCTCTGATTGAGAGAGAAACACAAGTGTGGTAAACCATAATATTTTTGTTCAAAATTTCAATTGATAAATATTGAATCAAACTTTTATGATTCAGTTTTAATTTAGCAAAACCAATTGCAACCTACAGGAGCATTTTGGTTTACACCAGTTATATTTTTACAGCTTTTATTTTATTTATTTTTTACAGAGGTTAATGAGGGAGACGGTAGTTCTCTTATAAAAACTTTTTTTTTAAAACTCCTCCCATGTAACAAAAACTACTCTAATGGTGAAAAACTAATGGTCCTTGCTCAGTGCTCGGGGATCATCATGTTATAGACTTTTTGTAATTACAGATTTTTAGTTGTAGTCTTTTTAGCCCTAATTTGCATATCACTGATGAAATTATCATATCAAGAATACATCTTAATCTAATTATAGACAACCAAAAAGACATTTTTAGATCATAATTTACATATCACTGATTGGATCGTGTTATAGACCTTTTGTAAATATAGACTTAGTTTTAGTCTTTATAGCCCTAATTTGCATATCACTGATGAGATAAACACATCAAGAATACATCTTAAACTAATGATAGATTTTTTACCATAAAGACACATTTTTAGGCACTAATTTGCATATTACTGATTTGATCATCTTATTATAGACTTTTTTAAATAAAGACCTTTAGTTTGAGGCTTTTTAGCCCTAATTTGCATATCACCGATGAGATCATGGTATTAAGAATACATCTAAATCTAATGATAGACTTTTGACCAAAAAGACACTTTATTAGGCACTAATTTGCATATTACTGATTGGATCATCTTGTTATAGACTTTATAAATATAGACTTTTAGTTTTAGTCTTTTTAGCCCTAATTTGCATATCACTAATGAGATAAACACATCAAAATTACATCTTAATCTAATGATAGAATTTTGACCAAAAAGACATATTATTAGGCACTAATTTGCATATTACTGATTGGATCATCTTGTTATAGACTTTCTTTTAGTTTGAGTCTTTTTAGCCCTAATTTGCATATCACTGATGAGATAAACACATCAAGAGTACATCTTAATCTAACGATAGACTTTTGACCAAAAAGACGCATTATTAGACACTAATTTGCATATTACTGATTGGATCATCTTGTTATAGACTTTCTTTTAGTTTGAGTCTTTTTAGCCCTAATTTGCATATCAGTGATGAGATAAACACATCAAGAATACATCTTAATCTAATGATAGACTTTTGATCAAAAAGACTCATTATTAGGCACTAATTTGCATATTACTGATTGGATCATCTTGTTATAGACTTTTTGTAAATATAGACTTTTAGCTTTAGTCTTTTTAGCCCTAATTTGCATATAAGTGATGAGATAAACACATCAAGAATACATCTGAATCTAATGATAGAATTTTGACCAAAAAGACATATTATTAGGCACTAATTTGCATATTACTGATTGGATCATCTTGTTATAGACTTTCTTTTATTTTTAGCCTTCTTAGCCCTAATTTGCATATCACTGATGAGATAAACACATCAAGAATACATCTTAATCTAATGATAGATTTTTGATCAAAAAGACACATTATTAGGCACTAATTTGCATATTACTGATTAGATCATCTTGTTATAGACTTTTTGTAAATATAGACTTAGTTTTAGTCTTTTTAGCCTTAATTTGCATATTACTGATTGGATCATCTTGTTATAGACTTTCCTTTATTTTTAGTCTTTTAAGCCCTAATTAGAATATCACTGATGAGATAAACACATGAAGAATACATCTTAATCTAATGATAGATTTTTGACCAAAAAGACACATTTTAGGCACTAATTTGCATATTACTGATTGGATCATCTTGTTATAGACTTTCCTTTATTTTTAGTCTTTTAAGCCCTAATTAGAATATCACTGATGAGATAAACACATCAAGAATACATCTTAATCTAATGATAGATTTTTGACCAAAAAGACACATTATTAGGCACTAATTTGCATATTACTGATTGGATTATCTTAGACATTTTGTAAATATAGACTTTTAGTCTTAGTCTTTTTAGCTCTAATTTGCATATCACTGATGAGATAAACACATCAAGAGTACATCTAAATCTAATGATAGATTTTTGACCAAAAAGACACATTATTAGGCACTAATTTGCATATTACTGATGAGATAAACACATCAAGAATACATCTTAATCTAATGATAGACTTTTGACCAAAAAGACACGTTATTAGGCACTAATTTGCATATTACTGATTGGATCATCTTGTTATAGACTTTGTAAATATAGACTTAGTTTTAGTCTTTTTAGCCCTAATTTGCATATCACTAATGAGATAAACACATCAAGAATACATCTTAATCTAATGATAGAATTTTGACCAAAAAGACATATTATTAGGCACTAATTTGCATATTACTGATTGGATCATCTTGTTATAGACTTTCTTTTAGTTTGAGTCTTTTTAGCCCTAAGTTGCATATCACTGATGAGATAAACACATCCAGAATGCATCTTAATCTAATGATAGATCTTTGACCAAAAAGATGAGATCATAAGCCTTAATTTGGTTTTGAGACACATATATTTGATCACTATACCATGGGTATAACTGAAGCGGTGACATTATTTTGTATTGTAATTTATGAATGTTCTGACCATCACAAAACGAAAAATAAATTTGGTTCACATTGTTGGTTGTTATGTGGTTATTAGCTATATTTGTAATATTGTAAACAAACTTATCTTTTTCATCATCTTCAAAGAAGAATGTCTTTACGGAAATAACTCTTAAATTTGTAACATGAATGAAAAAAATATGCGCTGCAGAGCAAAATACACGGGTTTTAATTTTGTATGATTAGCATTTTAATGAAAGAAATATTTCGATTCAAAACTAACTAACTAGATTTTGCGAAAACTTTAACCCTAATTAGAAGTGGCACAGTCAGTATTTCTAGAAACAATCTATTTTAAGTTTACATTTAGTTAACTAGTTTTTGCGAAAGTTGTTAATTTTAGAACGGGAACCCTAATTAGAAGTGGCACAGTCTGTATTTCTAGGAACAACCTATTTTAAGTTTACATTTGGTTTACTAGTTTTGGGGTAACTTTAGTATGGGACCCTAAATAGAAGTGGTTTTCTGTGGTTATAGGCAATTATGGTTTTCAAGTTTGTGTTTCGTAAATAGTCTAATATAAACATCAATGATTTTTCATTTGAACATGGCAAAATACAATTGTTTCGGTTGTGAAAGAAATGTGTATACCGGAGGTGGCTGAATTTATAGGAATCTGGGTACCCGAGAACAACTTTGTGTACATGACTATGTATGACGTATCTATTCAAATTTGTTTGTCGATAAATTTTGATTTGTATTTTTTATTCGTAGATAAATTTTGATATGTATTTTGCGTTCTTAATGTTTTCGAAAATGGGGAATATTACAGTCTGTGCCACTTGAACAACCAATGACAAACTTTCCTCCTGACAAAACCGTCTAAATCCTAACCTGTCAACCCGGGCCGCCACCTTCCCGCCAAAAAAGGTACCGCGCCGAAATTGCCACCATGGCCCCCATTCCCATACAACGGGCCCAAATGCAGCAGAAAGAACAAACATAGCAAACCGACTTATCTCATATACCATCCTTCGACGTTCTCGCAGGGACCAAACCATGATAAATTGACGAACCAATACGCAAACCATTGACTTCCATTCTCGAACAGTCTCTATTGTACAGCGAACAAACATCTGAAGCAAACACAGCATCCATACGGTGATACACATTGC
Organism: Glandiceps talaboti; assembly: GCF_964340395.1. Lineage (NCBI taxonomy): Eukaryota > Metazoa > Hemichordata > Enteropneusta > Spengelidae > Glandiceps > Glandiceps talaboti. The sequence continues at coordinate 21,943,412 of NC_135562.1, read as the reverse complement.
AATTTTTCCTTCCAACTTCCTCTTTTCGACCAGTGAGCGAAGTAGACAGCATACAGCATCCAGGACCCATACCAAACATCGGAATATTCTTCTATCATCCACTCTCAGCAGTACAAGGCTTCGGACATATACTATGACGACATAGACCAGGGTGAGCAGCACAATACCAGTATCCATCTTTGTTTATCGTTTGCTGGAGTCTCAAAGACAGTTTGAAAATGTATCACGCGTCATTTATATACCCAACCCAAGATGTTAGATTCCTGTCGAGAACCATGAACCAATCAGACCTAGAGGATCAAAATTTTCCTCTACCCCTCCAGGTGCACTTTAAAGGTGGTGGCAGGGAAAACTATTGTGTTTGTAAGACTAGTTAGGTGTTGTTTGTTTCAAATTGGTCAATCACTTGACAGGGAGTACACGTGTTACATTTGACAAACAACCAATCAAAAGTCCGGAGTTGATTTCTCCACATTCTTTTATTTTACAGGAATACAAACTTATGTAACGTGCACAGGGGTGAACACTGTGTAATGAAGGTATAGACTAGCGTTCCTCGCTAAATGCGTGCAATGACGGATAAGCACCGGTATTGTTGATGAATTATGAATGTATGTGTCGACCCCCGTTTGAATGAAAGTGTAATGTATAAAATTATGTGAAAACCAGGACGTGGTGACGGGGGCTATTGTCTTGGAATAATAAGGTGTTGTATTTTGTTACCAATTACTCAACTCGTTGACATACAGTTTATTTATTTATTTCACGGAAGGCCGGCAAGTCCCATTTACAGGCTCCTAAAAATGAAAAATTCAAGAATACAAAACACACAAGCATATCAAACAAACAAAACTAACTTAATGCACATTAAAAACACATTTTTCGATTACTTATTCTCTAAGTATGTCAGTCATTTCATGATGAACGAAGAAGTCATAATCAAATACAGCTGTAAGTCTTGCACCGTCAACCAGTTCAATTCTGATAGAAATCTTTTAAACAGTTCATGTTCTTTCCTACATTGCAATGTCAGATCCCTTACAAAAAACTTTGATAGCTTTGTTAACTTTCTAAGCATGTTAGATCAAAATTTTCTTTTTATAGCTCTAACGGAAACATGGTTACATCCCGATTCAAATTGCTGTCTTTATGATTTGCCTTCCTATACTTTCGTTACTTGTAACCGTGAAGCCTCACAAGGTGGTGGAGTCGCTCTGTATTTTCACAACTCGTTGTCCTTCTCTCGCATTAACACATGTAAAATTAATCACTGCGAATCCATCTTTGGGGAAACTATGATCAACAACAAAAAGATTGTTATAGGCGTTATCTCCAGAAGACCCAACACAACTTTTAATGAATTCATTGACAGTTTAGAAGCATGCCTTGATCAGGTGTCAGTGAACGGGCGTGATTGTATTCTCCTTGGCGATATGAATATTGACACATCTTTAGATAGCCCACCCGTTACTCATTACAATACTCTCCTGAATACATACAATATGACACAATTAATTAACACCCCTACCAGAGTTACTAACACCTCACAAATATTACTGACCACTTTATTGAGTCCGGTACAATTGAAACAGACATTTCAGACCACTATCCAATTTTCGGCATTATTAAAAGTCTGCATCACGTTTTTGAAAACAGTACCAAAACACACACCTACGATTTCTGGAATTACAACAAAGAGGCCTTCTTAGCTGACCTAAGCAATGTATCCTGGCAACCAGTCCACATGTGCGAAGATCCGTCTGAAGCATACAATATTTTTAATGATTTATTTCATACTGTTATCAGAAGACATCTTCGAATAAAAACATTTACAAGAACACAAAAGTCAATTAAAAGACCCTGGATCACAAAGGGCTTATTTACATCCATACATACAAAACATAAACTTTTCTCGAAAATGAAAAATCACCCAAGGAATAACCAAATTAAAAATATGTATACTAGGTACAGGAATACATTGACGAAGCTCCTTAGGTTGGCTAAGAAAAACTACTACACCAATAAAATTTCAAATGCCTCTGGCAACACCAACAAAACTTGGCTTATTATTAAAGAGATGTTGAACAAAACACATACCAAATGTTCTCCCGATAAATTAACTACAAACAACCCTGGAAACACATGCTTAACAGATACAAGAGATATTACTCAAGAATTCAATAATTATTTCACTGGTATTGGGCCCAATCTTGCTCAAAAGATTACAAGCAACAAAGACTTTAGACAATACCTGGATGGGATCTATCTCAACTCCTTTTTCTTTCACCCCGTGTCTGAAGAAGACGTCCTTGGAGAAATATTCAAGCTTGATCCCCGCAAAGCTACCGGTCAGGACACAATTAATCCCCTCTTAGTTATACACGCTGCTCACATTATTGCATGCCCTCTCATACATATAATTAACTGTTCTCTCAACAATGGTATTTTTCCAAGTCTACTTAAGATTGCCAAGGTAATACCTATTTATAAAAAAGGTTCGCCATGCGATGTTGGCAATTATCGCCCCATTTCAATTTTGCCCGTAATCAGTAAAGTGTTTGAATCTATTGTCAATCATCAACTTGTTATATATTTTGAAAAATACAACATCCTCATCAAAACTCAGTTTGGTTTCAGGAAAAAACACAGTACTAAGCTTGCCCTGGTTGACCTGATCACTGGTATTGCTAATAAGCTGGACAATGGATATCTGACATGTGGTATATTCATTGATTTGCGGAAAGCCTTTGACACAATAGACCATAGTATTCTTCTACAGTGTCAGAGGCTTGCCTTTACTTTGGTTTAAAAGTTATCTCTCCCAGCGTAAGCAGTGTGTCTGTATAAATAATGTTACCTCGCCATATAGCGAAATACAATGTGGAGTACCACAAGGCTCAATTTTAGGCCCCCTTCTCTTTCTGATTTACATCAATGATATTGTGAACGCTACTGATGCATTTGAATTTCGATTATTTGCCGACGACACAAACTTGTTTCAATTTATCAACAATCCCTCAAATATAATTCAGCTTGATCAACTCCATTTCGACTTCAGGAAAGTCTGTGACTGGTGCGACGCCAATAGGCTCACTATCAATGTAGAAAAAACGAATTTCATGATTATTAAGACTTCGCAAAGATTGGTGAAAACGGAGGGAAGTCTGGGCATCAATCGCTCACAAATTTCACAAGTAACGTCAACCAATTATCTTGGCGTGTGTTTAGATCAAAATATGCTTTGGACATCACACATTGAAAAAGTTAGGAAAGCAATTTCTCCAATTAATGGCATAATTTCCAAAATTCGCTATTATGTACCTAAATCTACTCTTCTTCTGCTGTATAACTCTATGATCTTGCCCCATATCTCATATTGTATAGAGATATGGGGCAATACATACAATACATTTCTCAAGCCTATCTTAAACCTTCAAAAGAAAGTTATTCGCTTTATAACTTTTTCAAATATTGGTGCTCCCTCCTCCCCTCTTTTTCAGCAACTAGGAATTCTAAGTGTCCACCAGCAATGCAAATTTAATACTTCTTTATTTATTTTTGATTTGAGGGCCGGTCACTTCCCGCAAACAGTTAACGACTATTTCAACACACCACCAAATACGTATCACACTCGGAATACAACGAGAGATAACTTTTACATTCCAAAAGTAAATCTTACTTTGACGCAACACAATTTTCAGTATGCAGCTGCAAAACATTGGAACTCCTTACCTGAAGAATTGAAAAAAATACAATCCAGGACTACTTTTAAATCTCAGTTAAAACAGTATTTGTTACAAAATTAATTCAGCTTTTTCTACCTTACATTGCATTTAATGCCAGTTGTTATATTTTTTTTTTGATGAGAACGCGTTTTGTTTTGTTTGTTTTTTGTTTGTTTTTGTTTTAATTTCAAATTTGTTTTTGTTTTTGCTTTGATTATTTTATTTGTTTAATCAATTGTAGTATGGGCCACAAACTTGACTAGTTTGTTTCAAACTATTTCTGTGGTCCAGCCATAAACTCTGTATTCATCCATCAGTTTAATTGTAATATTTATTCCACTGTCTTTTGTACTTTCTCTCTTGTTATGTTGATATGATTTTGAGTTTGTGGCAAATAAAATACTATATCTAAAATACATTATGAGGCAAATATATAAAATCAATATTGTCAGGTGGACAATCTGGAAAATTAAATTTGATAAATTAAAGTCAATATTCAAAATACTACAACAAAGACCACTATACGTTGTTATACATGTACATCTGTGAACGGCACAGTGTTTAAAAACATTAAATTTACTGGCATCAGGTTTGTAAACTTTCTAGTTCTCCGATCCGGCATCTGTGGAACTTTAAAATGTAACTTGAAAAGCATATATGGACTATCATAAACATTACTTACACACTTGTAAAAAATACCATGTCTAAAAACATCCTCCGTTGCGCTGAGAGGGGATTGGCAAATCGAAAAACTTGCATAATGTGCATATTGTGTCGGTTAAAAATTATTCCGTTTAATGAATTTTCCAGAACCCTTTCAATGCTAGCCTGTGGTTTATTTTGGCAAGGTTACCAAATGATTGAGCCCTATTCCAGAATACTCCCCATGGGTGATCAAGGTATGCTGTTCCTGCGCCAAACCACAATTGAATGGGGTTGGCTAAGTATCTCCAAATATAGATTACGATCCAACCTCTCCTTGCAAATCCCACACTTATAAAGAAATCTCTTATTATGTATGAACACTGAAGTCGATTACCACTGTTATTTTATACTAGTGTATCATACATTTGCACATCTCCAGAATACGGGAAGTATGCCATATAACTGCACAAATGAAAATCAGCGACAACGTTTTTTTGTGAGCTTGAAGGGAAGAGGGAACTGGGAAACAATTTGTACAAAATATTTTCTCATCAGCCCCCACCCCTTCCCTAAGTGCTGTTCGTTCCCTCGGTTTGCATTTGCGCGGAAATGTAATTCAGGCCAGATATACTCTCTGTCTAAAATAGGTGGAACAACATTATCCACATATTAGGGCAAGAAATGGCAAGACAACTAGTTTATTAACTGTTGAAAGCTCGGGATTCAATTACGATATGAGCAGTCAAATTTTTGGTCGCTTCTTTCTTTATGTGAGGAGGATTTAATTTAGAAGTGTTTAAGACGATTTTTATGAAGATAGCACACTCGAGTAAACATATAACTATCAATCCAACAATATATACCAATGACAACTGTCAATCAAACGTGTCACGTGAACTGATTGCTTTGGTAAATGAAAATATAATTTCATTGAGACACTGACCCACCCCTGTGCTACATCCAAGTGGGACACACAGAAGTATCTTTATACGCATATAAAGTCCAGATACGTCCTGATAAAGGAAGTCAAAAGTACAAACCATGTTTGGCAGTGTCATTTTATTTTGGTACATGCAAATGTATAATTGTTTTTTCTTCTGAGCTAACATAAAATGGAATATTAATGCTAGTACCTTTAGAATTCAAACTGTTCTTACTACATTTATCAAGTAAACAAATATACCTCACGTCTGAATAAAGACTTGAATATGTGCTGAACAAGAAAAAATGAATCGATTAACTAGAGATTCTTACATTAATACTTTGGTGACTTCTGCACAAATGTTGAAGACATTCATTGACATCACTGTACCAGTCATTCTGTAACGTACACGTACTATAGCGTAGAATGCCTGCCAATATTCGAAAATACAATACTGCAATGACTATATGCAATACTGCAATGACTATATGCAATACTGCAATGACTATATGCGATATGACTACATGAGATGACTATATGCGATATGACTACATGAGATGACTACATGCGATATGACTACATGCGATATGACTACATGAGGTGACTACATGCGATATGACTACATGAGATGACTACATGCGATATGACTACATGAGGTGACTACATGCGATATGACTACATGCGATATGACTACATGAGATGACTACATGCGATATGACTACATGAGATGGCTACATGCGACATGACTACATGAGATGACCATATGCAATACTGCGATGCGAGATGATGACATGATATGCGGCGATTTTGTAATGACGTTATGCCATTCGTAGATTATTCAATACGCATAATACGAGTATTGATATGAAACAGGCTAGGGAGTACTCCTCAGCATGTTGCACCGTTGCACGTGGTAAGAGGTGGACCATTTGATATCCGGGGGGGGGGGGCTTGGAAGATTTCGGGGAAAAAAAGATGCCAAATGGATTTGCTTGAAAAAAAATCCGGATATGAGAGGGTGATGGAAAAAAAAGACGGACCACTACTGCTAGAAAAAAAAATGTCTTGGCAGGGAAATGATGCACAGGTTCGAGTATACTGTTCAACTTGCTCGTACCTCTCCAACCAGGACACTTGTCAAATCATGACAAACAGTTTCAAACACATGTCAGGTACTAGTCAGTTTCGTTAGCATGTGGTACATATATATATATTTGTTCTTTTCTCTGTTTCTTTCGTAAATGGTTTAAATATTACTTCATGTAAGGGTTCATAAATAACTATACATAACATTATACATATAATACATGTATTACCTAGCTACCACACTAGTTACAGAACATGCCATGTAAGTGTTTGGCTGTTTCACAATCAGTGCTTCACTTATCTTACACTTTGGGGCAAAAGTGAACTTGAAGGTTTTGTAATGGTAACCTTCATACTATTGGATAGTTTATAAAAGAACTTAATCTAAATTGTTCTAGTCTCTTCAGTATGAATTTGTCAAAAGGGATGCTATACTTCCTATTTCAGACACTACATGTATCGACACCACAACTCAAATTCAAGTTTCTATTGTACACTAGGTATGACCTCCTAAAGTGCTCTAACACATCAGTAACTTTACTATACATGTGTCACAGATGACATATTTATATTTCAGTAAACTTAATATTTTAACAACATCACATGTCCTAGTTTGACTGAAAGGTCAATAGACTGTCTCAAGGATATCGGATTTAGACCACACAGGATTCCAAGCATACTCGAATACATGAGACGACGGTCTGCATTTCATAAATATCTAGGATTCATAGTGATCATTCATCAATGTTTTAAAATTACTTTTAGGGCATTATAACGCCCATGAAAACTCTATATGGAGTGCATTAATTATTTGGCCATTGGCCATGCGTTATGTATATTTAGACTTTAAGGACGTCACAATAAAGCACACTGCATGGGGACGGACAGGCACTTCAATTTTGGCTAGAGGACTTGGCTTCGCGGGAAGTCAATGAACGAGGCACTATGCTGGGTGCTTGCCTTGTTTTCCAGTGTAGATCTTTAAACATTGTGTGTAGTCTGAGCTAATTCCCTTTAAAGTTCAAGTGTGATCCTGGTACGTACATACAGAAGTTGAGTCAGATATGAGATATGAGAGTGATTCGGGTGTTATTACTTGGTCTATCAGCTGTGTGCGAAGATCAGTAGTAATATTGGTGGAGAACAGAAAGTAATATGGTGAACAACAGTAGTAATATTGGTGGCGATCCGGGGCTTGAACAACAGAAAGTAATATTGGTGGCGATCCGGGGCTTGAACAACAGTAGTAATATTGGTGGCGATCCGGGGCTTGAACAACAGAAAGTAATATTGATGGAGATCCGGGGCTTGAACAACCATTTGTGTGTATAATGAACCAAGTTTGAACCTTACGAAGACTTACCGACAACCTTTAAGAAGAAAAGCACAACCCCACTGGGTGAGTAAAACAAATTAACACTGTAACGAAGAAACAATGATGCATGAGAAGAAAAAGTTTGTACAAAAAGGGATGCGAAGAAGATTCAAGAACTTTTCGAAAGGAAACTTTAACGATTATGTTCCAATGGTGGGAATGCTACACGAACTGGAACTGATAACATTGCAGTAACGGAATATAACATTGCAGAAGGAGAGAAAGCGTGGAATTTTGAATAACGAGACAACGATAAAGACTATGACAAACTTTAAGTGAAGCCATCAACGCGACCAACTGACATTCGATTCCTACAAGCACGAGTATGAAGAACACTTTAATTTTCAACAACAAATATCGGACGCTTATACAGAACGCAGCAGTTTGCATGTGAAGTACATATTTAAGACTTTTGATGGACAAAGAACTTATTAATCATACGGTAGTAACACTTTTTTTTAAAGATTGACATTATTATTATTGCGCGAATTCATTTCTATTCACGATCAGCGAGTTTGTTACTGTGTGTACAAAGCTAATCATGAGAGACATGTGTAAGAAATAATAATTGTATGCTCGATTTAGTTTGACGACGAACAATTCTTGAAATCTATTTTCTTACCACAACCATTTCAGTGATGCTGTTTTACATCTCAACGGTCGCGTACAAGCAGAAAGAATATTATTGATTTTTCTATGGAGAAAATTTTAGTTTTAATAAGAATATTTATTGAAGTATGGAGTATTGGAAACTCCGAAGTTTTATTGACTCTGAGTTATTGTGAGCCGAAAACGCTACAGAAATGCGTTGCTCACTGTTGAGTCGGACTGTGTGATTTAAAGTTCCTACAGTAAAGGAAGGAACCATGTTGATATAGTATTTTATTGAATCTGCAGTACAAGATAAATATTTGATTTTCAAAATTTGAGTTTAAAACAGAGATCCGACCGAAATGAGCTGTGTTATTGTCTATACAAAATTCCCGGTTCATATTCCGCAAGAATTTATGAAATTCCTCAGATGAACTGTTAATCGTTCAAACTTCCAATTATAGGGTCACCAAAGGGCAAACAAAAATGTCCATAATCATTTATAGATACAAAGAAAATTGCACCCATATACTCGATGAGAAAGGACTATTTTCACTTGAGCAGCGTGCATAATTTCTAGTGGTATTGATTCAAAGGGTATATTGAATTGCAATGAGAAAATTGCCAACCTACTTATGGTCAATCAGGTTACTTGTAATGAAAACTAAATTGACTTATTGGATTAATATTAATGGTCTTAATAGTTCTGTATAAGTCGTTAACATACTGAAGATGTCAAATTTTAAACATGGATGAACAGCTAAGATGCCTGTAATGTTTAAATAATGACGTAGGGTTTCTTACACGACAATGATTGTGTTGGCGCAACTGACTTCTCTTGATGACTGTAACAGCTGATTAGTTAGTGTAACTTAAGGATAGCTGTAAGACAATACATTTAGGACAGTGTTCTTGATAGCTGATATCAGGGTGAAATCACAAGTTACTAGACTTAGATTACTTGAATAACATTGACTGGTTAATTTTGACTTCACTAAACACAGACGACGTCAATGACATAAATAGTTTATCACACACTTTTATGCTACACCATTTTTTCATAATATTGATTTCGTCTGCAGTTAAAGATTCAATTTGGAATATGATCACGAATATGGCATGCTGACCATTTGTCAGTGACAATTTTCAATATTGGCGTGATGAAATATTTAAGAGTTAATATTTATTCATAGCATAGATATTTAATGTCATCATTTGATTTTACGAGACAGATACCTACATTCCTTTCAGATAGGAATACTTATGTTATAATTTAGTTATGTACACGATGAATCGGGTATAACTTGGTCAACATTAAAACATTCTCCTATTTATATTTCTTTATGTTCAACTTTTAAATGCTGCAGATATAATATTCCTAGCAAAGTTCTTTAGACCTGAGAATTCTATTGATGACTGTACTTGTCTGGTAGTGTTAATGAAAATAGAGGGGGCCCGAACAGTACGTTATGGATGGTCATATCTATCAGTATGATTGTGTGAATGATTGAAAAAGACTGGCCAGTCGAACGTATGTTTGTGATGTGATTGAGAAGTACACAATTCAATAGCCAACTCAGGATATAATTATTCTACGATTCAATTTTCTAATTATCTGTGATGTCTCTCTTTGATGTCATTTGTTCATTGAAGTACATGTTGACGAAATAAGTATATCTGGTTCGGAATTTGAGATTTTAGCAATCTGAGTTTTCAAGGGTCGTATAAATTTTACATTTCTAACACTTCATACGAAACAGCATTAATTATTTCTTCTTTTCAATTTTCATTTATGAAGGGTAAATTATTTTTTAGATATTTTAGTCTGTAACGAGGGCGTTACAAATTTTGGAAAGAGGGGAAAGTGTCACAGATGACATATTTATATTTCAGTAAACTTAATATTTTAACAACATCGCATGTCCTAGTTTGACTGAAAGGTCAATAGACTGTCTCAAGGATATCGGATTTAGACCACACAGGATTCCAAGCATACTCGAATACATGAGACGACGGTCTGCATTTCATAAATATCTAGGATTCATAGTGATCATTCATCAATGTTTTAAAATTACTTTTAGGGCATTATAACGCCCATGAAAACTCTATATGGAGTGCATTAATTATTTGGCCATTGGCCATGCGTTATGTATATTTAGACTTTAAGGACGTCACAATAAAGCACACTGCATGGGGACGGACAGGCACTTCAATTTTGGCTAGAGGACTTGGCTTCGCGGGAAGTCAATGAACGAGGCACTATGCTGGGTGCTTGCCTTGTTTTCCAGTGTAGATCTTTAAACATTGTGTGTAGTCTGAGCTAATTCCCTAAAAGTCCAAGTCGATCCCGTGTACAGAGTGGAGAGAGAGAGAGTAACATTGAAGGGGGTTACCTTAACAGTAGAGGTTACCCCCCCTATCAATTTGTTACACATGCAATATCAATGCCCCTATACCAATGTTACAGGCCCACTTTTATAACATGGAAAACTTAGGTAAAAAGTTATATTTACTTTAGCTTTTCGATGCTTGGCAATATATATCTCAGAGGCTATGCATAACCTAAAAATTGCCTAAATAGAAACAAAAAACTGCAGATCTGGCGGGGGGACCCCTTGCACTCCATCACCCCAGAGGCCACTCATTCGTTAAACCAACAATAAGATTCACCAAAATTGGTTAAAAAAAACGTAGACATGTCCAAGCCTCAAATCAAAGTTCTTCCCTCCACCTCTTACTGTCAAGATGCTATGGAACTTTATTTCAAACATGTTTCAACCTTATGTAGTTGCTTTTTACATGTTAGAGCTGCCTTGTAAAGCTTGTAAATTATTGTCTGAAAGTGTCTGTGAATAGCCTAAACATTGCCTTTAGAAGTAAAAATCCTCCAGGCCGTTTTGTAGAACCCTAGAACCCCCCCCCCCCCATTCACACACACAATAACACACAAGAGGTGGACATATCCCAGTCTCAAAGCTCTTCCCTCTACAACTTACTGTCAGATGCTATGAAACTTTATTCAGGGGGGTCAGTGACTTTTTGTCGGCCCAATGGAAAAAAAACACTGACACCCCCCATCCCCCAAGCTTGAGAAACTGACTGGTCTATCTGAATGTTTGAGCTCACCAATCAAGTTTCCGATTTGTATTTTCAGTGTGTCATAAAAACTGTCAACGATGTTTATTTAATTGAAAATCAAACATGTATGAAATATGTAGTTTTCTAAATATAATATGTGTGTCATAGAACATCTTTTTACTCTCTCTATTACCGTGTGCCAAAACCAAACAGAAAATTGTGGCAACAAATGTAGGTGTTCAACATTGACGTAAAAAAAAAATACGGATATCTCAGAAAAGCAAAGAAAAAAAAAGTTGCCAGCATAGGCGAAGGAGAAAAAAATAATTCTCAGGCAAGCAGGTGGGAAAAAAAATAATGACTCTCCACCAATCTTCAAAGCCCCCCAGGATATCGAATGGTCTACCCCTTATGCATATTGAATAATCTACGAATGGCATAACGTCATTACAAAATCGCCGCATATCATGTCACCATCTCGCATCGCAGTATAGCATGTAGTCATCTCATGTAGTCACATCGCATGTAGTCACCTCATGTAGTCATATCGCATGTAGTCATCTCATATAGTCATATCGCATGTAGTCATCTCATGTAGTCATCTAATGTAGTCGCATCGCATGTAGTCACCTTATGTAGTCATATCGCATGTAGTCATCTCATGTAGTCACATCGCATGTAGTCATATCGCATGTAATCATATCATGTAGTCATATCGCATATAGTCATTGCAGTATTTCATATAGTCATTGCAGTATTGCATATAGTCATTGCAGTATTGCATATAGTCATTGCAGTATTGAATTTTCGAATATTGGCAGGCATTCAACGCCATAGCTATCCGCCATCTTCACTACAAGCATATTTGGTTCGATTTTTGATTTACGGCGTTATAACACATTAGGGCCTTTGGACTATAAATACTAAAGATTTAAAAGTCGCTGTTAATACAATTTTTTTGCCAAAACCTTCACGAAAGACTGTTCAATGGCCATAAAAAAGTATTTTGTTTTACAATGTACAAGTGGGGATAAGCGTGAAATGAGTGTAAATGTCTAACCTTTGACATTCCTTATATAGGTTTATGTCTCGATCTTGTACGTTGTGTTGATTTTCTGAGTTTATATTTACAATGTCGACTTTTAGATACAGGCCTAGCTTTGAAACCAAATTATCCCATCAAGTTTGTAGTGTGTGCGTACATAGTTCACTTCCTGGTATATAATAATGCATGCTGTAGCTATAGGAAAGGGAAAATCATGGCTAAATGATCAGAGAGAACTTGACGTACTTGACAATGTAGCAGGCGTTCTCAGCTCCATGATCAGTTTACACACCTACTTTGTTATCTTATTGATATCCATGACACATATACACAGGAATGTAGCCAAATTTGTTGACCACAGACAAGTGAGAAATTAAATTACTTGTCTGTGGTTTGACCGAGAACATTTTTTTCTTTTTAACACTTTGTTTTTTCATTAGTACTAATAATGTACCCATATGGTGAAATAAACTTATTATTATTACTTTCCTTGGTGAAATAAACTTATTATTATTACTTATTATTATATCATTATCAAAATGCACTATAGTTTCGATTTTAAAACATACGTATACATATTTTTTTGTCGTCTCCTTTTTTTAGATTTCAGGAAACACAAAGAACCTTACTGTTAACAAGTTAAACGCATACAAAATTACGAAAAAGTACATTATCTACAACGCATGCATGTCTATATGTACAGGGCAAATTGGGGCGAACATTTGCAATTTTAGACCAAACAAAATCGACAATAATGTAAAGTGGACCCCATTTTAGACTCCTTATCTCTAATACTACAGTACCCATGTTAGACCAAAGGGCGAAAACCCCACCCCAAAGGGTGGTGCATATACGTATACCCAATGAGCGGGACTCCCCCAGGGGGTAAATGAACAGAACTATTTTGCACAGAACAAAGTAAACGACTCCTTAGGTTTGAATGTTCAAATGAGAGAGAGAGAGAGAGAGAGAGAGAGAGAGAGAGAGAGAGAGAGAGAGAGAGAGAGAGAGAGAGAGAGAGAGAGAGAGAGAGAGAGAGAGAGAGAGAGAGAAAGAGAGGGAGGGAGGAAGGGAGGTAGAGACAGACAGATAGACATACAGAGACAGACAGACAGACAGACAGACAGACAGACAGACAGACAGACAGAGGAAGGCATACACGTATACAAATGCATTCTCATGACTGTCACCCAACTTATCATTGAATATATGTTGTAGAAGTAATTGCGGCGAAGCTACGAGATTTTTTTATTTACTCGGTAAACGACAGCTCCTGAGATTTATTTTGGTTCAAATCTTTAGCAAAATATTTCGAGGCCACTCTTTCAGACCATCAGAATTTTCATGGCCCACCCTTTGTACCCTCAATTCTTTTCATTCCCCCCCCCCTCATTTTTAACCCCCCCCCCCCCCCCCCCCCCGTCTTGTTTTTTTATCTATCTATATTGTTTTTGTTACCGGCACGTTTTGTCGGTAAATACTAGTATATCTCTGTATAGACCCTCCACCCAGGGTCTATGATCTCTGTAAGTGTTCTCTGTATACATTGTATCAATTTTCATCACATTTGCGCCTAATTTAACTTGTAACAAATCACAATTTAGTTGATTAAACTTCGATTTGTACATTTGAATTTATACTGCGAGTTCTGTATGATTAACCATGACATTGGAATCGCTTCAGCTCGATAAAGATTATATTCAGACCCAGGTAAATTATGGGGAGAGCTACACATTTATCAGTGCTCAAAATTTCAAAATGGTAACCATGGGCACTAGGTCTTTCATATTAAATCCCTTGGTGATTATATCACTGACCTGAAGTATGGTAATGACACTGATAGGATTATGGGTGTTAAATTTGAACTTAATAGGCAGAAGTTACTTATCCTCAATGTATACATGCCATATGATGATAGAAGTAACAGTGAGAATTATGAATGCTTCCTTTCTCATTTAGGACTTTTACACTCCATTGTTAATGATTGTGACACTTCATGTGTTTATATTATGGGTGACTGGAATGCATATGTAAATAACAACAGTCTTTTCGGTAATGAATTGATTTATTTTTGTTCTGATCACAGTTATGTAATTTCTGATTTCAACATTTTAGGTGATGGTAACCATTCTTATGCTACTACATCTTGGATTGATGACTGCGTGTCAACTCCTCAGGGGCATGCCTCAATTTTTAACATTAGCATTCTTCATGACTTCCATACTTCAGACCATTTTCCTCTTTGCATTTCCATCAATGTTGGTTGTCTTCCGCACTTTGATCTTGATCGAGAGATTAAAGTACGCAGTTGTAAATGGCATTTAGCCATTGTGCACTTGTCCGGAAAAGTCTTTGTAAATTTGTCAAGAAAGTTTTAGATAGTAGTAATGTTTATGTACATTGTGTTTACTCATGTATGTACCATGACTCTCTCCAGTGCAGGCACTGGCGAGATATTCTTTATTGATTTATATCACTATTTGGTTTTTTTTGTATTAGTTTGGTTTTTTATATGTATTTTCTTGTAAATTCCTGGTGTATTTCTCTTATATGGGCCTAGAGCCTGATCCAAACAATAAATAAATAAAAATTAAAGTGCAAAGCTCTGTACCTATGACATTGAAAAGCTATCAAAAGGGGGCGTGGCCTTGACGACACAATCGCCACTTTAACCCAATACAAAACGTCCATATTGTTATAATGTAAGCCAATCACATATCTCCTTCAAAATCACATGATCCGCTATAGATTATTCCTAGTTTAGGCTGGGGTCACAATTTACGGCAAGGGGGGGGGGGGCTGTGAATTAGTTTGGTCAAAATAATTTCGTAGCCCTCCTCCCGACTGCACATATTTTAATGTGTAATTATACAGTACCCCACTCCACCTCCACGACTTCAGAGATGTACAGTATGGTACATTACATTACACACTGTAAACTAACAGTGGAAGTCAACTTCAGCGTCCATACATAACATGTGGAGATATTTCTTTTATTAAATAGATGTGGGCTTTGTGAAAATGGTCTCACATTGGGCTATAACCTGTATTTGGAAATACTTAACAGCAAAGTTTTCTCTTTCAATCATAATTCTAGGCAGAACCAGTACCTCCCATGATAGCTAGTGGGGAGGGTGTGGAGGAGTGTCCACATCCCATGATAGCTAGTGGGGAGGGTGGGTGAGGAGTGTCCACCTCCCATGATAGCTAGTGGGGAGGGTGGGGGAGGAGTGTCCACCTCCCATGGTAAGCACATTTTTTCAATGTGAAAGTAAGGACATGTAGAAGGCTATTTAGAGGCTTAAATTTCAAACCATACACACCGGAAGCCATTGAGTACTTGAAAATTGTTACTTGAAAATTGTCTTCAATACCCAAATTTTACTCTCAATACATTATTATACAACTGTATGGCTATATTACCTACATCTTAACTTATGCAGAGAATTTTGGCATATACACACACTCGCTTGGCTATTGACTGCATCATAATTATTAAATTAAGGTAAATGCCCAGGAGGGGGTGGGAGTACCACTGGCCAGGTCTGATAGGGGTGTGCGGCCAATGCTGTCAGCGCCAGACCCCATTTTAGACCAATTTTGACCAAAACATGTAACCACCGATATGAAAATGTCACCAGCGAATTAGCTGGAGGAATCCCGAGGAAAATTCCCAGAAATTTCAAACTAGTCGAGAATTGATTCCTTCCAAGACTCCATTTTAGACCAAACAAAATCGAAAATAGTGTACCGTGGTCCCCATTTTAGACTCCTTATCTCTAAAAAAAAAATACAGTACCCATGTTAGACCAAAGGGTGAGAACCCCACCCCAAAGGGTGGTACATATACGTATACCCAATAAGCGGGAGTACCCACGGGGGTAAATGGCAGTGAACAATTTTGCAAAGTATAAGGTAAACGACTGCTCCCGTGGTTTGAATGTTCAAAAAAGTCTCCAGGGAGATATATATATTCATTTCCGTGCGATCTTACTCGATGTGGTACATGTCGTTTCATTATTAATACTAATCATGTTTTTGGCCCTAAGAACAGTGTTGCTGTTACAAGTAGATTTACTTGTATTAGTACTAACATAGTGTATTGCATTACATGCCAGAAATGTATATATATATATATATATATATATATATATATATATATATATATATATATATATATATATATATATAACTCGGTGAGTATCAATCTGCTAAGACAGTGCTCTATACCGCAGTGGCAGAGCGTAATAGTTATATACGCAGTGGCAGAGCGTAATATATATATATATATATATATATATATATATATATATATATATATATATATATATATATATATATATATATATATATATATATATATATATATATAGGTTCGACTGTACGTCGTCTCGGTGATCGTTTCGTGGAACATCTCCGTGTGACCACACAAAAGAATCGTAACTATCCCGTATCTATGCATTGTATTACCAACGATCACTGATATGTTTATTTCAGTAATTTGTAAGGTTTCTGGCGATAAAAAACTATTGAGGTTGAAGGAAGAGGAAATCATTCAGATGTTGTGTGTGTAACACTTCTGGCTGTAGGTAAGAGTAAGAGTGATATGAGTATTGTCACGTAGGCTGCTAGAATAGGCCTATAAAATTATGTGAAGAGGTCCATGTGGTGCAGGACTGCTAGTTTGTCCAGTCAGTCAGTCAGTCAGTCAGTCAGTCAGTATACATATACATATATATACATATACATATACATATACATATACATATACATATACATGTATTACCTAGCTACCACACTAGTTACAGAACATGTCATGTAAATGTTTGGCTGTTTCACAATCAATGCTTCACTTATTTTGCAGTTTGGGGCAAAAGTGAACTTAAAGGTTTCGTAATGGTAATCTTCATAGATCGTTTATAAATGAAGTTAATCTAAATTGTTCTACTCGCCAGTATGAACTTGTCAGAAGAGATTAATACACTTTCTATTTTGGACACTACATGTTATTGATACTACAAAACACCACGTCTCGTCAGATTCTCGTTTCTATTGTACACTAGGTATATATAACCACCTAAAGTGCTCTAACATACCGATGACTTTACTATACATGCAATATTAATGCCCATATACCAAGGTTACAGGCCCATTTTTATATGACATGGGAAACTCATTTAAAACTTACATTTTCGTAGCTTTTCGAAGCTTGGAAATATTATCTCAAAGGCTATGATTAACCTAAACATTGCCTTAATAGAAGCAAAAAACTGCAGATCTGCCAGGGGGAAAACCCCAAGGACTCCCTCACCCCCAGAGGTCACTCATGCATTCAACCAACAATCAGATGCACCAACAACCTTTTTACTGTCATATGAAATGGTATTAAACTTTTCTTAAATATTTTCACCTTATTCTAATTTGAGATGATATTGTCTTTTAAAGATGTGAAATGTTTGCCAAGATAGTCTAAAATTGCCTTAAACTCCAAATACAGCACACAGCTACATCACATACAGTTTATGCACACGGCTGCACCACATACAGTTTAAGCACACGGCTGACCTAAATACAGTTTAAGCACACGGCTACATCACATGCAGTTTAAGCACATGGCTACACCACGTGCAGTTTAAGCACACGGCAACTATACGCCATGTGCAATTTAAGCACATGACTACACCACGTGCAGTGTAAGCACACGGCTACGCCACATGCAATTTAAGCACACAGCAACACTACATGCAGTTAAAGCACACGGCTACACCACACTTAAAAAGCCTTTTTGTACTTTGGCAACTTGACAACTACAACAATACCATATGTATTGGTGTGGGCTATGGAAACTATATAGCATTACCAATTAAACCACATAATATGTGTAATTGATTTAATGATAAATTTATGTGTGCATCTACTGTTTAGCACCAACCGGGAGAAAACACACCGCCAAAGTGACGAGGAGACGATTCCTTTCTGACTGGTTTGGGATCTATACTAGGTACAAGGCGTTTACCAAGTTCGACAAGTCTTGCCTTCATTTCAGTCACTTTTTCCGGCATAATGTCAGCAAGGTTGTGCTCTTCTGTTGGATCATCTAACAATGAATATAAACACATGGATAATGACATTTCATTTTCAGGTCATTGAAAGGCGCATTACTCTAAAACTAGAAACGAGACTCAATGACTATGAAAGTGCGTGTACAACATACTAGCTAGCCCACTGAATACGTGTGTGCGCGTGTCAAATCTATTAATACTTCAGTATGGTTCATGTTCAGTGATGTGGATACTTAATCAAATTCTTAGATAAAAGTCTCTGCTAGTGGCAAATTATCAGAGTGTGAAAATACACTCCTATTTCCATATGGAAATAAAGTACCTTTAATATAGAAACTAACTTACCTCGTATATTGAAAAGTAGAAATGGGTTCCCCTCTATTTCTTCTACCTCTATGTCAATGTCCAAATCTTTCTCTGGAGGTGGAACCCACCATCTGCCTGTCAAAAATATGAATTACATAAATCGAATTAGATTGGGTGACAAACAAACGTTACACTTCATAAACTAGTATTGGTAGTGTTAAAGTAATTGACCACGTGGCACGCCTATTACACTAGAATACAATACAGTATTGTTGGTAGTGTACAGTAATTGACCAAACCATAGCTAACACTAGAATACAATACAGTATTGTTGGTAGTGTACAGTAATTGACCAAACCATAGCTAACACTAGAATACAATACAGTATTGTTGGTAGTGTTACAGTAATTGACTAAACCATAGCTAACACTAGAATACAATACAGTATTGTTGGTAGTGTTACAGTAATTGACTAAACCATAGCTAACACTAGAATACAATACAGCAGTGTTGGTAGTGTTACAGTAATTGACTAAACCATACCTAACACTAGAATACAATACAGTATTGTTGGTAGTGTACAGTAATTGACCAAACCATAGCTAACACTAGAATACAATACAGTATTGTTGGTAGTGTACAGTAATTGACCAAACCATAGCTAACACTAGAATACAATACAGCAGTGTTGGTAGTGTTAAAGTAATTGACCAAACCATAGCTAACACTAGAATACAATACAGTAGTGTTGGTAGTGTATAGTAATTGACCACGTGGCACGCCTATTACACTAGAATACAATAGTGTTCATAGTGTTACAGTAATTGACCAAACCATACCTAACACTAGAATACAATACAGTAGTATTGGTAGTGTTAAAGTAATTGACCACGTGGCACGCCTATTACACTAGAATACAATACAGTATTGTTGGTAGTGTTACAGTACTTGACAAAACCATACCTAACACTAGAATACAATAGTGTTGATAGTGTTACAGTAATTGACCAAACCATACCTAACACTAGATTACAATACAGTAGTGTTGGTAGTGTTAAAGTAATTGACCAAACCATAGCTAACACTAGAATACAATAGTGTTGATAGTGTTACAGTAATTGACCAAACCATACCTAACACTAGAATACAATACAGCAGTGTTGGTAGTGTTACAGTAATTGACCAAACCATAGCTAACACTAGAATACAATACAGCAGTGTTGATAGTGTTACAGTAATTGACTAAACCATACCTAACACTAGAATACAATACAGTAGTGTTGGTAGTGTTACAGTAATTGACCAAACCATAGCTAACACTAGAATACAATACAGCAGTGTTGGTAGTGTTACAGTAATTGACTAAACCGTACCTAACACTAGAATACAATACAGTATTGTTGGTAGTGTACAGTAATTGACCAAACCATACCTAACACTAGAATACAATACAGCAGTGTTGGTAGTGTTACAGTAATTGACTAAACCGTACCTAACACTAGAATACAATACAGCAGTGTTGGTAGTGTTAAAGTAATTGACCAAACCATAGCTAACACTAGAATACAATACAGTATTGTTGGTAGTGTACAGTAATTGACCAAACCGTACCTAACACTAGAATACAATACAGTATTGTTGGTAGTGTACAGTAATTGACCAAACCGTACCTAACACTAGAATACAATACAGCAGTGTTGGTAGTGTTAAAGTAATTGACCAAACCGTACCTAACACTAGAATACAATACAGTATTGTTGGTAGTGTACAGTAATTGACCAAACCGTACCTAACACTAGAATACAATACAGTATTGTTGGTAGTGTACAGTAATTGACCAAACCGTACCTAACACTAGAATAACAATACAGCAGTGTTGGTAGTGTTAAAGTAATTGACCAAACCGTACCTAACACTAGAATACAATACAGTAGTGTTGGTAGTGTACAGTAATTGACCAAACCATCCCTAACACTAGAATACAATACAGCAGTGTTGGTAGTGTTACAGTAATTGACTAAACCGTACCTAACACTAGAATACAATACAATAGTGTTGGTAGTGTTACAGTAATTGACCAAACCGTAGCTAACACTAGAATACAATACAGTATTGTTGGTAGTGTACAGTAATTGACCAAACCATAGCTAACACTAGAATACAATACAGTAGTGTTGGTAGTGTACAGTAATTGACCAAACCATAGCTAACACTAGAATACAATACAGCAGTGTTGGTAGTGTTACAGTAATTGACCAAACCATAGCTAACACTAGAATACAATACAGTATTGTTGGTAGTGTACAGTAATTGACCAAACCATAGCTAACACTAGAATACAATACAGCAGTGTTGGTAGTGTTACAGTAATTGACCAAACCATAGCTAACACTAGAATACAATACAGCAGTGTTGGTAGTGTTACAGTAATTGGCCAAACCATAGCTAACACTAGAATACAACACAGTATTGTTGGTAGTGTACAGTAATTGACCAAACCATAGCTAACACTAGAATACAACACAGTATTGTTGGTAGTGTTACAGTAATTGACCAAACCATAGCTAACACTAGAATACAATACAGCAGTGTTGGTAGTGTTACAGTAATTGACCAAACCATAGCTAACACTAGAATACAATACAGTATTGTTGGTAGTGTACAGTAATTGACCAAACCATAGCTAGCACTAGAATACAATACAGCAGTGTTGGTAGTGTTACAGTAATTGACCAAACCATAGCTAACACTAGAATACAATACAGTATTGTTGGTAGTGTTACAGTAATTGACCAAACCATAGCTAACACTAGAATACAATACAGCAGTGTTGGTAGTGTTACAGTAATTGACCAAACCATAGCTTGTGTCACTTTAAAACATTTGATATACCATTGATATACCATTGATATACAATTTGATATATACCATTGATTTATTAAGATTGTAATACCTGGTTTACTACGAGTAACTTTAGTTATTTACCTGAACCACCTAGTCTTCCTTGAATTAATTTATAATCACCGATCCTATCATAAGATAAATCACATGACATCAAATATATGATTTCTGAAGTAACATTTTGTCAAGATTAAAATAGATATTATATGGTTATTATCCGCTATCACTCTTGTGTCATGAATTTGTAATTACTGTGTTTAGGTTCAGCTATGACACTGTTAATGTCGCCAAACAACTAGTTAGGGAAATAAATATCTTTTATGGCAATTTGACACTCATATCGTCGTGACAATTTTAACTGGTTTGTGATGAGATAGTGAAGGAAACGAACAGATAGTGGTGTAAACAGGTTATTAAAGCCATATCAGACTTTTAAATCGACAGGGGTTTGTGAATGGTAATTGGATTTTTTGTTGCTTAAACATGGGAAATCACATGCTGTGCGTGTCCCCATCCGCATGTTCATCTGTGTGTCAGTGTACTTTACCGTCACCTAGTTTGGCCAGGGGTGACACAGTATGCATTTGACCGTAATCTAGTATAGCTAGGTTGATATGAACTAATCCTTCCCTATGTTCTTGTTGGGTATATATACAATAGACACCATTGAAAAAAAAACATCTACGGTTACACCAGTTGACATTAATTGTTGATGTATTCAGTTGTGTCTATCGTATACTTAAATGCTAGGCACTGTAACTCTTACCTGATTGCTTGATTACTTGGTTCTGTCTCATCAATATTATATACGAATTCTGTCCTTGGTGAAGATTCCCCACTCGATACCGTATTCCAAAGGTTCAGTCCGTCCATGTCACCATCTTAATAAAATAATGTAACCACAATTAATGTATTGCGTCTCTCATTAAGTTAAATGTTATGCCAGGTTGGTTCAACATTAACACTTGTTATATTATAAAGGAGGTGAGAGTTTCATTTTAAATGTCCTTTTTATACAGCCTGAATTTGACTTTGTGGGGGGGGGGGGGTCTTGTGCAGTTGAATAGATGATCGCGTTTCATCTAATCATCTATGACAAAGTTGCAGGTTCAATGCTAGCATAAAGTTACAGGATCATGTAATGCTACAACTTACTTTTAGCTCAAAGATTGGCTACGTAAGATTTTACACTATCATTACTTTTTCACAATATATAATGCGAATTAATTGTAAACCTTAATCTATAAATCAACAAGTTCTGAGATTAATATCACCAAATGCAGCAAATCTTCTTACTAGGACTACAATCAAAATCTTAGTTGTAAATCTGCATGATGAAATGTCACATGAAGTTAGGCCTTTGCTAGCATGAATACCCTACATTAGAATCCCACAGACTTTATGAAGAGCTTTTGTCGAAATTTATAAAATTGTTTGAAGTACGTACAAAACGCCTACCTGCTTGTCCACCCGCTACGTGTAAGAGTGTTGGGTGCCAGTCTACAACGTGTATTATTCTATAGTGTTGGAAAACGTGTAAACAAAATACATGTTAATGTTTATTGTCTAAATAAATAACCATGCAAGGATATCGATATGTGTAGAACTTTGGAAATTAATTGTGTTTTATTTTAGCAAGTTGTCGACAAAACTAGTTGTAACATGTATCTTATTATTTTTTTTATACCTAATGGGCGACCACCCTAAACAATAGCAAGTGGTTTTTTTTGAATATTTTGTTTGTACTTAATATTATTATTAATAATATAATATAATAAAATAAATTTATTGATCTTGTCATTATGGCCATGGTCTTGACTTATCACAGTGTGTTACAGCTAATCATTGAAGGGTTGTTATTTTGTGTGGCAACTACTGCATCAAATATCTTTTCGTATAATTATTTCTACTTGTGTATTTACAGTATCAACTTTTCAACGAATATATATATATATACTTACTCGTTATTTACGTATCCTGTGTTATTCAACATAGTGCCGTGTGCAAATGAAACGCCACGTGTTCCGCCTTCCCATAATGATGACTTGCTACCACGTAATGGCCAATTATTCCCTGCTTGTTCACTATTCTGTGGCCCTCCATTCTAAATATGACGTCATAAACATAATGATCATCAATCTTAACTTGACTTGACTTGACTTGACTTGACTTAACTTTAAGTGGGTATGCTATATTTTGAATTTTTATCAATGAAATAACTTAGTTTTTTTGAAAAATTATGTTTGAAAACTTAAACAAAATCCGTATTCTTCCCACAAGAATCCAAAAACACTAGAACGTGTGGTTAGTCAATAAACTGGTAAACACAAGCAATCACAAGTAAGCACAGTCAAGTTATCAACGTATTTTTGCAGAGTGATTTTTTCAATATAATGGCAGGTGACAGAAGTATGGATGACATAGTAATTACTTGTGTTTACCCATTATTATTTACAAATTACTCCCTTGCGTACAAAAGTATACATTGTACACATTTTAAAAACTTGTTTTGCGATTTCTGAGTAACAAACACAGATTTGATTTATTTTGTTAATGTTTTTCCCAAATAGAAAAACGCAGTACAGTTGTTATATTTATTAAGATCCAAACTAATCCCGGTACCCATTTCCCACCCAAATGGCAATATTGGAAGTGGCAAGATTGCCATATTTAGCATTTTACCATGCTCTGCCCAATACGTAGCTCCGTTACATTGAAAAACGGATGTGTTCACTGACTTGACATGTATCTGAAACCAGTGGTTACTGCAATGGACAATGAAAGTCACTGATATATTTAGCTGAGGTATAGACTCACATCAGTTGAGAATACCAATAAGGTGGTGCTCCATAAGTCATTTGCCTTAAGAGCATCGACTACTCTATGAATTGCATCGTCCATAGCAGTGATCATACCTACCAAAGAGAAGTTCACAAATTATCATTAACTAAAGAGTAATTATAAATAGTTCAGTTCTTCGTTAGTTTAAATAGCATATGCTGTGTTTATGTTCTTTAATACTAAAGTGAAAATACTTCAATAAAACAACATTCTAGTATAATGTAGATGCATGTCTTGTATAGCATTACGAATGTCTTCTGACATCCTTAGAAATAATGGAACGATTGCATAGTACGGATAATTTTTGAAATTTGACAGTATGATACATACGTCGTCTGATCGTTTATCGCTTATATCTTAATACCAGGTTTGAGTTCAGCCATTTGCAAAAGGTGGGTTCAGTGTGCTTCAAGAAATACAATACTGTGAGTACCTTTTAAATACGCAGCAAAAACTACCGTGCCGCCAACAATACTATAAACTCGGTTTGTACCCGTTTAGTTTGCATTTATTTATTTATTGACATGTACAAACAATAAAATAAGTCAAACACCCTTCTTTACCCAGCTTAGTTCTTCTATTCTTATCTGTCACATTTTTATACATACGGATGTATTTCTCTGGAACCTATAAGGGGAATAATACACAGACAGAACATATAATTAGCAGATTGAATTTGGTATGAAGGTAAAGCGGTACTGTATTATCACTAACTAAAAGGGTCGTTCAGATTCTGGTGTATTTATTTGTTTATTTTTATTTATTTATTTATCCGGAAAACATTTCGGATACTTTTTTGTCTAGCACATCACCAAGCTTGTATTTTGTGAATGATTGATCTTAGATATGGTAAAAGACGAACCTGCAAAGGTCCATGTACACTTTGGAATGCAAGATACAGGAACATTGGTAAAGTCTTATCATGTTTTTCAATATATTTGGCAGCTTTCCTTCCAAACAGTTTCTGTAATTAACACCAATTGTTGATAACATTAGCATATTGTATACAATAGCCTATCGATAGATTAATCTAACAGTTACACTACAATACGTTTGTTTGTTTGTTTGTTTGTTTGTTTGACTTCCACACTATATTATAATTATTAGTATATTAAAATATTATAGTTGCACCCTCCTTACCGATGAATAGACACCATCATTTGACCAATCTGGTATAAGATCCTCCCTCAGGTCAAGATATCCATTTGGACCTAAAGTGAAACATGTTGATGTAGGGTGAAATGTGATGAAATTCGATCACATTAATGACACTCACTCATTTGACACAGTATTTTACAAAATTTGCTGTTTTTACGGGTTTTTCCTCCGAAAGCTATCCATATTAATTTGCACAATGAGTATTTATAACCATTTTCTCCGAAGCCACGCTATATCAGACTTAAACTGAATCCCTCCCATAAGAGCAAAACTATAGATTTTTGTTCCTACACTATCATATCATATGTCGTGTACCCCTTAATTGAAAAATGTAATTTTTGAAGCGTGCATACTTAAGATTGCCTAATTATCAATACAGTATTAATTATGCAAATGAACGTCTTGAATTACCAGCTACGTCAATAAACTTTATAGGACACATGTACTTAATTATCATCAATGCATGTAGTTAACTATCTGAAATTTAAAGCTTGCATTCTAAAGATACTGCCTGATTATCAATATGATCATCATGCAAATTACACTCCACAATTAAAAAATACGTAAACAATTACATCAAACACATGTGCTTTGTTATGGTTGATGTATATAAAGTTACGTTTGCATTCTTAAGATGTGGCTAAATTATCGAAAATCATTAATTATGCAAATTTCTCTTTAAAACTGAAAGCTACGTCAACAGGCTTTAAAGAACATGTGCGCTTTGTTACGTTCAATTTTTGACGTACCAAAATGGATGAAATTTGCAGCCTGTATTCTAATACACATGACCTAATTATCAAACGACATATTAATACTAAAAAACACTTTGCCAACAGGCTTTATAGTATATAAGTGCTTTGTTATATTTGATATATGTAATAAATGATGCGGGATCTGAAATATGCATTCTTTAGATATAGCTGAAATACTGTAAATCAACCTTTATTTAAATTAGTCAATAAAGCTAGAAAGCTACATCAACAAATGTTATAGGGCTTTGTTATGGTTAATGAATACACCATATCAAATACTGAATTTGAAGTATATTCGTACACTATAGCCTAACTACTAAGTATGTATTCGTACGATATACCCTAACTACTAAGTATGTATTTGTACAATATACCCTAACTACTAAGTATGTATTTGTACAATATAGCCTAACTACTAAGTATGTATTTGTACAATATAGCCTAACTACTAAGTATGTATTTGTACACTATAGCCTAACTACTAAGTATGTATTCATACGATATACCCTAACTACTAAGTATGTATTTGTACAATATACCCTAACTACTAAGTATGTATTTGTACAATATACCCTAACTACTAAGTATGTATTTGTACAATATAGCCTAACTACTAAGTATGTATTTGTACACTATAGCCTAACTACTAAGTATGTATTCATACGATATACCCTAACTACTAAGTATGTATTTGTATGATATACCCTAACTACTAAGTATGTATTTGTACAATATACCCTAACTACAAAGTATGTATTTGTACAATATACCCTAACTACTAAGTATGTATTTGTACAATATACCCTAACTACTAAGTATGTATTCATATGATATACCCTAACTACTAAGTATGTATTTGTACAATATAGCCTAACTACTAAGTATGTATTTGTACAATATAGCCTAACTACTAAGTATGTATTTGTACAATATACCCTAACTACTAAGTATGTATTCATATGATATACCCTAACTACTAAGTATGTATTTATACGATATAGCCTAACTACTATGTATGTATTTGTACAATATACCCTAACTACTAAGTATGTATTCATACAATATAGCCTAACTACTATGTATGTATTTGTACAATATAGCCTAACTACTAAGTATGTATTCGTACAATATAGCCTAACTACTAAGTATGTATTTGTACAATATACCCTAACTACTAAGTATGTATTTGTACAATATAGCCTAACTACTAAGTATGTATTCGTACGATATAGCCTAACTACTAAGTATGTATTCGTACAATATAGCCTAACTACTAAGTATGTATTTGTACAATATACCCTAACTACTAAGTATGTATTTGTACAATATAGCCTTACTACTAAGTATGTATTCATACAATATACCCTAACTACTAAGTATGTATTCGTACAATATAGCCTAACTACTAAGTATGTATTTGTACGATATACCCTAACTACTAAGTATGTATTTGTACAATATAGCCTAACTACTAAGTATGTATTTGTACAATATACCCTAACTACTAAGTATGTATTCGTACAATATACCCTAACTACTAAGTATGTATTTGTACAATATACCCTAACTACTAAGTATGTATTTGTACAATATACCCTAACTACTAAGTATGTATTTGTACAATATACCCTAACTACTAAGTATGTATTCGTACAATATAGCCTAACTACTAAGTATGTATTCATACAATATAGCCTAACTACTAAGTATGTATTTGTACAATATACCCTAACTACTAAGTATGTATTTGTACAATATACCCTAACTACTAAGTGTGTATTTGTACAATATACCCTAACTACTAAGTATGTATTCGTACAATATACCCTAACTACTAAGTATGTATTCGTACAATATACCCTAACTACTAAGTATGTATTTGTACAATATACCCTAACTACTAAGTATGTATTTGTACGATATACCCTAACTACTAAGTATGTATTTGTACAATATACCCTAACTACTAAGTATGTATTCGTACAATATAGCCTAACTACTAAGTATGTATTTGTACAATATACCCTAACTACTAAGTATGTATTCATACAATATACCCTAACTACTAAGTATGTATTCGTACAATATACCCTAACTACTAAGTATGTATTTGTACAATATAGCCTAACTACTAAGTATGTATTTGTACAATATACCCTAACTACTAAGTATGTATTCATATGATATACCCTAACTACTAAGTATGTATTTGTACAATATAGCCTAACTACTAAGTATCTATTCATACAATATACCCTAACTACTAAGTGTGTATTCGTACAATATACCCTAACTACTAAGTATGTATTTGTACAATATAGCCTAACTACTAAGTATGTATTTGTACAATATACCCTAACTACTAAGTATGTATTCATATGATATACCCTAACTACTAAGTATGTATTTGTACAATATAGCCTAACTACTAAGTATCTATTCATACAATATACCCTAACTACTAAGTATGTATTTGTACAATATACCCTAACTACTAAGTATCTATTCATACAATATACCCTAACTACTAAGTATGTATTCGTACAATATACCCTAACTACTAAGTATGTATTTGTACAATATAGCCTAACTACTAAGTATGTATTTGTACAATATAGCCTAACTACTAAGTATGTATTCATACAATATAGCCTAACTACTAAGTATGTATTTGTACAATATACCCTAACTACTAAGTATGTATTTGTACAATATAGCCTAACTACTAAGTATGTATTTGTACAATATAGCCTAACTACTAAGTATGTATTTGTACAATATACCCTAACTACTAAGTATGTATTCATACAATATACCCTAACTACTAAGTATGTATTCGTACAATATACCCTAACTACTAAGTATGTATTCATACAATATACCCTAACTACTAAGTATGTATTTGTACAATATAGCCTAACTACTAAGTATGTATTTGTACAATATAGCCTAACTACTAAGTATGTATTTGTACAATATACCCTAACTACTAAGTATCTATTTGTACAATATACCCTAACTACTAAGTATGTATTCATACAATATAGCCTAACTACTAAGTATCTATTTGTACAATATACCCTAACTACTAAGTATGTATTTGTACAATATAGCCTAAGTACCTACAAAGTATCTATTTGTACAATATACCCTAACTACTAAGTATGTATTTGTACAATATACCCTAACTACTAAGTATGTATTAGTACAATATACCCTAACTACTAAGTATGTATTTGTACAATATACCCTAACTACTAAGTATCTATTTGTACAATATACCCTAACTACTAAGTATGTATTCATATGATATACCCTAACTACTAAGTATCTATTTGTACAATATACCCTAACTACTAAGTATGTATTCATATGATATACCCTAACTACTAAGTATGTATTTGTACAATATAGCCTAACTACTAAGTATCTATTTGTACAATATACCCTAACTACTAAGTATGTATTTGTACAATATACCCTAACTACTAAGTATGTATTTGTACAATATACCCTAACTACTAAGTATCTATTTGTACAATATACCCTAACTACTAAGTATGTATTTGTACAATATACCCTAACTACTAAGTATGTATTTGTACAATATACCCTAACTACTAAGTATGTATTTGTACAATATACCCTAACTACTAAGTATGTATTTGTACAATATACCCTAACTACTAAGTATGTATTTGTACAATATACCCTAACTACTAAGTATGTATTTGTACAATATACCCTAACTACTAAGTATGTATTTGTACAATATACCCTAACTACTAAGTATGTATTTGTACAATATACCCTAACTACTAAGTATGTATTTGTACAATATACCCTAACTACTAAGTATGTATTTGTACAATATACCCTAACTACTAAGTATGTATTCGTACAATATACCCTAACTACTAAGTATGTATTCATACAATATACCCTAACTACTAAGTATGTATTTGTACAATATACCCTAACTACTAAGTATGTATTTATACGATATAGCCTAACTACTAAGTATGTATTTATACGATATAGCCTAACTACTAAGTATGTATTTGTACAATATACCCTAACTACTAAGTATGTATTCATATGATATACCCTAACTACTAAGTATGTATTTATACGATATAGCCTAACTACTAAGTATGTATTTGTACAATATACCCTAACTACTAAGTATGTATTTATACGATATAGCCTAACTACTAAGTATGTATTTGTACAATATACCCTAACTACTAAGTATGTATTTGTACAATATACCCTAACTACTAAGTATGTATTCATATGATATACCCTAACTACTAAGTATGTATTTGTACAATATACCCTAACTACTAAGTATGTATTTGTACAATATACCCTAACTACTAAGTATGTATTTGTACAATATACCCTAACTACTAAGTATGTATTTGTACAATATACCCTAACTACTAAGTATGTATTCGTACAATATACCCTAACTACTAAGTATGTATTTGTACAATATACCCTAACTACTAAGTATGTATTCATATGATATACCCTAACTACTAAGTATGTATTTGTACAATATACCCTAACTACTAAGTATGTATTCATATGATATACCCTAACTACTAAGTATGTATTTGTACAATATACCCTAACTACTAAGTATGTATTCATATGATATACCCTAACTACTAAGTATGTATTTGTACAATATACCCTAACTACTAAGTATGTATTCGTACGATATACCCTAACTACTAAGTATGTATTTATACGATATAGCCTAACTACTAAGTATGTATTCATACAATATACCCTAACTACTAAGTATGTATTTGTACAATATACCCTAACTACTAAGTATGTATTTGTACAATATAGCCTAACTACTAAGTATGTATTTGTACAATATACCCTAACTACTAAGTATGTATTTGTACAATATACCCTAACTACTAAGTATGTATTTGTACAATATAGCCTAACTACTAAGTATGTATTTGTACAATATACCCTAACTACTAAGTATGTATTTGTACAATATACCCTAACTACTAAGTATGTATTTGTACAATATAGCCTAACTACTAAGTATGTATTTGTACAATATACCCTAACTACTAAGTATGTATTTGTACAATATAGCCTAACTACTAAGTATGTATTTGTACAATATACCCTAACTACTAAGTATGTATTTGTACAATATAGCCTAACTACTAAGTATGTATTTGTACAATATACCCTAACTACTAAGTATGTATTTGTACAATATACCCTAACTACTAAGTATGTATTTGTACAATATAGCCTAACTACTAAGTATGTATTTGTACAATATACCCTAACTACTAAGTATGTATTTGTACAATATACCCTAACTACTAAGTATGTATTCGTACAATATACCCTAACTACTAAGTATGTATTTGTACAATATAGCCTAACTACTAAGTATGTATTTGTACAATATAGCCTAACTACTAAGTATGTATTTGTACAATACAGCCTAACTACTAAGTATCTATTTGTATGATATAGCCTAACTACTAAGTATGTATTTGTATGATATAGCCTAACTACTAAAACAATCAATTGTGCTAATGGCTAATTGACATTCATTTTCTGATGGAATGAAATCCGTGTGTATGCAACTGCCAAATTAGCATCTTTTAATTTCAAAAATCATTATCTCAAATACGACTCAAATGCCCTTATATCTGGTACACACATATTTAGGAATCCCTTGGATATATGTTCCCTTATTGGAATAAAGAAAGTCTTCATAACTTGATCATTCATTCTCGAACATTTTAGAAAATCCTACCAACCCTTTGTATGAGTGAAGTAGTCTTCAGCAGCATTATAAAATCCATAGAAATGATCAAAACCTCGTCCGTTTGGTGTGTACTCGTATTTACAGAATCCTAGGTGCCACCTATATTGGAAAAGTTGGAAAGGTATTCAAGTATCAGTCTCTGTCTGTCTGTCTGTCTGTCTGTCTGTCTGTCTGTCTGTCTGTCTGTCTGTCTGTCTGTCTGTCTGTATGTATGTGTGTATGTGTGTATGTGTGTATGTATGTATGTATGTATGTATGTATGTGTGTGTATGTATGTATGTATGTATGTATGTATGTATGTATGTATGTATGTATGTATGTATGTATGTATGTATGTATGTATGTATGTAGAATTAAAAAAGTAGTCACGGAGATTGAGTTACTAACTTTCCAACCATGTACGTCATGTATCCCTGTTGTTTTAATGATTCAGCTATAGTTGGCGTGTCTAGCGGGAGGCCAGCGGGCTGGTTTTTCAGTAACACTCCGTGCTGCTTAAGAGAAGAAACACATTGCAACATATAACATCAGAGTCGTGATATATATATATATATATATATATATATATATATATATATATATATATATATATATATATATATATATATATATATATATATATATATATATATACATTACTCCAAGCGATGTGCGATGGTTAGTGATCACCCATAGGATTTGATAAAGTGAAATAGCATTTGGTGAAGGGTGTTTGTTTAATAGCAATGCCATTAACGATTGTTTGTAGATATTATTATCCAACAGTATGGTAACACACATTTCTAAATAAAATATTGCATACTTAATGCCAGGTTGCATAATGATTAACTTGTTTATTAATAATATATTGCATACTTAATGCCAGGTTGCATAATGATTAACTTATTTATTAATAAAATATTACATACTTAATGATAGGTTGCATACTGATTCACTTATTTATTAATAATATATTGCATACTTAATGCCAGGTTGCATAATGATTAACTTGTTTATTAATAATATATTGCATACTTAATGCTAGGTTGCATAATGATTAACTTGTTTATTAATAAAATATTGCATACTTAATGATAGGTTGCATAATGATTAACTTATTTATTAATAGAATATTGCATACTTAATGCTAGGTTGCATGATGATTAACTTGTTTATTAATAAAATATTGCATACTTAATGTCAGGTTGCATAATGATTAACTTGTTTATTAATAAAATATTGCATACTTAATGCCAGGTTGCATAATGATTAACTTGTTTATTAATAAAATATTGCATACTTAATGATAGGTTGCATAATGATTAACTTGTTTATTAATAAAATATTGCATACTTAATGATAGGTTGCATAATGATTAACTTGTTTATTAATAAAATATTGCATACTTAATGATAGGTTGCATAATGATTAACTTGTTTATTAATAAAATATTGCATACTTAATGATAGGTTGCATAATGATTCACTTATTTATTAATAAAATATTGCATACTTAATGATAGGTTGCATAATGATTAACTTGTTTATTAATAAAATATTGCATACTTAATGCCAGGTTTCATAATGATTAACTTATTTATTATAAAATATTGCATACTTAATGATAGGTTGCATAATGATTCACTTATTTATTAATAAAATATTGCATACTTAATGATAGGTTGCATAATGATTAACCTATTTATTAATAAAATATTGCATACTTAATGATAGGTTGCATAATGATTAACTTGTTTATTAATAAAATATTGCATACTTAATGCCAGGTTTCATAATGATTAACTTATTTATTAATAAAATATTGCATACTTAATGATAGGTTGCATAATGATTCACTTATTTATTAATAAAATATTGCATACTTAATGATAGGTTGCATAATGATTCACTTATTTATTAATAAAATATTGCATACTTAATGATATGTTGCATAATATATTGCATACTTAATGCTAGGTTGCATAATGATTAACTTGTTTATTAATAATATATTGCATACTTAATGATAGGTTGCATAATGATTAACTTGTTTATTAATAATATATTGCATACTTAATGCTAGGTTGCATAATGATTAACTTATTTATTAATAAAATATTGCATACTTAATGCTAGGTTGCATAATGATTAACTTGTTTATTAATAAAATATTGCATACTTAATGCTAGGTTGCATAATGATTCACTTATTTATTAATAAAATATTGCATACTTAATGCTAGGTTGCATAATGATTCACTTATTTATTAATAATATATTGCATACTTAATGCTAGGTTGCATAATGATTAACTTGTTTATTAATAAAATATTGCATACTTAATGCTAGGTTGCATAATGATTCACTTATTTATTAATAAAATATTGCATACTTAATGATAGGTTGCATAATGATTAACTTGTTTATTAATAGAATATTGCATACTTAATGATAGGTTGCATAATGATTCACTTATTTATTAATAATATATTGCATACTTAATGATAGGTTGCATAATGATTAACTTGTTTATTAATAGAATATTGCATACTTAATGATAGGTTGCATAATGATTCACTTATTTATTAATAATATATTGCATACTTAATGATAGGTTGCATAATGATTAACTTGTTTATTAATAGAATATTGCATACTTAATGCCAGGTTGCATAATGATTCACTTATTTATTAATAAAATATTGCATACTTAATGATAGGTTGCATAATGATTAACTTGTTTATTAATAAAATATTGCATACTTAATGTCAGGTTGCATAATGATTCACTTATTTATTAATAAAATATTGCATACTTAATGATAGGTTGCATAATGATTAACTTGTTTATTAATAAAATATTGCATACTTAATGATAGGTTGCATAATGATTCACTTATTTATTAATAAAATATTGCATACTTAATGCCAGGTTGCATAATGATTCACTTATTTATTAATAAAATATTGCATACTTAATGATAGGTTGCATAATGATTCACTTATTTATTAATAAAATATTGCATACTTAATGATAGGTTGCATAATGATTAACTTGTTTATTAATAGAATATTGCATACTTAATGCCAGGTTGCATAATGATTCACTTATTTATTAATAAAATATTGCATACTTAATGATAGGTTGCATAATGATTCAGTTATTTATTAATAAAATATTGCATACTTAATGCTAGGTTGCATAATGATTAACCTATTTATTAATAAAATTGTTTAACTATTTAAAGCCGGAGAATTTATTTTAATGACAAAACAATATTGGTTTGTGTTTGTATTGGTTACCATTATAACTTGATTATCATAAGTACCATTATAACTTAATAACTTTCTTGATACAGCCTTGTCTATTGAGAGACGACTTTACGTGAACTGCCTGAGTTCATCATATTACAAAACATATATACATGTACTTATCTAAATATTGCATCCTAATACTAATAATGCTACCTACTATAGAACGCATGCAAACAATTTTAACTGAAAATGTTATCACAAATTACGTCATCCATAAAGTGTATTGCCAAGCATTAGCTCATATACTATAATAATTATTTAATGAATTAGTGAAAACATGAAATGTTGGCAAATAATAGGATGATTAGCAAGCACGAATTTGACTCAAAAACTAACAACATGTTGGCATAACCGTATTATGTGTCACAGATCTCATTGCATGTAAGACTTTCTATGAATCTTGGCAATTTATGACATAGACTAGACTGGCAGCTAGATAGACAGATACACAGTAATCCATCCTATCCCAACCAACTCACCACCCACCCCCCCCCCCCCAACACACACAAACACACAAACCAAACACATAAACATAAACATAACCAAACACATAAACATAAACATAAACATAAACATAAACATAAACATAAACATAAACATAAACATAAACACATCAAGCTAAACAACACTTTTTATTAGCGAACGAACTTTGAGAGTTCAAATTTGCTAGAAGAATTCATCTTAAAGTTATTCCAAACCATAAAGATGATCAATTCTAAAATAAAATGAAATAAGTGATGTTTTTCTAAAAACAACTCTCTCTCTCTCACCTGAAAACCTATTCGGAACGGAAAATATCCCGTCATCAGCGCTGCACGTGTTCTGTAAATATAATAAGAAGTGGTGTTACTATCTTCTTGGCGTCACTTTACCAGATCCAACTTTTACTTGGGGAAGGTTATGTTATAATATTACTTTACAATGGTGACAGTGGAGAAGCATGGTAGTTGTAGAAGCAAAGGTGGGGATCATGTCAAAATCACAAAACAATGCAAAGTTAGATAAAACAATGTAAAATGTGACTAATTGCAGGTTTATTGGATTTTCGTTACCAATTTTTGCAGGTGTGGCTGACGAAGTTCATTGTGTTCTTTATATTGTCGTAAATCCGAACAAGAAGGGATAGAGGCACGATCAAGCTGTAAATTAATCCATTTCACTCAATATTAGCATTTTTTGAGGTAACCAGTGAATTTTGTAAATCGATTGTCACAAAATTAGCTTTTCTGAGGTAACCAGTGAATTTTGTAAATCGTTTGTCACAATATTAGCTTTTCTGAGGTAACCAGTGAATTTTGTAAATCGTTTGTCACAATATTAACATTTTCTGAGGCAACCAGTGAATTTTGTAAATCGTTTGTCACAAAATTAGCTTTTCTAAGGTAACCAGTGAATTTTGTAAATCGTTTGCCACAATATTAGCTTTTCTGAGGTAACCAGTGAATTTTGTAAATCGTTTGTCACAAAATTAGCTTTTCTGATGTAACCAGTGAATTTTGTAAATCGTTTGTCACAATATTAGCTTTTCTGAGGCAACCAGTGATTTTTGTAAATCGTTTGTCACAATATCAGCTTTTCTGAGGTAACCAGTGAATTTTGTAAATCGTTTGTCACAAAATTAGCTTTTCTGAGGTAACCAGTGAATTTTGTAAATCGTTTGTCACAATATTAGCTTTTCTAAGGTAACCAGTGAATTTTGTAAATCGTTTGTCACAATATTAGCTTTTCTAAGGTAACCAGTGAATTTTGTAAATCGTTTGCCACAATATTAGCTTTTCTGAGGTAACCAGTGAATTTTGTGAATCGTTTGTCACAATATTAGCTTTTTTTGAGGTAACCAGTGAATTTTGTAAATCGTTTGTCACAAAATTAGCTTTTCTGAGGTAACCAGTGAATTTTGTAAATCGTTTGTCACAATATTAGCTTTTCTGAGGCAACCAGTGAATTTTGTAAATCGTTTGTCACAATATTAACATTTTCTGAGGCAACCAGTGAATTTTGTAAATCGATTGTCACAAAATTAGCTTTTCTGAGGTAACCAGTGAATTTTGTAAATCGTTTGTCACAATATTAGCTTTTCTGAGGTAACCAGTGAATTTTGTAAATCGTTTGTCACAAAATTAGCTTTTCTGAGGTAACCAGTGAATTTTGTAAATCGTTTGTCACAAAATTAGCATTTTCTGAGGTAACCAGTGAATTTTGTAAATCGTTTGTCACAATATTAGCTTTTCTGAGGTAACCAGTGAATTTTATAAATCGTTTGTCACAAAATTAGCATTTTCTGAGGTAACCAGTGAATTTTGTAAATCGTTTGTCACAATATTAGCTTTTCTGAGGTAACCAGTGAATTTTGTAAATCGTTTGTCACAATATTAACATTTTCTGAGGCAACCAGTGAATTTTGTAAATCGATTGTCACAATATTAGCTTTTCTGAGGTAACCAGTGAATTTTGTAAATCGTTTGTCACAATATTAACATTTTCTGAGGTAACCAGTGAATTTTGTAAATCGTTTGTCACAAAATTAGCTTTTCTAAGGTAACCAGTGAATTTTGTAAATCGTTTGCCACAATATTAGCTTTTCTGAGGTAACCAGTGAATTTTGTAAATCGTTTGTCACAATATTAACATTTTCTGAGGCAACCAGTGAATTTTGTAAATCGATTGTCACAATATTAGCTTTTCTGAGGTAACCAGTGAATTTTGTAAATCGTTTGTCACAATATTAACATTTTCTGAGGTAACCAGTGAATTTTGTAAATCGTTTGTCACAAAATTAGCTTTTCTAAGGTAACCAGTGAATTTTGTAAATCGTTTGCCACAATATTAGCTTTTCTGAGGTAACCAGTGAATTTTGTGAATCGTTTGTCACAATATTAGCTTTTTTGAGGTAACCAGTGAATTTTGTAAATCGTTTGTCACAAAATTAGCTTTTCTGAGGTAACCAGTGAATTTTGTAAATCGTTTGTCACAATATTAGCTTTTCTGAGGCAACCAGTGAATTTTGTAAATCGTTTGTCACAATATTAGCTTTTCTGAGGTAACCAGTGAATTTTATCAATCGTTTGTCACAATATTAGCTTTTCTGAGGCAACCAGTGAATTTTGTAAATCGTTTGTCACAATATTAGCTTTTCTGAGGTAACCAGTGAATTTTGTAAATCGTTTGTCAAAAAATTAGCTTTTCTGAGGTAACCAGTGAATTATGTAAATCATTTGTCACAATATTTGCATTTTCTGAGGTAACCAGTGAATTTTATAAATCGTTTGTCACAATATTAGCTTTTCTAAGGTAACAAGTGAATTTTGGAAGTCGTTTATCACACCATTCTGATTTACAAATGTACCGAATCCGAAGTGCACCTCAATAAACTATGATTTGAAAACCGAATTTAAATAGAATGCAATAGAATAGAAATGAATATCTTGACTTAGCCAAGAGTTATGTCGTTAATATTGTTCTATAATTTAGTAAACTTACGGAGTGCACAGTGGGGTAACATAGGATTGGTTGAAAATCACGCCCTCTTTGGCCAGTGTATCTAACATGGGTGTTTTAACTAATGGATTGCTGTAACCGATGTCACTCCATCCTGAAACAAAACTTCGTGCAATAAGACAAGCAAATAAATAACTCAACTATCCAACTACATTTATACTATCCATGGTTTATAAAACTCTACTATCCAACTACATTTATACTATCCATGGTTTACACAACTCTACTATCCAACTAAATTTATACTATCCATGGTTTAAACAACTATAGTCCTCCTGTCCAGAAGACATTTGAGAGTATAATTATACGTAGTCCAGATTGCATTTGATATAATAATTACATATAATCCTCCCATCCACAATGTGTTTGATACATTCATTACAACCAATATGGACATTTGTGCCCCTTCGTAACGTGCTTTTGAATAAGCATGACCTTCACAAGCAGTTTATCTTTTCAATTGTTTGAAATAACGGCAATATTGATGAATTGTTATAATGTAATAATAATTCTGTAAGTAATACATTTTAAAACATTTCATAAAATACAAGTGAAACAGATGTTTCACGATAGTGTGAGTCTATGATTATAGTGGTATTCCTAATCTATGAGTCTATGATTTCAATGACAGTCTAAGTCTATGATTACAGTGATAGACTAAGTCAACAATTACAGTGATAGTCTGAGTCTACGATTACAGTGATAGTCTGAGTCTATGATTACAGTGATAGTCTGAGTCTACGATTAGAGTGATAGTCTAAGTCTATGATTACAGTGATAATCTCAGTCTACAATTACAGTGATAGTCTGAGTCTATGATTACAGTGATAGTCTGAGTCTACAATCACAGTGATAGTCTGAGTCTAGGATTACAGTGATAGTCTGAGTCTACAATTACAGTGATAGTCTGAGTCTATGATTACAGTGATAGTCTGAGTCTATGATTACAGTGATAGTCTAAGTCTACGATTACAGTGACAGTCTGAGTCTACAATTAAAGTGATAGTCTGAGTCTAAGATTACAGTGGTAGTCTGAGTCTATGATTACAGTGATAGTCTGAGTCTACAATTACAGTGATAGTCTGAGTCTACAATCACAGTGATAATCTCAGTCTACAATTACAGTGATAGTCTGAGTCTATGATTACAGTGATAGTCTGAGTCTACAATTACAGTGATAGTCTGAGTCTAGGATTACAGTGATAGTCTGAGTCTATGATTACAGTGATAGTCTGAGTCTATGATTACAGTGATAGTCTAAGTCTACGATTACAGTGACAGTCTGGGTCTACAATTACAGTGATAGTCTGAGTCTATGATTACAGTGATAGTCTGAGTCTATGATTACAGTGATAGTCTGAGTCTACAATTACAGTGATAATCTGAGTCTACAATTACAGTGATAGTCTGAGTCTACAATTACAGTGATAGTCTGAGTCTACAATTACAGTGATAGTCTAAGTCTACGATTACAGTGATAGTCTCAGTCTACAATTACAATGATAGTCTAAGTCTACAATTACAGTGATAGTCTAAGTCTATGATTACAGTGATAGTCTGAGTCTATGATTACAGTGATAGTCTGAGTCTATGATTACAGTGATAGTCTGAGTCTACGATTACAGTGATAGTCTAAGTCTATGATTACAGTGATAATCTGAGTCTACAATTACAGTGATAGTCTGAGTCTACAATTACAGTGATAGTCTGAGTCTATGATTACAGTGATAGTCTGAGTCTACAATTACAGTGATAGTCTGAGTATATGATTACAGTGATAGTCTGAGTCTACAATTACAGTGATAGTCTGAGTCTACAATTACAGTGATAGTCTAAGTCTATGATTACAGTGATAATCTCAGTCTACAATTACAGTGATAGTCTGAGTCTATGATTACAGTGATAGTCTGAGTCTACAATCACAGTGATAGTCTGAGTCTAGGATTACAGTGATAGTCTGAGTCTACAATTACAGTGATAGTCTGAGTCTATGATTACAGTGATAGTCTGAGTCTATGATTACAGTGATAGTCTAAGTCTACGATTACAGTGACAGTCTGAGTCTACAATTAAAGTGATAGTCTGAGTCTAAGATTACAGTGGTAGTCTGAGTCTATGATTACAGTGATAGTCTGAGTCTACAATTACAGTGATAGTCTGAGTCTACAATCACAGTGATAATCTCAGTCTACAATTACAGTGATAGTCTGAGTCTATGATTACAGTGATAGTCTGAGTCTACAATTACAGTGATAGTCTGAGTCTAGGATTACAGTGATAGTCTGAGTCTACAATTACAATGATAGTCTGAGTCTATGATTACAGTGATAGTCTGAGTCTATGATTACAGTGATAGTCTAAGTCTACGATTAGTGACAGTCTGGGTCTACAATTACAGTGATAGTCTGAGTCTACGATTACAGTGATAGTCTGAGTCTATGATTACAGTGATAGTCTGAGTCTATGATTACAGTGATAGTCTGAGTCTACAATTACAGTGATAATCTGAGTCTACAATTACAGTGATAGTCTGAGTCTACAATTACAGTGATAGTCTGAGTCTACAATTACAGTGATAGTCTAAGTCTACGATTACAGTGATAGTCTCAGTCTACAATTACAGTGATAGTCTAAGTCTATGATTACAGTGATAGTCTGAGTCTATGATTACAGTGATAGTCTGAGTCTATGATTACAGTGATAGTCTGAGTCTACGATTACAGTGATAGTCTAAGTCTATGATTACAGTGATAATCTGAGTCTACAATTACAGTGATAGTCTGAGTCTACAATTACAGTGATAGTCTGAGTCTATGATTACAGTGATAGTCTGAGTCTACAATTACAGTGATAGTCTGAGTCTATGATTACAGTGATAGTCTGAGTCTACAATTACAGTGATAGTCTGAGTCTACAATTACAGTGATAGTCTAAGTCTATGATTACAGTGATAATCTCAGTCTACAATTACAGTGATAGTCTGAGTCTATGATTACAGTGATAGTCTGAGTCTACAATCACAGTGATAGTCTGAGTCTAGGATTACAGTGATAGTCTGAGTCTACAATTACAGTGATAGTCTGAGTCTATGATTACAGTGATAGTCTGAGTCTATGATTACAGTGATAGTCTAAGTCTACGATTACAGTGACAGTCTGAGTCTACAATTAAAGTGATAGTCTGAGTCTAAGATTACAGTGGTAGTCTGAGTCTATGATTACAGTGATAGTCTGAGTCTACAATTACAGTGATAGTCTGAGTCTACAATCACAGTGATAATCTCAGTCTACAATTACAGTGATAGTCTGAGTCTATGATTACAGTGATAGTCTGAGTCTACAATTACAGTGATAGTCTGAGTCTAGGATTACAGTGATAGTCTGAGTCTACAATTACAATGATAGTCTGAGTCTATGATTACAGTGATAGTCTGAGTCTATGATTACAGTGATAGTCTAAGTCTACGATTAGTGACAGTCTGGGTCTACAATTACAGTGATAGTCTGAGTCTACGATTACAGTGATAGTCTGAGTCTATGATTACAGTGATAGTCTGAGTCTATGATTACAGTGATAGTCTGAGTCTACAATTACAGTGATAATCTGAGTCTACAATTACAGTGATAGTCTGAGTCTACAATTACAGTGATAGTCTGAGTCTACAATTACAGTGATAGTCTAAGTCTACGATTACAGTGATAGTCTCAGTCTACAATTACAATGATAGTCTAAGTCTACAATTACAGTGATAGTCTAAGTCTATGATTACAGTGATAGTCTGAGTCTATGATTACAGTGATAGTCTGAGTCTATGATTACAGTGATAGTCTGAGTCTACGATTACAGTGATAGTCTAAGTCTATGATTACAGTGATAATCTGAGTCTACAATTACAGTGATAGTCTGAGTCTACAATTACAGTGATAGTCTGAGTCTATGATTACAGTGATAGTCTGAGTCTACAATTACAGTGATAGTCTGAGTCTATGATTACAGTGATAGTCTGAGTCTACAATTACAGTGATAGTCTGAGTCTACAATTACAGTGAAAGTCTGAGTCTACAATTACAGTGATAGTCTGAGTCTACAATTACAGTGATAGTCTAAGTCTACGATTACAGTGATAGTCTCAGTCTACAATTACAATGATAGTCTAAGTCTACAATTACAGTGATAGTCTAAGTCTATGATTACAGTGATAGTCTGAGTCTATGATTACAGTGATAATCTGAGTCTTTGATTACAGTGATAGTCTGAGTCTACAATTACAGTGATAGTCTGAGTCTATGATTACAGTGATAGTCTGAGTCTACAATTACAGTGATAGTCTAAGTCTACGATTACAGTGACAGTCTGAGTCTATGATTACAGTGATAGTCTGAGTATGAGTACAGTGATAGTCTAAGTCTACAATTACAGTGATAGTCTAAGTCTGTGATTACAGTGATAGTCTGAGTCTATGATTACAGTGATAGTCTAAGTCTATGATTACAGTGATATTCTGAGTCTATGATTACAGTGATAGTCTGAGTCTATGATTACAGTGATAGTCCGAGTCTATGATTACAGTGATAGTCTGAGTCTACGATTACAGTGATAGTCTGAGTCTATGATTACAGTGATAGTCTGAGTCTACAATTACAGTGATAGTCTGAGTCTACAGTTACAGTGATAGTCTGAGTCTACAATTACAGTGATAGTCTGAGTCTATGATTACAGTGATAGTCTAAGTCTACAATTACAGTGATAGTCTGAGTCTACAATTACAGCGATAGTCTGAGTCTATGATTACAGTGATACTCTGAGTCTACAATTACAGTGATAGTCTGAGTCTATGATAACAGTGATAGTCTGAGTCTACAATTACAGTGATAGTCTGAGTCTATGATTACAGTGATAGTCTGAGTCTACAATTACAGCGATAGTCTGAGTCTACAATTACAGAGATAGTCTGAGTCTATGATTACAGTGATAGTCTGAGTCTATGATTACAGTGATAGTCTGAGTCTATGATTACAGTGATAGTCTGAGTCTACAATTACAGTGATAGTCTGAGTCTATGATTACAGTGATAGTCTGAGTCTACAATTACAGTGATAGTCTAAGTCTATGATTACAGTGATAGTCTGAGTCTACAATTACAGTGATAGTCTGAGTCTACAATTACAGTGATAGTCTAAGTCTATGATTACAGTGATATTCTGAGTCTACAATT
The DNA here is from genome assembly GCF_964340395.1 of Glandiceps talaboti. Taxonomy (NCBI): domain Eukaryota; kingdom Metazoa; phylum Hemichordata; class Enteropneusta; family Spengelidae; genus Glandiceps; species Glandiceps talaboti. The sequence goes on along the minus strand of NC_135562.1, from coordinate 21,899,093 downwards.
ACAGTGATAGTCTGAGTCTATGATTACAGTGATAGTCTGAGTCTACAATTACGGTGATAGTCTAAGTCTTTGATTACAGTGATAGTCTAAGTCAATGATTACAGTGATAGTCTAAGTCTACAATTAGAGTGATAGTCTGAGTCTTTGATTACAGTGATAGTCTGAGTCTACAATTACAGTGATAGTCTAAGTCTTTGATTACAGTGATAGTCTGAGTCTATGATTACAGTGATAGTCTGAGTCTACGATTACAGTGATAGTCTGAGTCTACAATTACAGTGATAGTCTGAGTCTACGATTACAGTGATAGTCTGAGTCTAAGATTACAGTGATAGTCTGAGTCTACAATTACAGTGATAGTCTGAGTCTACAATTACAGTGATAGTCTGAGTCTACAATTACAGTGATAGTCTGAGTCTACGATTACAGTGATAGTCTGAGTCTATGATTACAGTGATAGTCTGAGTCTACAATTACGGTGATAGTCTAAGTCTTTGATTACAGTGATAGTCTAAGTCAATGATTACAGTGATAGTCTAAGTCTACAATTACAGTGATAGTCTGAGTCTTTGGTTACAGTGATAGTCTGAGTCTACAATTACAGTGATAGTCTAAGTCTTTGATTACAGTGATAGTCTGAGTCTATGATTACAGTGATAGTCTGAGTCTACGATTACAGTGATAGTCTGAGTCTACAATTACAGTGATAGTCTGAGTCTACGATTACAGTGATAGTCTGAGTCTACGATTACAGTGATAGTCTGAGTCTACAATTACAGTGATAGTCTGAGTCTACAATTACAGTGATAGTCTGAGTCTACGATTACAGTGATAGTCTGAGTCTACGATTACAGTGATAGTCTGAGTCTACAATTACAGTGATAGTCTGAGTCTATGATTAAGTGATAGTCTGAGTCTACGATTACAGTGATAGTCTAAGTCTACAATTACAGTGATAGTCTAAGTCTACGATTACAGTGATAGTCTGAGTCTATGATTACAGTGATAGTCTGAGTCTACAATTACAGTGATAGTCTGAGTCTATGATTACAGTGATAGTCTGAGTCTATGATTACAGTGATAGTCTGAGTCTATGATTACAGTGATAGTCTGAGTCTACAATTACAGTGATAGTCTGAGTCTATGATTACAGTGATAGTCCGAGTCTATGATTACAGTGATAGTCTGAGTCTACGATTACAGTGATAGTCTGAGTCTATGATTACAGTGATAGTCTGAGTCTACAATTACAGTGATAGTCTGAGTCTACAGTTACAGTGATAGTCTGAGTCTACAATTACAGTGATAGTCTGAGTCTATGATTACAGTGATAGTCTAAGTCTACAATTACAGTGATAGTCTGAGTCTACAATTACAGTGATAGTCTGAGTCTACAATTACAGTGATAGTCTGAGTCTATGATTACAGTGATACTCTGAGTCTACAATTACAGTGATAGTCTGAGTCTACAATTACAGTGATAGTCTAAGTCTACAATTACAGTGATAGTCTGAGTCTACAATTACAGTGATAGTCTGAGTCTATGATTACAGTGATAGTCTGAGTCTACAATTACAGTGATAGACTGAGTCTACAATTACAGTGATAGTCTGAGTCTATGATTACAGTGATAGTCTGAGTCTACAATTACAGTGATAGTCTGAGTCTATGATAACAGTGATAGTCTGAGTCTACAATTACAGTGATAGTCTGAGTCTATGATTACAGTGATAGTCTGAGTCTACAATTACAGCGATAGTCTGAGTCTACAATTACAGAGATAGTCTGAGTCTATGATTACAGTGATAGTCTGAGTCTATGATTACAGTGATAGTCTGAGTCTATGATTACAGTGATAGTCTGAGTCTATGATTACAGTGATAGTCTGAGTCTATGATTACAGTGATAGTCTGAGTCTACAATTACAGTGATAGTCAGAGTCTATGATTACAGTGATAGTCTGAGTCTATGATTACAGTGATAGTCAGAGTCTATGATTACAGTGATAGTCTGAGTCTATGATTACTGTGATAGTCTGAGTCTACAATTACAGTGATAGTCAGAGTATACGATTACAGTGATAGTCTGAGTCTACAGTTACAGTGATAGTCTGAGTCTACGATTACAGTAATAGTCTGAGTCTACAATTACAGTGATAGTCTCAGTCTACAATTACAGTGATAGTCTGAGTCTACGATTACAGTGATAGACTGAGTCTACAATTACAGTGATAGTCTGAGTCTATGATTACAGTGATAGTCTGAGTCTACAATTACAGTGATAGTCTAAGTCTATGATTATAGTGATAGTCTGAGTCTACAATTACAGTGATAGTCTAAGTCTATGATTACAGTGATAGTCTGAGTCTACAATTACAGTGATAGTCTGAGTCTATGATTACAGTGATAGTCTGAGTCTACAATTACGGTGATAGTCTAAGTCTTTGATTACAGTGATAGTCTAAGTCAATGATTACAGTGATAGTCTAAGTCTACAATTAGAGTGATAGTCTGAGTCTTTGATTACAGTGATAGTCTGAGTCTACAATTACAGTGATAGTCTAAGTCTTTGATTACAGTGATAGTCTGAGTCTATGATTACAGTGATAGTCTGAGTCTACAATTACAGTGATAGTCTGAGTCTACGATTACAGTGATAGTCTGAGTCTACAATTACAGTGATAGTCTGAGTCTACAATTACAGTGATAGTCTGAGTCTACAATTACAGTGATAGTCTGAGTCTACGATTACAGTGATAGTCTAAGTCTACAATTACAGTGATAGTCTAAGTCTACAATTACAGTGATAGTCTAAGTCTACAATTACAGTGATAGTATGAGTCTACAATTACAGTGATAGTCTGAGTCTATGATAACAGTGATAGTCTGAGTCTACAATTACAGTGATAGTCTGAGTCTATGATTACAGTGATAGTCTGAGTCTACAATTACAGCGATAGTCTGAGTCTACAATTACAGAGATAGTCTGAGTCTATGATTACAGTGATAGTCTGAGTCTATGATTACAGTGATAGTCTGAGTCTATGATTACAGTGATAGTCTGAGTCTATGATTACAGTGATAGTCTGAGTCTATGATTACAGTGATAGTCTGAGTCTACAATTACAGTGATAGTCAGAGTCTATGATTACAGTGATAGTCTGAGTCTATGATTACAGTGATAGTCAGAGTCTATGATTACAGTGATAGTCTGAGTCTATGATTACTGTGATAGTCTGAGTCTACAATTACAGTGATAGTCAGAGTATACGATTACAGTGATAGTCTGAGTCTACAGTTACAGTGATAGTCTGAGTCTACGATTACAGTGATAGTCTGAGTCTACAATTACAGTGATAGTCTAAGTCAATGATTACAGTGATAGTCTAAGTCTTTGATTACAGTGATAGTCTAAGTCAATGATTACAGTGATAGTCTGAGTCTACAATTACAGTGATAATCTAAGTCTTTGATTACAGTGATAGTCTGAGTCTATGATTACAGTGATAGTCTGAGTCTACGATTACAGTGATAGTCTGAGTCTACAATTACAGTGATAGTCTGTGTCTACGATTACAGTGATAGTCTGAGTGTACGATTACAGTGATAGTCTGAGTCTACAATTACAGTGATAGTCTGAGTCTACAATTACAGTGATAGTCTGAGTCTACAATTACAGTGATAGTCTGAGTCTATGATTACAGTGATAGTCTGAGTCTACGATTACAGTGATAGTCTGAGTCTACAATTACAGTGATAGTCTGAGTCTATGATTACAGTGATAGTCTGAGTCTATGATTACAGTGATAGTCTGAGTCTACAATTACAGTGATAGTCTGAGTCTATGATTACAGTGATAGTCTGAGTCTATGATTACAGTGATAGTCTGAGTCTACGATTACAGTGATAGTCTGAGTCTATGATTACAGTGATAGTCTGAGTCTACGATTACAGTGATAGTCTGAGTCTATGATTACAGTGATAGTCTGAGTCTACAATTACAGTGATAGTCTGAGTCTATGATTACAGTGATAGTCTAAGTCTACAATTACAGTGATAGTCTGAGTCTACAATTACAGTGATAGTCTGAGTCTACAATTACAGTGATAGTCTGAGTCTATGATTACAGTGATAGTCTGAGTCTACAATTACAGTGATAGTCTGAGTCTACAATTACAGTGATAGTCTAAGTCTACAATTACAGTGATAGTCTGAGTCTACAATTACAGTGATAGTCTGAGTCTATGATTACAGTGATAGTCTGAGTCTACAATTACAGTGATAGTCTGAGTCTATGATTACAGTGATAGTCTGAGTCTACAATTACAGTGATAGTCTGAGTCTATGATTACAGTGATAGTCTGAGTCTACAATTACAGCGATAGTCTGAGTCTACAATTACAGAGATAGTCTGAGTCTATGATTACAGTGATAGTCTGAGTCTATGATTACAGTGATAGTCTGAGTCTATGATTACAGTGATAGTCTGAGTCTACAATTACAGTGATAGTCTGAGTCTATGATTACAGTGATAGTCTGAGTCTATGATTACAGTGATAGTCTGAGTCTATGATTACAGTGATAGTCTGAGTCTACAATTACAGTGATAGTCTGAGTCTATGATTACAGTGATAGTCCGAGTCTATGATTACAGTGATAGTCTGAGTCTACGATTACAGTGATAGTCTGAGTCTATGATTACAGTGATAGTCTGAGTCTACAATTACAGTGATAGTCTGAGTCTACAGTTACAGTGATAGTCTGAGTCTACAATTACAGTGATAGTCTGAGTCTATGATTACAGTGATAGTCTAAGTCTACAATTACAGTGATAGTCTGAGTCTACAATTACAGTGATAGTCTGAGTCTACAATTACAGTGATAGTCTGAGTCTATGATTACAGTGATACTCTGAGTCTACAATTACAGTGATAGTCTGAGTCTACAATTACAGTGATAGTCTAAGTCTACAATTACAGTGATAGTCTGAGTCTACAATTACAGTGATAGTCTGAGTCTATGATTACAGTGATAGTCTGAGTCTACAATTACAGTGATAGACTGAGTCTACAATTACAGTGATAGTCTGAGTCTACAATTACAGTGATAGTCTGAGTCTATGATTACAGTGATAGTCTGAGTCTACAATTACAGTGATAGTCTAAGTCTATGATTATAGTGATAGTCTGAGTCTACAATTACAGTGATAGTCTGAGTCTACAATTACAGTGATAGTCTAAGTCTATGATTACAGTGATAGTCTGAGTCTACAATTACAGTGATAGTCTGAGTCTATGATTACAGTGATAGTCTGAGTCTACAATTACGGTGATAGTCTAAGTCTTTGATTACAGTGATAGTCTAAGTCAATGATTACAGTGATAGTCTAAGTCTACAATTAGAGTGATAGTCTGAGTCTTTGATTACAGTGATAGTCTGAGTCTACAATTACAGTGATAGTCTAAGTCTTTGATTACAGTGATAGTCTGAGTCTATGATTACAGTGATAGTCTGAGTCTACAATTACAGTGATAGTCTGAGTCTACGATTACAGTGATAGTCTGAGTCTACAATTACAGTGATAGTCTGAGTCTACAATTACAGTGATAGTCTGAGTCTACAATTACAGTGATAGTCTGAGTCTACGATTACAGTGATAGTCTGAGTCTACGATTACAGTGATAGTCTGAGTCTACAATTACAGTGATAGTCTGAGTCTATGATTAAGTGATAGTCTGAGTCTACGATTACAGTGATAGTCTAAGTCTACAATTACAGTGATAGTCTAAGTCTACAATTACAGTGATAGTCTAAGTCTACAATTACTGTGATAGTCTGAGTCTACAATTACAGTGATAGTCTGAGTCTATGATAACAGTGATAGTCTGAGTCTACAATTACAGTGATAGTCTGAGTCTATGATTACAGTGATAGTCTGAGTCTACAATTACAGCGATAGTCTGAGTCTACAATTACAGAGATAGTCTGAGTCTATGATTACAGTGATAGTCTGAGTCTATGATTACAGTGATAGTCTGAGTCTATGATTACAGTGATAGTCTGAGTCTATGATTACAGTGATAGTCTGAGTCTATGATTACAGTGATAGTCTGAGTCTACAATTACAGTGATAGTCAGAGTCTATGATTACAGTGATAGTCTGAGTCTATGATTACAGTGATAGTCAGAGTCTATGATTACAGTGATAGTCTGAGTCTATGATTACTGTGATAGTCTGAGTCTACAATTACAGTGATAGTCAGAGTATACGATTACAGTGATAGTCTGAGTCTACAGTTACAGTGATAGTCTGAGTCTACGATTACAGTGATAGTCTGAGTCTACAATTACAGTGATAGTCTAAGTCAATGATTACAGTGATAGTCTAAGTCTTTGATTACAGTGATAGTCTAAGTCAATGATTACAGTGATAGTCTAAGTCTACAATTAGAGTGATAGTCTGAGTCTTTGATTACAGTGATAGTCTGAGTCTACAATTACAGTGATAGTCTAAGTCTTTGATTACAGTGATAGTCTGAGTCTATGATTACAGTGATAGTCTGAGTCTACGATTACAGTGATAGTCTGAGTCTACAATTACAGTGATAGTCTGTGTCTACGATTACAGTGATAGTCTGAGTGTACGATTACAGTGATAGTCTGAGTCTACAATTACAGTGATAGTCTGAGTCTACAATTACAGTGATAGTCTGAGTCTACAATTACAGTGATAGTCTGAGTCTATGATTACAGTGATAGTCTGAGTCTACGATTACAGTGATAGTCTGAGTCTACAATTACAGTGATAGTCTGAGTCTATGATTACAGTGATAGTCTGAGTCTATGATTACAGTGATAGTCTGAGTCTACAATTACAGTGATAGTCTGAGTCTATGATTACAGTGATAGTCTGAGTCTATGATTACAGTGATAGTCTGAGTCTACGATTACAGTGATAGTCTGAGTCTATGATTACAGTGATAGTCTGAGTCTACGATTACAGTGATAGTCTGAGTCTATGATTACAGTGATAGTCTGAGTCTACAATTACAGTGATAGTCTGAGTCTATGATTACAGTGATAGTCTAAGTCTACAATTACAGTGATAGTCTGAGTCTACAATTACAGTGATAGTCTGAGTCTACAATTACAGTGATAGTCTGAGTCTATGATTACAGTGATAGTCTGAGTCTACAATTACAGTGATAGTCTGAGTCTACAATTACAGTGATAGTCTAAGTCTACAATTACAGTGATAGTCTGAGTCTACAATTACAGTGATAGTCTGAGTCTATGATTACAGTGATAGTCTGAGTCTACAATTACAGTGATAGTCTGAGTCTATGATTACAGTGATAGTCTGAGTCTACAATTACAGTGATAGTCTGAGTCTATGATTACAGTGATAGTCTGAGTCTACAATTACAGCGATAGTCTGAGTCTATGATTACAGTGATAGTCTGAGTCTATGATTACAGTGATAGTCTGAGTCTATGATTACAGTGATAGTCTGAGTCTACAATTACAGTGATAGTCTGAGTCTATGATTACAGTGATAGTCTGAGTCTATGATTACAGTGATAGTCTGAGTCTATGATTACAGTGATAGTCTGAGTCTACAATTACAGTGATAGTCTGAGTCTATGATTACAGTGATAGTCCGAGTCTATGATTACAGTGATAGTCTGAGTCTACGATTACAGTGATAGTCTGAGTCTATGATTACAGTGATAGTCTGAGTCTACAATTACAGTGATAGTCTGAGTCTACAGTTACAGTGATAGTCTGAGTCTACAATTACAGTGATAGTCTGAGTCTATGATTACAGTGATAGTCTAAGTCTACAATTACAGTGATAGTCTGAGTCTACAATTACAGTGATAGTCTGAGTCTACAATTACAGTGATAGTCTGAGTCTATGATTACAGTGATACTCTGAGTCTACAATTACAGTGATAGTCTGAGTCTACAATTACAGTGATAGTCTAAGTCTACAATTACAGTGATAGTCTGAGTCTACAATTACAGTGATAGTCTGAGTCTATGATTACAGTGATAGTCTGAGTCTACAATTACAGTGATAGACTGAGTCTACAATTACAGTGATAGTCTGAGTCTATGATTACAGTGATAGTCTGAGTCTACAATTACAGTGATAGTCTGAGTCTATGATAACAGTGATAGTCTGAGTCTACAATTACAGTGATAGTCTGAGTCTATGATTACAGTGATAGTCTGAGTCTACAATTACAGCGATAGTCTGAGTCTACAATTACAGAGATAGTCTGAGTCTATGATTACAGTGATAGTCTGAGTCTATGATTACAGTGATAGTCTGAGTCTATGATTACAGTGATAGTCTGAGTCTATGATTACAGTGATAGTCTGAGTCTATGATTACAGTGATAGTCTGAGTCTACAATTACAGTGATAGTCAGAGTCTATGATTACAGTGATAGTCTGAGTCTATGATTACAGTGATAGTCAGAGTCTACAATTACAGTGATAGTCTGAGTCTATGATTACAGTGATAGTCTGAGTCTATGATTACAGTGATAGTCTGAGTCTACAATTACAGTGATAGTCTGAGTCTATGATTACAGTGATAGTCTGAGTCTATGATTACAGTGATAGTCTGAGTCTACGATTACAGTGATAGTCTGAGTCTATGATTACAGTGATAGTCTGAGTCTACGATTACAGTGATAGTCTGAGTCTATGATTACAGTGATAGTCTGAGTCTACAATTACAGTGATAGTCTGAGTCTATGATTACAGTGATAGTCTAAGTCTACAATTACAGTGATAGTCTGAGTCTACAATTACAGTGATAGTCTGAGTCTACAATTACAGTGATAGTCTGAGTCTATGATTACAGTGATAGTCTGAGTCTACAATTACAGTGATAGTCTGAGTCTACAATTACAGTGATAGTCTAAGTCTACAATTACAGTGATAGTCTGAGTCTACAATTACAGTGATAGTCTGAGTCTATGATTACAGTGATAGTCTGAGTCTACAATTACAGTGATAGTCTGAGTCTATGATTACAGTGATAGTCTGAGTCTACAATTACAGTGATAGTCTGAGTCTATGATTACAGTGATAGTCTGAGTCTACAATTACAGCGATAGTCTGAGTCTACAATTACAGAGATAGTCTGAGTCTATGATTACAGTGATAGTCTGAGTCTATGATTACAGTGATAGTCTGAGTCTATGATTACAGTGATAGTCTGAGTCTACAATTACAGTGATAGTCTGAGTCTATGATGACAGTGATAGTCTGAGTCTATGATTACAGTGATAGTCTGAGTCTACAATTACAGTGATAGTCTGAGTCTATGATTACAGTGATAGTCCGAGTCTATGATTACAGTGATAGTCTGAGTCTACGATTACAGTGATAGTCTGAGTCTATGATTACAGTGATAGTCTGAGTCTACAATTACAGTGATAGTCTGAGTCTACAGTTACAGTGATAGTCTGAGTCTACAATTACAGTGATAGTCTGAGTCTATGATTACAGTGATAGTCTAAGTCTACAATTACAGTGATAGTCTGAGTCTACAATTACAGTGATAGTCTGAGTCTACAATTACAGTGATAGTCTGAGTCTATGATTACAGTGATACTCTGAGTCTACAATTACAGTGATAGTCTGAGTCTACAATTACAGTGATAGTCTAAGTCTACAATTACAGTGATAGTCTGAGTCTACAATTACAGTGATAGTCTGAGTCTATGATTACAGTGATAGTCTGAGTCTACAATTACAGTGATAGACTGAGTCTACAATTACAGTGATAGTCTGAGTCTACAATTACAGTGATAGTCTGAGTCTATGATTACAGTGATAGTCTGAGTCTACAATTACAGTGATAGTCTAAGTCTATGATTATAGTGATAGTCTGAGTCTACAATTACAGTGATAGTCTGAGTCTACAATTACAGTGATAGTCTAAGTCTATGATTACAATGATAGTCTGAGTCTACAATTACAGTGATAGTCTGAGTCTATGATTACAGTGATAGTCTGAGTCTACAATTACGGTGATAGTCTAAGTCTTTGATTACAGTGATAGTCTGAGTCTATGATTACAGTGATAGTCTGAGTCTACAATTACAGTGATAGTCTGAGTCTACAGTTACAGTGATAGTCTGAGTCTACAATTACAGTGATAGTCTGAGTCTATGATTACAGTGATAGTCTAAGTCTACAATTACAGTGATAGTCTGAGTCTACAATTACAGTGATAGTCTGAGTCTACAATTACAGTGATAGTCTGAGTCTATGATTACAGTGATACTCTGAGTCTACAATTACAGTGATAGTCTGAGTCTACAATTACAGTGATAGTCTAAGTCTACAATTACAGTGATAGTCTGAGTCTACAATTACATTGATAGTCTGAGTCTATGATTACAGTGATAGTCTGAGTCTACAATTACAGTGATAGACTGAGTCTACAATTACAGTGATAGTCTGAGTCTACAATTACAGTGATAGTCTGAGTCTATGATTACAGTGATAGTCTGAGTCTACAATTACAGTGATAGTCTAAGTCTATGATTATAGTGATAGTCTGAGTCTACAATTACAGTGATAGTCTGAGTCTACAATTACAGTGATAGTCTAAGTCTATGATTACAATGATAGTCTGAGTCTACAATTACAGTGATAGTCTGAGTCTATGATTACAGTGATAGTCTGAGTCTACAATTACGGTGATAGTCTAAGTCTTTGATTACAGTGATAGTCTAAGTCAATGATTACAGTGATAGTCTAAGTCTACAATTAGAGTGATAGTCTGAGTCTTTGATTACAGTGATAGTCTGAGTCTACAATTACAGTGATAGTCTAAGTCTTTGATTACAGTGATAGTCTGAGTCTATGATTACAGTGATAGTCTGAGTCTACAATTACAGTGATAGTCTGAGTCTACGATTACAGTGATAGTCTGAGTCTACAATTACAGTGATAGTCTGAGTCTACAATTACAGTGATAGTCTGAGTCTACAATTACAGTGATAGTCTGAGTCTACGATTACAGTGATAGTCTGAGTCTACGATTACAGTGATAGTCTGAGTCTACAATTACAGTGATAGTCTGAGTCTATGATTAAGTGATAGTCTGAGTCTACGATTACAGTGATAGTCTAAGTCTACAATTACAGTGATAGTCTAAGTCTACAATTACAGTGATAGTCTAAGTCTACAATTACAGTGATAGTCTGAGTCTACAATTACAGTGATAGTCTGAGTCTATGATAACAGTGATAGTCTGAGTCTACAATTACAGTGATAGTCTGAGTCTATGATTACAGTGATAGTCTGAGTCTACAATTACAGCGATAGTCTGAGTCTACAATTACAGAGATAGTCTGAGTCTATGATTACAGTGATAGTCTGAGTCTATGATTACAGTGATAGTCTGAGTCTATGATTACAGTGATAGTCTGAGTCTATGATTACAGTGATAGTCTGAGTCTATGATTACAGTGATAGTCTGAGTCTACAATTACAGTGATAGTCAGAGTCTATGATTACAGTGATAGTCTGAGTCTATGATTACAGTGATAGTCAGAGTCTATGATTACAGTGATAGTCTGAGTCTATGATTACTGTGATAGTCTGAGTCTACAATTACAGTGATAGTCAGAGTATACGATTACAGTGATAGTCTGAGTCTACAGTTACAGTGATAGTCTGAGTCTACGATTACAGTGATAGTCTGAGTCTACAATTACAGTGATAGTCTAAGTCAATGATTACAGTGATAGTCTAAGTCTTTGATTACAGTGATAGTCTAAGTCAATGATTACAGTGATAGTCTAAGTCTACAATTAGAGTGATAGTCTGAGTCTTTGATTACAGTGATAGTCTGAGTCTACAATTACAGTGATAGTCTAAGTCTATGATTACTGTGATAGTCTGAGTCTACAATTACAGTGATAGTCAGAGTATACGATTACAGTGATAGTCTGAGTCTACAGTTACAGTGATAGTCTGAGTCTACGATTACAGTGATAGTCTGAGTCTACAATTACAGCGATAGTCTGAGTCTACAATTACAGAGATAGTCTGAGTCTATGATTACAGTGATAGTCTGAGTCTATGATTAAGTGATAGTCTGAGTCTACGATTACAGTGATAGTCTAAGTCTACAATTACAGTGATAGTCTAAGTCTACAATTACAGTGATAGTCTAAGTCTACAATTACAGTGATAGTATGAGTCTACAATTACAGTGATAGTCTGAGTCTATGATAACAGTGATAGTCTGAGTCTACAATTACAGTGATAGTCTGAGTCTATGATTACAGTGATAGTCTGAGTCTACAATTACAGCGATAGTCTGAGTCTACAATTACAGAGATAGTCTGAGTCTATGATTACAGTGATAGTCTGAGTCTATGATTACAGTGATAGTCTGAGTCTATGATTACAGTGATAGTCTGAGTCTATGATTACAGTGATAGTCTGAGTCTATGATTACAGTGATAGTCTGAGTCTACAATTACAGTGATAGTCAGAGTCTATGATTACAGTGATAGTCTGAGTCTATGATTACAGTGATAGTCAGAGTCTATGATTACAGTGATAGTCTGAGTCTATGATTACTGTGATAGTCTGAGTCTACAATTACAGTGATAGTCAGAGTATACGATTACAGTGATAGTCTGAGTCTACAGTTACAGTGATAGTCTGAGTCTACGATTACAGTGATAGTCTGAGTCTACAATTACAGTGATAGTCTAAGTCAATGATTACAGTGATAGTCTAAGTCTTTGATTACAGTGATAGTCTAAGTCAATGATTACAGTGATAGTCTAAGTCTACAATTAGAGTGATAGTCTGAGTCTTTGATTACAGTGATAGTCTGAGTCTACAATTACAGTGATAGTCTAAGTCTATGATTACTGTGATAGTCTGAGTCTACAATTACAGTGATAGTCAGAGTATACGATTACAGTGATAGTCTGAGTCTACAGTTACAGTGATAGTCTGAGTCTACGATTACAGTGATAGTCTGAGTCTACAATTACAGTGATAGTCTAAGTCAATGATTACAGTGATAGTCTAAGTCTTTGATTACAGTGATAGTCTAAGTCAATGATTACAGTGATAGTCTAAGTCTACAATTAGAGTGATAGTCTGAGTCTTTGATTACAGTGATAGTCTGAGTCTACAATTACAGTGATAGTCTAAGTCTTTGATTACAGTGATAGTCTGAGTCTATGATTACAGTGATAGTCTGAGTCTACGATTACAGTGATAGTCTGAGTCTACAATTACAGTGATAGTCTGTGTCTACGATTACAGTGATAGTCTGAGTGTACGATTACAGTGATAGTCTGAGTCTACAATTACAGTGATAGTCTGAGTCTACAATTACAGTGATAGTCTGAGTCTACAATTACAGTGATAGTCTGAGTCTATGATTACAGTGATAGTCTGAGTCTACGATTACAGTGATAGTCTGAGTCTACAATTACAGTGATAGTCTGAGTCTATGATTACAGTGATAGTCTGAGTCTATGATTACAGTGATAGTCTGAGTCTACAATTACAGTGATAGTCTGAGTCTATGATTACAGTGATAGTCTGAGTCTATGATTACAGTGATAGTCTGAGTCTACGATTACAGTGATAGTCTGAGTCTATGATTACAGTGATAGTCTGAGTCTACGATTACAGTGATAGTCTGAGTCTATGATTACAGTGATAGTCTGAGTCTACAATTACAGTGATAGTCTGAGTCTATGATTACAGTGATAGTCTAAGTCTACAATTACAGTGATAGTCTGAGTCTACAATTACAGTGATAGTCTGAGTCTACAATTACAGTGATAGTCTGAGTCTATGATTACAGTGATAGTCTGAGTCTACAATTACAGTGATAGTCTGAGTCTACAATTACAGTGATAGTCTAAGTCTACAATTACAGTGATAGTCTGAGTCTACAATTACAGTGATAGTCTGAGTCTATGATTACAGTGATAGTCTGAGTCTACAATTACAGTGATAGTCTGAGTCTATGATTACAGTGATAGTCTGAGTCTACAATTACAGTGATAGTCTGAGTCTATGATTACAGTGATAGTCTGAGTCTACAATTACAGCGATAGTCTGAGTCTACAATTACAGAGATAGTCTGAGTCTATGATTACAGTGATAGTCTGAGTCTATGATTACAGTGATAGTCTGAGTCTATGATTACAGTGATAGTCTGAGTCTACAATTACAGTGATAGTCTGAGTCTATGATTACAGTGATAGTCTGAGTCTATGATTACAGTGATAGTCTGAGTCTATGATTACAGTGATAGTCTGAGTCTACAATTACAGTGATAGTCTGAGTCTATGATTACAGTGATAGTCCGAGTCTATGATTACAGTGATAGTCTGAGTCTACGATTACAGTGATAGTCTGAGTCTATGATTACAGTGATAGTCTGAGTCTACAATTACAGTGATAGTCTGAGTCTACAGTTACAGTGATAGTCTGAGTCTACAATTACAGTGATAGTCTGAGTCTATGATTACAGTGATAGTCTAAGTCTACAATTACAGTGATAGTCTGAGTCTACAATTACAGTGATAGTCTGAGTCTACAATTACAGTGATAGTCTGAGTCTATGATTACAGTGATACTCTGAGTCTACAATTACAGTGATAGTCTGAGTCTACAATTACAGTGATAGTCTAAGTCTACAATTACAGTGATAGTCTGAGTCTACAATTACAGTGATAGTCTGAGTCTATGATTACAGTGATAGTCTGAGTCTACAATTACAGTGATAGACTGAGTCTACAATTACAGTGATAGTCTGAGTCTATGATTACAGTGATAGTCTGAGTCTACAATTACAGTGATAGTCTGAGTCTATGATAACAGTGATAGTCTGAGTCTACAATTACAGTGATAGTCTGAGTCTATGATTACAGTGATAGTCTGAGTCTACAATTACAGCGATAGTCTGAGTCTACAATTACAGAGATAGTCTGAGTCTATGATTACAGTGATAGTCTGAGTCTATGATTACAGTGATAGTCTGAGTCTATGATTACAGTGATAGTCTGAGTCTATGATTACAGTGATAGTCTGAGTCTATGATTACAGTGATAGTCTGAGTCTACAATTACAGTGATAGTCAGAGTCTATGATTACAGTGATAGTCTGAGTCTATGATTACAGTGATAGTCAGAGTCTATGATTACAGTGATAGTCTGAGTCTATGATTACTGTGATAGTCTGAGTCTACAATTACAGTGATAGTCAGAGTATACGATTACAGTGATAGTCTGAGTCTACAGTTACAGTGATAGTCTGAGTCTACGATTACAGTAATAGTCTGAGTCTACAATTACAGTGATAGTCTCAGTCTACAATTACAGTGATAGTCTGAGTCTACGATTACAGTGATAGACTGAGTCTACAATTACAGTGATAGTCTGAGTCTATGATTACAGTGATAGTCTGAGTCTACAATTACAGTGATAGTCTAAGTCTATGATTATAGTGATAGTCTGAGTCTACAATTACAGTGATAGTCTGAGTCTACAATTACAGTGATAGTCTAAGTCTATGATTACAGTGATAGTCTGAGTCTACAATTACAGTGATAGTCTGAGTCTATGATTACAGTGATAGTCTGAGTCTACAATTACGGTGATAGTCTAAGTCTTTGATTACAGTGATAGTCTAAGTCAATGATTACAGTGATAGTCTAAGTCTACAATTAGAGTGATAGTCTGAGTCTTTGATTACAGTGATAGTCTGAGTCTACAATTACAGTGATAGTCTAAGTCTTTGATTACAGTGATAGTCTGAGTCTATGATTACAGTGATAGTCTGAGTCTACAATTACAGTGATAGTCTGAGTCTACGATTACAGTGATAGTCTGAGTCTACAATTACAGTGATAGTCTGAGTCTACAATTACAGTGATAGTCTGAGTCTACAATTACAGTGATAGTCTGAGTCTACGATTACAGTGATAGTCTGAGTCTACGATTACAGTGATAGTCTGAGTCTACAATTACAGTGATAGTCTGAGTCTATGATTAAGTGATAGTCTGAGTCTACGATTACAGTGATAGTCTAAGTCTACAATTACAGTGATAGTCTAAGTCTACAATTACAGTGATAGTCTAAGTCTACAATTACAGTGATAGTCTGAGTCTACAATTACAGTGATAGTCTGAGTCTATGATAACAGTGATAGTCTGAGTCTACAATTACAGTGATAGTCTGAGTCTATGATTACAGTGATAGTCTGAGTCTACAATTACAGCGATAGTCTGAGTCTACAATTACAGAGATAGTCTGAGTCTATGATTACAGTGATAGTCTGAGTCTATGATTACAGTGATAGTCTGAGTCTATGATTACAGTGATAGTCTGAGTCTATGATTACAGTGATAGTCTGAGTCTATGATTACAGTGATAGTCTGAGTCTACAATTACAGTGATAGTCAGAGTCTATGATTACAGTGATAGTCTGAGTCTATGATTACAGTGATAGTCAGAGTCTATGATTACAGTGATAGTCTGAGTCTATGATTACTGTGATAGTCTGAGTCTACAATTACAGTGATAGTCAGAGTATACGATTACAGTGATAGTCTGAGTCTACAGTTACAGTGATAGTCTGAGTCTACGATTACAGTGATAGTCTGAGTCTACAATTACAGTGATAGTCTAAGTCAATGATTACAGTGATAGTCTAAGTCTTTGATTACAGTGATAGTCTAAGTCAATGATTACAGTGATAGTCTAAGTCTACAATTAGAGTGATAGTCTGAGTCTTTGATTACAGTGATAGTCTGAGTCTACAATTACAGTGATAGTCTAAGTCTTTGATTACAGTGATAGTCTGAGTCTATGATTACAGTGATAGTCTGAGTCTACGATTACAGTGATAGTCTGAGTCTACAATTACAGTGATAGTCTGTGTCTACGATTACAGTGATAGTCTGAGTGTACGATTACAGTGATAGTCTGAGTCTACAATTACAGTGATAGTCTGAGTCTACAATTACAGTGATAGTCTGAGTCTACAATTACAGTGATAGTCTGAGTCTATGATTACAGTGATAGTCTGAGTCTACGATTACAGTGATAGTCTGAGTCTACAATTACAGTGATAGTCTGAGTCTATGATTACAGTGATAGTCTGAGTCTATGATTACAGTGATAGTCTGAGTCTACAATTACAGTGATAGTCTGAGTCTATGATTACAGTGATAGTCTGAGTCTATGATTACAGTGATAGTCTGAGTCTACGATTACAGTGATAGTCTGAGTCTATGATTACAGTGATAGTCTGAGTCTACGATTACAGTGATAGTCTGAGTCTATGATTACAGTGATAGTCTGAGTCTACAATTACAGTGATAGTCTGAGTCTATGATTACAGTGATAGTCTAAGTCTACAATTACAGTGATAGTCTGAGTCTACAATTACAGTGATAGTCTGAGTCTACAATTACAGTGATAGTCTGAGTCTATGATTACAGTGATAGTCTGAGTCTACAATTACAGTGATAGTCTGAGTCTACAATTACAGTGATAGTCTAAGTCTACAATTACAGTGATAGTCTGAGTCTACAATTACAGTGATAGTCTGAGTCTATGATTACAGTGATAGTCTGAGTCTACAATTACAGTGATAGTCTGAGTCTATGATTACAGTGATAGTCTGAGTCTACAATTACAGTGATAGTCTGAGTCTATGATTACAGTGATAGTCTGAGTCTACAATTACAGCGATAGTCTGAGTCTACAATTACAGAGATAGTCTGAGTCTATGATTACAGTGATAGTCTGAGTCTATGATTACAGTGATAGTCTGAGTCTATGATTACAGTGATAGTCTGAGTCTATGATTACAGTGATAGTCTGAGTCTATGATTACAGTGATAGTCTGAGTCTACAATTACAGTGATAGTCTGAGTCTATGATTAAGTGATAGTCTGAGTCTACGATTACAGTGATAGTCTAAGTCTACAATTACAGTGATAGTCTAAGTCTACAATTACAGTGATAGTCTCAGTCTACAATTACAGTGATAGTCTGAGTCTATGATTACAGTGATAGTCTGAGTCTACAATTACAGTGATAGTCTGAGTCTATGATTACAGTGATAGTCTGAGTCTATGATTACAGTGATAGTCTGAGTCTATGATTACAGTGATAGTCTGAGTCTACAATTACAGTGATAGTCTGAGTCTATGATTACAGTGATAGTCTGAGTCTACGATTACAGTGATAGTCTGAGTCTATGATTACAGTGATAGTCTGAGTCTACGATTACAGTGATAGTCTGAGTCTATGATTACAGTGATAGTCTGAGTCTACAATTACAGTGATAGTCTGAGTCTATGATTACAGTGATAGTCTAAGTCTACAATTACAGTAATAGTCTGAGTCTACAATTACAGTGATAGTCTGAGTCTACAATTACAGTGATAGTCTGAGTCTATGATTACAGTGATAGTCTGAGTCTACAATTACAGTGATAGTCTGAGTCTACAATTACAGTGATAGTCTAAGTCTACAATTACAGTGATAGTCTGAGTCTACAATTACAGTGATAGTCTGAGTCTATGATTACAGTGAAAGTCTGAGTCTACAATTACAGTGATAGTCTGAGTCTATGATTACAGTGATAGTCTGAGTCTACAATTACAGTGATAGTCTGAGTCTATGATTACAGTGATAGTCTGAGTCTACAATTACAGCGATAGTCTGAGTCTACAATTACAGAGATAGTCTGAGTCTATGATTACAGTGATAGTCTGAGTCTATGATTACAGTGATAGTCTGAGTCTATGATTACAGTGATAGTCTGAGTCTATGATTACAGTGATAGTCTGAGTCTATGTTTACAGTGATAGTCTGAGTCTACAATTACAGTGATAGTCAGAGTCTATGATTACAGTGATAGTCTGAGTCTACAATTACAGTGATAGTCTGAGTCTATGATTACAGTGATAGTCTGAGTCTATGATTACAGTGATAGTCTGAGTCTACAATTACAGTGATAGTCTGAGTCTATGATTACAGTGATAGTCTAAGTCTACAATTACAGTGATAGTCTGAGTCTACAATTACAGTGATAGTCTGAGTCTACAATTACAGTGATAGTCTGAGTCTATGATTACAGTGATAGTCTGAGTCTACAATTACAGTGATAGTCTGAGTCTACAATTACAGTGATAGTCTAAGTCTACAATTACAGTGATAGTCTGAGTCTACAATTACAGTGATAGTCTGAGTCTATGATTACAGTGATAGTCTGAGTCTACAATTACAGTGATAGTCTGAGTCTATGATTACAGTGATAGTCTGAGTCTACAATTACAGTGATAGTCTGAGTCTATGATTACAGTGATAGTCTGAGTCTACAATTACAGTGATAGTCTGAGTCTATGATTACAGTGATAGTCTGAGTCTACAATTACAGTGATAGTCTAAGTCTACAATTACAGTGATAGTCTGAGTCTACAATTACAGTGATAGTCTGAGTCTATGATTACAGTGATAGTCTGAGTCTACAATTACAGTGATAGTCTGAGTCTATGATTACAGTGATAGTCTGAGTCTACAATTACAGTGATAGTCTGAGTCTATGATTACAGTGATAGTCTGAGTCTACAATTACAGCGATAGTCTGAGTCTACAATTACAGAGATAGTCTGAGTCTATGATTACAGTGATAGTCTGAGTCTATGATTACAGTGATAGTCTGAGTCTATGATTACAGTGATAGTCTGAGTCTACAATTACAGTGATAGTCTGAGTCTATGATTACAGTGATAGTCTGAGTCTACAATTACAGTGATAGTCTGAGTCTATGATTAAGTGATAGTCTGAGTCTACGATTACAGTGATAGTCTAAGTCTACAATTACAGTGATAGTCTAAGTCTACAATTACAGTGATAGTCTGAGTCTATGATTACAGTGATAGTCTGAGTCTACAATTACAGTGATAGTCTGAGTCTATGATTACAGTGATAGTCTGAGTCTATGATTACAGTGATAGTCTGAGTCTATGATTACAGTGATAGTCTGAGTCTACAATTACAGTGATAGTCTGAGTCTATGATTACAGTGATAGTCTGAGTCTATGATTACAGTGATAGTCTGAGTCTACGATTACAGTGATAGTCTGAGTCTATGATTACAGTGATAGTCTGAGTCTACAATTACAGTGATAGTCTGAGTCTACAATTACAGTAATAGTCTGAGTCTACAATTACAGTGATAGTCTGAGTCTACAATTACAGTGATAGTCTGAGTCTATGATTACAGTGATAGTCTGAGTCTACAATTACAGTGATAGTCTGAGTCTACAATTACAGTGATAGTCTAAGTCTACAATTACAGTGATAGTCTGAGTCTACAATTACAGTGATAGTCTGAGTCTATGATTACAGTGATAGTCTGAGTCTACAATTACAGTGATAGTCTGAGTCTATGATTACAGTGATAGTCTGAGTCTACAATTACAGTGATAGTCTGAGTCTATGATTACAGTGATAGTCTGAGTCTACAATTACAGCGATAGTCTGAGTCTACAATTACAGAGATAGTCTGAGTCTATGATTACAGTGATAGTCTGAGTCTATGATTACAGTGATAGTCTGAGTCTATGATTACAGTGATAGTCTGAGTCTATGATTACAGTGATAGTCTGAGTCTATGATTACAGTGATAGTCTGAGTCTACAATTACAGTGATAGTCTGAGTCTATGATTACAGTGATAGTCTGAGTCTACAATTACAGTGATAGTCTGAGTCTATGATTACAGTGATAGTCTGAGTCTATGATTACAGTGATAGTCTGAGTCTACAATTACAGTGATAGTCTGAGTCTATGATTACAGTGATAGTCTGAGTCTATGATTACAGTGATAGTCTGAGTCTCCGATTACAGTGATAGTCTGAGTCTATGATTACAGTGATAGTCTGAGTCTACGATTACAGTGATAGTCTGAGTCTATGATTACAGTGATAGTCTGAGTCTACAATTACAGTGATAGTCTGAGTCTATGATTACAGTGATAGTCTAAGTCTACAATTACAGTGATAGTCTGAGTCTACAATTACAGTGATAGTCGGAGTCTACAATTACAGTGATAGTCTGAGTCTATGATTACAGTGATAGTCTGAGTCTACAATTACAGTGATAGTCTGAGTCTACAATTACAGTGATAGTCTGAGTCTATGATTACAGTGATAGTCTGAGTCTATGATTACAGTGATAGTCTGAGTCTACAATTACACTGATAGTCTGAGTCTACAATTACAGTGATAGTCTGAGTCTATGATTACAGTGATAGTCTGAGTCTACAATTACAGTGATAGTCTGAGTCTACAGTTACAGTGATAGTCTGAGTCTACAATTACAGTGATAGTCTGAGTCTACAATTACAGTGATAGTCTGAGTCTATGATTACAGTGATAGTCTGAGTCTATGATTACAGTGATAGTCTGAGTCTACAATTACAGTGATAGTCTGAGTCTATGATTACAGTGATAGTCTGAGTCTACAATTACAGTGATAGTCTGAGTCTATGATTACAGTGATAGTCTGAGTCTATGATTACAGTGATAGTCTGAGTCTACAATTACAGTGATAGTCTGAGTCTATGATTACAGTGATAGTCTGAGTCTATGATTACAGTGATAGTCTGAGTCTCCGATTACAGTGATAGTCTGAGTCTATGATTACAGTGATAGTCTGAGTCTACGATTACAGTGATAGTCTGAGTCTATGATTACAGTGATAGTCTGAGTCTACAATTACAGTGATAGTCTGAGTCTATGATTACAGTGATAGTCTAAGTCTACAATTACAGTGATAGTCTGAGTCTACAATTACAGTGATAGTCGGAGTCTACAATTACAGTGATAGTCTGAGTCTATGATTACAGTGATAGTCTGAGTCTACAATTACAGTGATAGTCTGAGTCTACAATTACAGTGATAGTCTGAGTCTATGATTACAGTGATAGTCTGAGTCTATGATTACAGTGATAGTCTGAGTCTACAATTACACTGATAGTCTGAGTCTACAATTACAGTGATAGTCTGAGTCTATGATTACAGTGATAGTCTGAGTCTACAATTACAGTGATAGTCTGAGTCTACAGTTACAGTGATAGTCTGAGTCTACAATTACAGTGATAGTCTGAGTCTACAATTACAGTGATAGTCTGAGTCTATGATTACAGTGATAGTCTGAGTCTACAATTACAGTGATAGTCTGAGTCTATGATTACAGTGATAGTCTGAGTCTACAATTACAGTGATAGTCTGAGTCTACAATTACAGTGATAGTCTGAGTCTATGATTACAGTGATAGTCTGAGTCTACAATTACAGTGATAGTCTGAGTCTATGATTACAGTGATAGTCTGAGTCTACAATTACAGTGATAGTCTGAGTCTATGATTACAGTGATAGTCTGAGTCTACAATTACAGCGATAGTCTGAGTCTACAATTACAGAGATAGTCTGAGTCTATGATTACAGTGATAGTCTGAGTCTATGATTACAGTTATAGTCTGAGTCTATGATTACAGTGATAGTCTGAATCTATGATTACAGTGATAGTCTGAGTCTATGATTACAGTGATAGTCTGAGTCTAAAATTACAGTGATAGTCAGAGTCTATGATTACAGTGATAGTCTGAGTCTATGATTACAGTGATAGTCAGAGTCTATGATTACAGTGATAGTCTGAGTCTATGATTACTGTGATAGTCTGAGTCTACAATTACAGTGATAGTCAGAGTCTATGATTACAGTGATAATCTGAGTCTACGATTACAGTGATAGTCTGAGTCTACGATTACAGTGATAGACTGAGTCTACAATTACAGTGATAGTCTGAGTCTACAATTACAGTGAATGTCAGAGTCTATGATTACAGTGATAGTCTAAGTCTACAATTTCAATATACAACATAAAGCTTACCTAGATCATCTGCCAGAATAAAGACAATATTTGGCTTTACAATTGAATGGCCAGTGACGGTTGTAGATAAGAAAAGTAGAATTATTGTGTAGACCCGTTCATTCATTGTAAACCTACAGCTACATCTCGGTGTTGTTCTCAAGACCCGTTCATTCATTGTAAACCCACAACTCAAGCTATTGCTTAGGACTGTGAGTAGTTTAACGGATGACGAATATTGTTAAGCATATCATAATTAGCCTGTCACGTGAACTTTTCTGAACATAAGAGTGTCCTATTCATGTAAGTATACTACATAGAACACTTGGACGATTCCATTCTCTCGTCGTGATGCACAGACACTACGAGAAGAAAGTGTGATAAGACAAATATACAATAGTTGTCATCAAAACATTGAGGCACGTTCAATGAGTAACCTTGACTCATCATAAGATAAGGTTTGTAAGTATGGAAAACATAAATCTAAACATCTTCAAAAATCAGGAAGCCTACTTTGAGGGCTCACATGGGCATGCATACACACACACACACACACACACACACACACACACACACACACACACACACACACACACATACACACACATACATACATAAATACACACACAGAGAGACAGACAGACAGACAGACAGACAGACAGACAGACAGACAGACAGACAGACAGACAGAAAGACACACAGACAGACAGACAGACAGACACACACACACACACATACATACATACAATACATACATACATACATACATACATACATACATACATACATACATACATACATACATACAATACATACATACATACATACATACATACATACATACATACATACATACATACATACATACATACATACATACATACATACATATTTATTTATTATTTATTAAGCCGTGTACACAAGAAGTGACATTGGCAAGAAAATATACCAAATATACATACATACATACATACATACATACATACATACATACATACGTGCATATATGCATGCATACAAAAATACATACATACATACATACATACATACATACATACATACATACGTGCATATATACATGCATGCATGCATACAAAAATACATACATACATACATACATACATACATACATACATACATACATACATACATACATACATACATACATACATACATACATACATACATACATACATTGTAGTCGATCATGGTGATGAAAACTGGATTGTAAAATGAAGACTTCGAATCAAAAAAATGAATTTGGTTTAGTACCGTAATAATGTAATACAACACTGCTATGGTACTCCAGTTACGTTTTGTAATTTCCGTTTGTATGAGCAGCGAATTAAATTAACAATTAAGCCAATTTATCGGATATGAATCTGGTTGATTACATCTCTTTTATCCTCGACACTTGTCGCTAATAAAATTCCGGCATCGAGCAATCAGCCATACGCTGAAAGCCAAAAAAAAATTGTTTTTACGATACAGTGATGCATAGACCCTCCACCCAGGGTCTATGAGTGATTATACAAATTGGAAATGTTGTACCCAGCAAGACGTAAACAGTGTAGTTACTTATAACAACAAAGTACATTTTGCTGAAATGAATGATCAAAATTTAGGTACGTGTATCGTTCATGTATATTCGCTATGCTGAAGTAAGAGTTACAAAAATATCGCGGTTAGTCTGTTTGTGCGTACAGATATGCTGAGTATTCTAGATTTTATGTTTGTGTGGTCAAGCTATGGTATATCCCAGCCAGTAAACTGATAGGTTTTATGTTGTAGTTAAGGTGATTTCAATTAGGGTAATTGTCAATATATTTGTATTAAACCATCATAAAAATCGAGAATAATTTGGCTTTATTTCAAATTGGAATTATGTTTTATTCTCAGTATAAAGATGGGTATCACGGTCCAATATTAGAATAATTTATGTACTATTTCGGCAATTTCGTCCTCGTCTAAAATATATTAAATTCACTTCTCAAACTGGCTCGGCTATAATCGGTTGAATAACGAGAGAGAACTATAGACATTGACATATTGGGATCAGTTTAAATTAGACTAAATGTATTCAAAGTATCAGACAAAATATTAATGAAAACATGTGGTAATAGCATGCTATAAGTTAAAATTTCGATGACGATATCATTTAAGTTAATTATTACCGATGACGTAATCCTTTACTTACATCCAATTCCGTAGAAGATATATTATGAGTTGGGTTAATAAAGGCAAGAAAGGATTTAGAGGAGAAAAAGAGACCATTCTAATTTTGGAGTGG
Organism: Glandiceps talaboti; assembly: GCF_964340395.1. Taxonomy (NCBI): domain Eukaryota; kingdom Metazoa; phylum Hemichordata; class Enteropneusta; family Spengelidae; genus Glandiceps; species Glandiceps talaboti. Next base: position 21,873,833 of record NC_135562.1, on the reverse strand, counting down.
TAACTGACGGACCATAAATCTATATATATTGAGCTATTCCCTGTGTACTCCGGTACCACTGAAACTTGATGTAGCGTACGTGTAGCTAGCTGAATATTATATTCCCCACTACGTTTAGTGTAAACTTCACAAGAACTTAATATGGGTAACAATCCATTATATTTTCCTCCATCCCTTGTTTCTAGTTTTAAGTGTGCAAATGAACATTACATCTACCATTTATCTAATAATCTAATTGGTTCAAAGTCATCACTTACGACGTAATACTCCTGAGTAGTCAATAGCGACTTCACTTTACGACGCCAGCGGTCATTCATTTTGAACTTACTGTGGTGATGTTTTGGTTGCACGGGGTTATTCTGACGACAACAGCACTTGAAATTGGGTCGAAGGTTCGTTTGAGGAAACGCCACTTGTCGGCAACGGTCACTTTGGGAAGTGTATTTGTCATTTTGGTGCCGTAAAATGACTACTAAACAACTGCAATTTCACATATATTTCTCACTGTGGCATGTACGCATATGATATTTCCACGTATGTAAGCACTATATAAAATATTTCTCAAATAAGAATGTCAACCATTTAGTATTTGGTATATATATCTAGATGTTTATCAGTTAGTATTTGGTATATACATCTAGATGTTTATCAGTTAGTATTTGGTATATACATCTAGATGTTTATCAGTTAGTATTTGGTATATATATCTAGATGTTTATCAGTTAGTATTTGGTATATATATCTAGATGTTTATCAGTTAGTATTTGGTATATACATCTAGATGTTTATCAGTTAGTATTTGGTATATATATCTAGATGTTTATCAGTTAGTATTTGGTATATATATCTAGATGTTTATCAGTTACTATTTGGTATATACATCTAGATGTTTATCAGTTAGTATTTGGTATATATATCTAGATGTTTATCAGTTAGTATTTGGTATATGCATCTAGATGTTTATCACTTAGTATTTGGTATATACATCTAGATGTTTATCAGTTAGTATTTGGTATATATATCTAGATGTTTATCAGTTAGTATTTGGTATATACATCTAGATGTTTATCAGTTAGTATTTGGTATATACATCTAGATGTTTATCAGTTAGTATTTGGTATATATATCTAGATGTTTATCAGTTAGTATTTGGTATATATATCTAGATGTTTATCAGTTAGTATTTGGTATATACATCTAGATGTTTATCAGTTAGTATTTGGTATATACATCTAGATGTTTATCAGTTAGTATTTGGTATATACATCTAGATGTTTATCAGTTAGTATTTGGTATATACATCTAGATGTTTATCAGTTAGTATTTGGTATATATATCTAGATGTTTATCAGTTAGTATTTGGTATATATATCTAGATGTTTATCAGTTAGTATTTGGTATATATATCTAGATGTTTATCAGTTAGTATTTGGTATATATATCTAGATGTTTATCAGTTAGTATTTGGTATATATATCTAGATGTTTATCAGTTAGTATTTGGTATATACATCTAGATGTTTATCAGTTAGTATTTGGTATATATATCTAGATGTTTATCAGTTAGTATTTGGTATATACATCTAGATGTTTATCAGTTAGTATTTGGTATATACATCTAGATGTTTATCAGTTAGTATTTGGTATATACATCTAGATGTTTATCAGTTAGTATTTGGTATATATATCTAGATGTTTATCAGTTAGTATTTGGTATATATATCTAGATGTTTATCAGTTAGTATTTGGTATATATATCTAGATGTTTATCAGTTAGTATTTGGTATATACATCTAGATGTTTATCAGTTAGTATTTGGTATATATATCTAGATGTTTATCAGTTAGTATTTGGTATATACATCTAGATGTTTATCAGTTAGTATTTGGTATATATATCTAGATGTTTATCAGTTAGTATTTGGTATATATATCTAGATGTTTATCAGTTAGTATTTGGTATATACATCTAGATGTTTATCAGTTAGTATTTGGTATATATATCTAGATGTTTATCAGTTAGTATTTGGTATATACATCTAGATGTTTATCAGTTAGTATTTGGTATATATATCTAGATGTTTATCAGTTAGTATTTGGTATATATATCTAGATGTTTATCAGTTAGTATTTGGTATATACATCTAGATGTTTATCAGTTAGTATTTGGTATATACATCTAGATGTTTATCAGTTAGTATTTGGTATATATATCTAGATGTTTATCAGTTAGTATTTGGTATATATATCTAGATGTTTATCAGTTAGTATTTGGTATATACATCTAGATGTTTATCAGTTAGTATTTGGTATATATATCTAGATGTTTATCAGTTAGTATTTGGTATATACATCTAGATGTTTATCAGTTAGTATTTGGTATATACATCTAGATGTTTATCAGTTAGTATTTGGTATATATATCTAGATGTTTATCAGTTAGTATTTGGTATATATATCTAGATGTTTATCAGTTAGTATTTGGTATATACATCTAGATGTTTATCAGTTAGTATTTGGTATATACATCTAGATGTTTATCAGTTAGTATTTGGTATATACATCTAGATGTTTATCAGTTAGTATTTGGTATATACATCTAGATGTTTATCAGTTAGTATTTGGTATATACATCTAGATGTTTATCAGTTAGTATTTGGTATATACATCTAGATGTTTATCAGTTAGTATTTGGTATATACATCTAGATGTTTATCAGTTAGTATTTGGTATATATATCTAGATGTTTATCAGTTAGTATTTGGTATATACATCTAGATGTTTATCAGTTAGTATTTGGTATATATATCTAGATGTTTATCAGTTAGTATTTGGTATATATATCTAGATGTTTATCAGTTAGTATTTGGTATATACATCTAGATGTTTATCAGTTAGTATTTGGTATATATATCTAGATGTTTATCAGTTAGTATTTGGTATATACATCTAGATGTTTATCAGTTAGTATTTGGTATATATATCTAGATGTTTATCAGTTAGTATTTGGTATATATATCTAGATGTTTATCAGTTAGTATTTGGTATATATATCTAGATGTTTATCAGTTAGTATTTGGTATATACATCTAGATGTTTATCAGTTAGTATTTGGTATATATATCTAGATGTTTATCAGTTAGTATTTGGTATATATATCTAGATGTTTATCAGTTAGTATTTGGTATATATATCTAGATGTTTATCAGTTAGTATTTGGTATATATATCTAGATGTTTATCAGTTAGTATTTGGTATATACATCTAGATGTTTATCAGTTAGTATTTGGTATATATATCTAGATGTTTATCAGTTAGTATTTGGTATATATATCTAGATGTTTATCAGTTAGTATTTGGTATATACATCTAGATGTTTATCAGTTAGTATTTGGTATATATATCTAGATGTTTATCAGTTAGTATTTGGTATATATATCTAGATGTTTATCAGTTAGTATTTGGTATATACATCTAGATGTTTATCAGTTAGTATTTGGTATATACATCTAGATGTTTATCAGTTAGTATTTGGTATATATATCTAGATGTTTATCAGTTAGTATTTGGTATATATATTTAGATGTTTATCAATTAGTATTTGGTATATACATCTAG
>NC_135562.1:21867891-21870117 GCF_964340395.1 Glandiceps talaboti | reverse complement strand
GATGTTTATCAGTTAGTATTTGGTATATACATCTAGATGTTTATCAGTTAGTATTGATATATACATCTAGATGTTTATCAGTTAGTATTTGGTATATATATCTAGATGTTTATCAGTTAGTATTTGGTATATATATCTAGATGTTTATCAGTTAGTATTTGGTATATATATCTAGATGTTTATCAGTTAGTATTTGGTATATACATCTAGATGTTTATCAGTTAGTATTTGGTATATGCATCTAGATGTTTATCAATTAGTATTTGGTATATATATCTAGATGTTTATCAGTTAGTATTTGGTATATACATCTAGATGTTTATCAGTTAGTATTTGGTATATATATCTAGATGTTTATCAGTTAGTATTTGATATATATATCTAGATGTTTATTAGTTAGTATTTGGTATATATATCTAGATGTTTATCAGTTAGTATTTGGTATATACATCTAGATGTTTATCAGTTAGTATTTGGTATATACATCTAGATGTTTATCAGTTAGTATTTGGTATATATATCTAGATGTTTATCAGTTAATATTTGGTATATACATCTAGATGTTTATCAGTTAGTATTTGGTATATATATCTAGATGTTTATCAGTTAGTATTTGGTATATATATCTACATGTTTATCAGTTAGTATTTGGTATATACATCTAGATGTTTATCAGTTAGTATTTGGTATATACATCTAGATGTTTATCAGTTAGTATTTGGTATATATATCTACATGTTTATCAGTTAGTATTTGGTATATACATCTAGATTTTTATCAGTTAGTATTTGGTATATACATCTAGATGTTTATCAGTTAGTATTTGGTATATACATCTAGATGTTTATCAGTTAGTATTTGGTATATACATCTAGATGTTTATCAGTTAGTATTTGGTATATACAACTAGATGTTTATCAGTTAGTATTTGGTATATACATCTAGATGTTTATCAGTTAGTATTTGGTATATATAACTAGATGTTTATCAGTTAGTATTTGATATATACATCTAGATGTTTATCAGTTAGTATTTGGTATATATATCTAGATGTTTATCAGTTAGTATTTGGTATATACATCTAGATATTTATCAGTTAGTATTTGGTATATACATCTAGATGTTTATCAGTTAGTATTTGGTATATATAACTAGATGTTTATCAGTTAGTATTTGGTATATACATCTAGATGTTTATCAGTTAGTATTTGGTATATACATCTAGATGTTTATCAGTTAGTATTTGATATATATATCTAGATGTTTATCAGTAAGTATTTGGTATATACATCTAGATGTTTATCAGTTAGTATTTGGTATATATATCTAGATGTTTATCAGTTAGTATTTGGTATATATATCTAGATGTTTATCACTTAGTATTTGGTATATATATCTAGATGTTTATCAGTTAGTATTTGGTATATACATCTAGATGTTTATCAGTTAGTATTTGGTATATACATCTAGATGTTTATCAGTTAGTATTTGGTATATATATCTAGATGTTTATCAGTTAGTATTTGGTATATATATCTAGATGTTTATCAATTAGTATTTGGTATATACATCTAGATGTTTATCAGTTAGTATTTGATATATACATCTAGATGTTTATCAGTTAGTATTGGTATATACATCTAGATGTTTATCAGTTAGTATTTGGTATATATATCTACATGTTTATCAGTTAGTATTTGGTATATACATCTAGATGTTTATCAGTTAGTATTTGGTATATACATCTAGATGTTTATCAGTTAGTATTTGGTATATATATCTAGATGTTTATCAGTTAGTATTTGGTATATACATCTAGATGTTTATCAGTTAGTATTTGGTATATATATCTAGATGTTTATCAGTTAATATTTGGTATATATATCTAGATGTTTATCAGTTAGTATTTGGTATATACATCTAGATGTTTATCAGTTAGTATTTGGTATATGCATCTAGATGTTTATCAATTAGTATTGATATATACATCTAGATGTTTATCAGTTAGTATTTGGTATATACATCTAGATGTTTATCAGTTAGTATTTGGTATATACATCTAGATGTTTATCAGTTAGTATTTGGTATATATATCTAGATGTTTATCAGTTAGTATTTGGTATATACATCTAGATGTTTATCAGTTAGTATTTGGTATATACATCTAGATGTTTATCAGTTAGTATTGATATATACATCTAGATGTTTATCAGTTAGTATTTGGTA
>NC_135562.1:21857891-21865391 GCF_964340395.1 Glandiceps talaboti | reverse complement strand
TCAAATGAACTTAGTATTTTGTGTATGGCACCCCATCGACGCATTAGTAAGGTCAGATAAAAATATTCTGGTGACCCGACTGATCCTAGGCGGAGGTCAGAATTGACGACGGGAAGGGGGGGGGAGAAAATATTTTGGTCAAAATTTTTCTTAAAGGCCCCTTAGAGTTCTCAAAAATTCTGCCCCACCGAAATGAACATATGCATTTTCGTTACTCCTTCCTCCAAGGCTACACGGAGATTTCTCTAGTTGCAATTGAGTCCGGTAACCCCAGCCCCGCATTCTGGAGATGTAGAAGGTGTGCAATTGTACGGTACATCATATTAAAGTAACATAATACGAGATCCTTGACAAACGGATGTGTTCTTTGCAAGGAGAAATCTCACATTGGGCATGACAGTCACGTGACAAGAAATTAGAAAAATCCCCAAGAGGTCACTATGCAGACAAGATATACTAATAACAGACACGTGCCACGCTCATTATCAAACATACAAAAACTATTCAGTTTAAATTTGGACAAGAATCCTTCAGATTCCAATACCAAGAATACCTGGCTCACAGTTGTGTCCAGTGACCGCTATAAACTCAATGCTATGTGTTATTACCCAAAACTGAGCCAACAGACCCACTTTTTTCAAACAGGTCAATATCTCATGCACTGACACCTTTACCTCATGCAAGGTTTGTAAAGACACTCAAGTTAAAACTTACTTTCTTTATGTGGATATGATGCAACTAAATACTCAGGTCACTCCTTCCGTAGAGGAGGGGGTGTAACTTTTGCTTTCACTTTAGGTATATATCCCTGCATTATTGATAAAACACCAGGGTGTCTGGAAATCCAACGCCTTCGAACACTTTGTTGTTATCAATTCGGAAACCAAATGTAAAGTGGTTAAAGCTATGGCTCTAGGAGTAGAGAAATAGTTTATTATGATATGGACTAGAATACTCCCTCATAGAGTTTTTTCTTGTTTGTTTTTTCTTTTCTTCTCAGATAGGTTGGGGGGTATTTGGCATAATTATGTATTGTCAACTACAAATAAAGTTGACCTAATTATGTATTGTCAACTACAAATAAAGTTGACCTTTACCCCCAACCACTGTGTTGTGTTGTTGTGTAGAGTAGATTTAAGTGTCCAATAACAGCCACAGGCATTATTGGAGTTTAAATCCATGTACGAGGCTGTGGTTATGAATATATGATATGATATGGTGTTCCTTGACAGAGGATGCTGCCACATGGTATACTATATAACTTTATTACTATTGCTATAAACATTTTTTATAAATATAAAATATAATATTTTCTTATAAATATAATATTTTTTTATAGATATAATATTAGATACATGGCACCTGCATTATCTTTAGTGTATCTACAATTTACTGATCACTGTTTTAGTTTAGGACATACAAGAGGGGTAAATGCACGAAATTAAGTTCGATAATTCTTTACTAACTGATGTCTTTAGAATAAAAATACTATCATTTTAATATTTTTTAAAAATAAAGGTGTGTTGTTTATATAGTAATGAACATTTCAATCCAACCTAGTCTGAAATATTAATGTACAGCGGAGGAAAAATAAACGTTAGTGTGGGCTGTATAATACGGTCGTGTCGCTCCACTCTTCTCTCCTCCAATGTGTGAGGGCGCACTTACAGACTAACGTTAGTGATGGTGTTGGGGAAGTCATACTCCCTCCATCACGTGATAGAGGGACTGTGGGAAAGTATATCAACGATGACTGTAAACAATATGTTTTATTACACTGTGATGTAATATACTTGTAAATTTTCTATGGCTTTATCCTGGGTTTATTACACCTATATTTTTACGACAGTTTTATGGTTCCAATATAAATGTTGGAAAGAAAAGTATCAGGTCTGGTGTGTTTACAAAATGTTGTGGTTGAATTTACAGTGCCTTCCAATATGTTAACTCACAAACGGCGACCGGTTCATATTCTAATAATAACTTAAATTCTAATTCTTCGCGTGTTTTCCCCCTTTTTTCCAGAATGATGTGCAACGGAATGAAGTTACATCTTTCTAAATGTTGATTAAAATCACACACACACACACACACACACACACACACACACACACACACACACACACACACAGACAAACAGACAGACAGACAGACAGACAGACACACACACACACACACACACAGACACACACAAACAGAGACACACAGACACACACACACTGTCACACACACACACACACACACAAATCTTCGCAAGTTGTAAGCGATCAGAACGTCTAACTTTAGATCGTCGATACCTCTAACGACGATGACAAAGAATGAGGCAAATCCGCCGCAGCTCGACATCAATAGCGTTATCCAAGCGAATAACCACCAGTTGCTACAATCGATTAACCAGCTAAGATGCAGAATATGAAGGACGAACTACAAGCAGATCAGGGGGATGTGTCTCAGGAATATCTAGCCGAAATGAAAAGCTGAAGCATGCTGAAATGTCCACTTTTAAAAAGAACCAATACAAACATAATCTCAAAGTGCACGACGTCTTACAGGAGGCGAAGGCTGACGTGGAAGGAAAGAAGTTTGACTCAGCACGAAATAAACTAGAGGAAGGTATGGAAATAGTTAGCCAGCGATAGAAGCTGATCTTATTAGTGGAAAGATCTTACTATGGCTGGGCTACGGCACAGGAGTACCAATCGTACGAACTAGCAGCGGACAGTGACGACGAGAAGGGCATATGGAAAGCGGAGATGCGAGCAAGATGACGCAACAACATATTAAAACAAAACAGGCCATTACACTGAGAGCGGAATGCCAGGTGGTAGGGTCGGTATGACCACTGGAAGTGGTAGTACGAGTGGTTCTGGAGGGAGGAGAACCTACAATGGACAAATGAGATATTATATGTAGTTATTATAATAATATTGGGGGGGGGGGGCAGGTGATGATTGCAAAGGAGGTTTTCGATACACCTTTTTTGAGCAAACGGTCGTTTCGAAACTATAGTTTTTCACTTGGCAGGAAAAGTGACGCAATAGGTTTGGTATTTCGGGGACAGTTTTGCAATGGATTAATTATTTGACGGGTCGTTTGCAATCTGTAAGTATTGATTCAACCTTTTTCAGAGTTACAGTCCCTAGATTGTGGTGTCCCCCAGGGGGTCAGTTCTTGAACCTCTTCTATTTAGTCTCTATGTGGCACCACTGGAGGACATCATAACAAATCACGGTTTGAATTGCTTGATGTACACTGACGACAATCAAACGTATATCACATGTGATGGTGACCGGGTTCCCACTGAGTCAATTGAATCATGTATTGATGAAATCAGGAGAGTTGGATGCGGGCCAATAAGCTTGCCCTTAACGATAATAAGACCAAGATTTTACATTTGTCTTCGAAATTTGACGGAGTGGGTCCGGCTCCTCGCTGCGATGTTCGTATTGGTGAAGTCCGCACACTGCCCTCTGAAACTGCCCGCAATCTGAGAGTCACTATGGATGCAATTGTTCTGCTTATGACACTACACTTGTATTTTGCACTGAATACACGGAGTTCCTGGAATAACCAGGGGTGGGTGAGTTCAAATCAAAGTTCTTTCCTCCACCTCTTACTGTCAAGATGCTATGAAACTTTATTTCAAAAATGTTTCAACCTTATGTAGTTGCTTTTTACATGTTAGAGCTGTCTTGTAAAGCTTGCAAATTATTGTCTAAAAGTGTCTGTGAATAGCCTAAACATTGCCTTAGAACTAAAAAACCTCCAGGGCTTCTAAGGGGAGACCCCCTAGAACGCCTCATATCATAAGAGGTAGACATGTTCCAGTTTCAAATCAAAGTTCTTTCCTCCACCTCTTACTGTCAAGATGCTATGAAACTTTATTTAAAAAATGTTTGAACCTCACGTAGTTGCTTTTACATATTAGAGCTGTCTTGTAAAGTTTGTCAATTATTGTCTGAAAGTGTCTGTGAATAGCCTAAACATTGCCTTTAGAAGTAAAAATCCTCCAGGGCTTCTAGGGGAGACCCCATAGAACCCCCCCCCCCCTTCCCCATTCACACACACTCACACAAGAGGTGGACATATCCCAGTCTCAAAGCTCTTCCCTCTACAGGTTACTGTCAGATGCTATGAAACTTTATTCACGGGGTCAGTGATTTTTTGTCGGCCCAATGGAAAAAAACACTGACACCCCCCCCCCCCCATCCCCCCAAGCTGGAGAAACTGACCGGTCTATCTGATGTTTGAGCTCACCAATCAAGTTTCCGATTTGTATTTTCAGTGTGTCATCATACCATGGCATAAAAACTGTCAATGATATTTATTTAATTGAAAATCAAACATGTATGGAATATGTAGTTTTCTAAATAATATTTGTGTGTGATATAGACTGTAAGATACGTCGTGACGTTTCGCCCTCACCGGCCTCCTCTCACACAATACATGTCAGGGCCTGAGGGAGGTAACATTAAAACGACGGACAGCTACTAGTAAATTCAGACCTGTTCGAACGAGCTTTACTCTTAATACAAAGTAATTAATCAATCAAGGCCTAATTCGAGGCCTAGTTGTCAGGAAGTGAAATATACATAATTTACAATTTACATGTTAGGGGTTGGCCGATGTTTGAGGGCGCCCTGTCACGGCGTACCTTACAGACTATGTGTGATAGAACAGCATCTTTTTACTCTCTGTATTACCCTGTGCGTAAACCAAACAGAAAATTGTGGCAACAAAAGTAGGTGTTCAACATTGACCTAAAAAGAAATCCGGATATCTCAAAGAAGCAAAGAAAAAAAGTTGCCCGCATAGGCGAAGGAGAAAAAAAAAATTCTCAGGCAAGCAGGTGGGGAAAAAATAATGACTCTCCACCAATCTTCCAAGCCCCCCCCCCCCCCAGGATATCGAATGGTCTACCCCTAAGGTAGTCGACAGCGCTGATTGGTACATCTATCGAAGTATATTCCTCTATCTAGATAACATATGGGGACCACACACCATTGACAGGTTTGCCCACTCTTACAATGCACAATGTGAGCTATTTAATTCACTGTACTGGTGCTCCAACACGGAGGCAATGGATGCTTTCACCCAATATTGGGGGATCGATAATAATTGGTTGTTGCTGCCTATTTGTTTGATAGGTAAAGTTTAGAAATACATGAAGTATTGCAAAGCAATAGACACTATATCATTATTTCACTTTGGAGGTCAGCTTATAGTCTGGCCATGGGTATGTCAAGATGGACTGCATTTTGCCAGTTGTGTGCACGATTGGATAGAGTTGCACCAAGATGAGACTGTATTCGTTGAGGGGAGAGCCAAAAATTCCCATTTTGGAGGGAAAGCATTGGGCTTTAGAATAAAAGCATTAAGGCTGGATTTTAAGATAGTGGGCAAGAGTACAGATCAGAACGGTTCTGTACCTCGGTGAAAGGCTATTGCAAAACGTGTAGCGGTGCCGAGTGAAGTGACCGCTTGGGATGGACTCTAGTCGTTGGGAAGCTTTATCCATCCATAGCAGTCCATTAGTGTTGTGTAGGGGTAAGCACTAGACGACTAGGAACGACAATGGCAGTGAAATGAACACGTTACAAAAGGGAACTTGCAAACCCGCCATGTTGAATGTTGCATCATGGGAAATGTGATAATAAATACTAATCAACTGATAGTATAAACAATATTGTTACATTGTTTGTGACCACAAGTAATCAATTCAAAATTACCCTGACCATTATGGGAGGTTTATTTTATCGGTAGCTCCAGATTAGGTATTCCGATAACCACAGATAATCCCAAAGTCCTTTGCGTCTGAGCATGCTCAGTCTCGATTGCAAATTCCCTATTGTATGTTGATCACATTTGAATTCGATTTTCTTTCAGATACTGATTTATTCAGTTGCGGCATCTGGAGAGAGATACAGAAAATCAGCGACAGTAAACCAGGACATGAAACTACTACCAGACACATTACCAGCCATAGTAATGGCGTCAAAGGCAGACTCTACCACAAAGGGATATGCAAATGCATTCCAGAGATGGCGCGCAATTCGCCAAACAAAACAGTTTTCCAGTTTTTCCAGCGCAGGTTGCGCACGTCTCTCTGTACTTCTCAAAGCTCATCCAGTCAGCAACAATTGAGGGTCATACAAAGAAGTGTGTTGAGGTAGCAAACTACGGCTTAAAATGGGCTCATAATTTAGTTGGGCTCCCATCGCCAACAGACAATGTATTTATTAAGATTTTAGTAGAATCTGCAAAGCGGTCTTTAGGCAAACCAGTGCAGAAAAAAAAGAAGGCATCACATCACATCACAACTGATTAAGAACATTGCCTCGCATTATAAAGACTCGAACTCTCTGAAAGATGTCTGGGACATGTTTAAATTTACTAGCCTTTGCAGGCTTCTTCAGGTATAGCGATGTGGTTTCTACTAGGTATAGTGCCATTAGTCATTACCTTTCATAGTTCTCAGAACGTTTCTATTGTCATTAGGAAGAACAAAACGGACCAGTGTAGGTCAGGGAGCACGGTTCACATTTCTAGCTCTCGGGAATATATTTGTCCAGTAGCGAAAGCGGAGCAGTATTTTTCTCTCATTGATACCAAGGGAAAACCAGACATTTTTATATTTAAACCTCTGTTTGTTTCGAAAGATGCATGTCGTCTCATCCATGCAAACAAAAAGTTACGTTACACACGTGTAAGAGAAATCGTAAGGGAGAAAGTTGGGTTAGTGGTCCCAAATCCGTTAACATTTGGGAGGTGCTTCTACAGCAGCAAACACTGGTATTGGTGATCATCACCTTAGGAAGCATGGTAGGTGGAAATCGCCAAGGACGGCTACATTTAGGAAGATATAGATATTACAACGGAAATCATAAACCTTGAAACAAAACGTGGTCTGTCTCAACAAAAATCTCATTAACAAAGTTACGTTCTATCGTCTGGCTCAACAAAAATCTCATTAACAAAGTTACATTCTATCGTCTGGCTCAACAAAAATCTCATTAACAAAGCTACATTCTATCGTCTGGCTCAACAAAAATCTCATTAACAAAGTTACGTTCTATCGGCTGGCTAGACAAAAATCTTACCAACAGCTTTTCGTCAATTGTCTGGCGTGACAAACATCTTTACCCATATTGTTACACTTTCTTTGCGTGAGCTACCATTATCTTAGGAGATCAATGCCAAATTCATATGTCCCGCCTGGTAAACCTAAGGTCTGGCACGTTCTTTGATATTTTTGAGAGAGTCAATTGACTAAAATGTATCAATTGTAGTTCAGTTCTCGTTGCGCCAGACGATAATGTGTGGAAATATTAATTAGATTTTTGTCGAGCCAGACAAGAACATTTACAACATCAAAGAGATATTTTGTCTGGCCAGACAAAAACTGTGGCAATGTTAATGAGATGTTTGTCCAACCAGGCGACGTTTTGTTTCAGGGTTTGTGATTTCCGTTGTATGTTAACAGTTTCTAAAAGTTTAGGT
>NC_135562.1:21847891-21852891 GCF_964340395.1 Glandiceps talaboti | reverse complement strand
AGTGGGATTTGGAATGGTGGCAGTGATGGGATGTGGTAGCAGTGGGATTTGGAATGGTGGAAGTGATGGGATGTGGTAGCAGTGGGATTTGGAATGGTGGCAGTGATGGGATGTGGTGGCAGTGGGATTTGGAATGCTGGCAGTGATGGGATGTGGTAGCAGTGTGGTTTGGAATGGTGGCAGTGATGGGATCATGCCACAATAATTAAATGATACAAAGTTATATAAAAATGAATCAGAGTAAAATGTGACCCTCTCCTAATTTCTGTTTTCTAAAATATGGCCCTCCCCCGAGGACCAATTTTAAAAAGTGACCCACCCCCCATTCCTACGGCCATCCTCTTGTAATCACAGAAGGCTCTCTAATTGCCTAGTTTCTGGACGATAAACGTGTTACGTATACAAGCGCAGAATGAGGAAATTACACACACATATATTTACTTGATAAATAAGCTTAGTACATACACATATATATTCAGACCCCTTGGTACTTCACTCAGCGATGCTTACCACAATAACCCCTGTTCTAAATAGCCGTCTCGTTGAATAACACAATAGTCATTTCGCACCCATTTCATTTTTTTTGATGGACGTATTCACAATACACTTTATCCAAAGAATACATTCTGTTCTAGACGTAACAGTTCATAACAAATAAAGTTATACAACCACTTCCGTCAGTGCCGCACTTATAGGTCAACAACAATACGATGTAACGTGTATTTACGTGTGCGATACATATTTATAGCAATATGTAGGAATATGCAAATACTACATTTGTAGAACAATACTCTACCATTAACATTTGCAAGTCGCCAAAAATAGATTCACGACGAAGGCGTTGTCAGTAGTTTTCCTCCTGACTAACGTGTGTATGCTGTGAGATCAGAAAGGACTAAATCAGTAAAATGTCGACCACGTTCAGTTTAATTTACGTTGTCTGTGTATGTGTGACAATTCGGATACTAGCAGCTACCAATACAACAGATCCGTTACCGTCTATGACGACACAAAATTCGTCATCAGATCCGTCGCCGTCTCTTACAACACAAAATTCGTCATCAGATCCGTTACCGTCTGTGACGACACAACATTCGTTCTCGACGCAAAATGTTAGTGTCATCGATGACCTGTCGAGTGCGAGCACGACAGCTACTTCGTCGTCAACCCCTGGTGAACTGTATCTAACAACAGCACAAAATGTCTACACCACTGATAACTTGTTGAATGAGGCATCGTCACCGACTGCTAATACTATGGATAATATGCCAAATGACACGACACCAGTCACGCCATCAGAGTTTACGACTTTAGGACCAACTACAGTGTATTATAATTCTATTACATTGGATCAATTCGGTATATATACCCTATACTGGAAATTTTACGAGGATCGCATTCAGTTTGAGATTCATGTCAGAACTTTAGGATACGTTGGTTTAGGCTTCTCTCCGACAGGTGGAATGACAAACGCTGACATCGTAATTGGATGGGTGAAGGACGGAGTGGCATATTTGTCAGTAAGTTGAGTATTAGTATTCAAATATTGCCATGGGAGTGGGATAAATATTGTGATTGGAGTGGGATAGATATAGTCATGGGATTGGGATCAATATTGTCATGGGATTGGTATTGGGATGAATATTGTCGTAGGACAGGGATAAATATTGTCGTGGGATTGGGATAAATATTGTTGCAGGCTTGGGATAAATATTGTCATGGGATTAGGATAAATATTGTCATGGGACTGGGATAAATACTGTTATGGGACTGGGATAAATATTGTCATGGGACAGGGATAAATATTCCCATGGGACTGGGATAAATATAGTCATGGGACTGGGATAAATATTGTCATGGGACAGGGATAAATATTGCGGTGGGATTGGGATAAATATTATCGTGCGACTGGGATAAATACTGTCATGGGATTGGGATAAATATTGTCGTGGGATTAGGATAAATATAGTCATGGGATTGGGATAAATATTTTCATGGGACTGTGATAAATATTGTCATGGGATTGGGATAAATATTGTCATGGGATTGGGATAAATATTGTCATGGGATTAGGATAAATATTGTCATGGGATTAGGATAAATATATTCATGGGATTGGGATAAATATTTTCATGGGATTGGGATAAATATATTCATGGGATTGGGATAAATATTGTCATGGGATTAGGATAAATATTGTCATGGGATTGGGATAAATATTTTCATGGGACTGTGATAAATATTGTCATGGGATTGGGATAAATATTGTCATGGGATTGGGATAAATATTGTCATGGGATTAGGATAAATATTGTCATGGGATTGGGATAAATATATTCATGGGATTGGGATAAATATATTCATGGGATTGGGATAAATATTGTCATGGGATTGGGATAAATATATTCATGGGATTGGGATAAATATTGTCATTGGATTGGGATAAATATTGTCATGGGATTAGGATAAATATTGTCATGGGATTAGGATAAATATATTCATGGGATTGGGATAAATATTTTCATGGGATTGGGATAAATATATTCATGGGATTGGGATAAATATTGTCATGGGATTAGGATAAATATTGTCATGGGATTAGGATAAATATAGTCATGGGATTGGGATAAATATTTTCATGGGACTGTGATAAATATTGTCATGGGATTGGGATAAATATTGTCATGGGATTAGGATAAATATTGTCATGGGATTGGGATAAATATATTCATGGGATTGGGATAAATATATTCATGGGATTGGGATAAATATTGTCATGGGATTGGGATAAATATATTCATGGGATTTGGATAAATATTGTCATTGGATTGGGATAAATATATTCATGGGATTGGGATAAATATTGTCATGGGATTGGGATAAATGTTGTCTTGGGATTGGGATAAATATTGTCATGGGACTGGGATAAATATTGTCATGAGACTAGGATAAATATTGCCATGGGATTGGGATAAATATTTTCATGGGATTGGGATAAATATTGTCATGGGATTGGGATAAATATTGTCAAGGGACTGGGATGAATATTGTCATGAGATTAGGATAAATATTGTCATGGGATTAGGATAAATATAGTCATGGGATTAGGATAAATATAGTCATGGGACTGGGATAAATATTGTCATGGGATTACGATAAATATTGTCATGGGATTACGATAAATATTGTCATGGGATTAGGATAAATATAGTCATGGGACTGGGATAAACATTGTCATGGGACTGTGATAAATATAGTCATGGGACTGGGATAAATATTGTAATGGGATTAGGATAAATATTGTCATGGGATTAGGATAAATATAGTCATGGGATTAGGATAAATATTGTCATGGGAGTGGGATAAATATTGTCATGGGATTGGGATAAATATTGTCAAGGGACTCAGATAAATACTGTTATGGGACTGGGATAAATATTGTCATGGGATTGGGATAAATATTGTCATTGGACTTGGATAAATATTGTCACGGGATTGGGATAAATACTGTCATGGGATTAGGATAAATATTGTCGTGGGACAGGGATAAATATTGTCATGGGACTGGGATAAATATTGTCATGGGATTAGGATAAATATTGTCATCGGACTTGGATAAATATTGTCATGGGATTGGGATAAATATTGTCATGGGATTAGGATAAATATTGTCATGGGATTGGGATAAATATTGTCATTGTACTGGGATAAATATTGTCATGTGACTGGGATAAATATTGTCATGGGATTAGGATAAATATTGTCATGGGATTAGGATAAATATTGCCATGGGATAGGGATAAATATTGTCATGGGATTGGGATAAATATTGTCATGGGATTGGGATAAATATAGTCATGGGATTGGGATAAATATTGTCATGGGATTGGGATAAATATTGTCATGGGATTAGGATAAATATTGTCATGGGATTAGGATAAATACTGTCATGGGACTAAGATAAATATTGTCATGGGATTGGGATAAATATTGTTACGGGATTGGGATATATATTGTCATTGGACTGAGATAAATATTGTCATGGGATTGGGATAAATGTTGTCTTGGGATTGGGATATATATTGTCATTGGACTGGGATAAATATTGTCATGGGATTGGGATAAATATATTCGTGGGATTGGGATAAATATTGTCATGGGATTGGGATAAATATTGTCATGAGACTGAGATAAATATTGTCATGGGATTGGGATAAATATTGTAATAGGATTGGGAGAAATATTGTCATGGAATTAAGATAAATATTGTCATGGGACGGGGATAAATATTGTCATGGGACTGGGATAAATATTGTCATGGGGTTAGGATAAATATTGTCATGGGACTGGGATAAATATTGTAATTGTACTTGGATAAATATTGTCATGGGATTGGAATAAATATTGTCATGGGACTGGGATAAATATTGTCATGGGACTGGGATAAATATTGTCATGGGACTGGGATAAATATTGTCATGGGACTGGGATAAATATTGTCATTGTACTGGGATAAACATTGTCATGGGATTGGGATAAATATTGTCATGGGCCTGGGATATATATTGTCATTGTACTGCGATAAATATTGTCATGGGATTGGGATAACTATTGTCTTGGACTGGGATAAATATTGTCATGGGACTGGGATAAATATTGTCACGGGATTGGGATAAATATTGTCTTGGGATTACGATATATATTGTCATGGGATTGGGATAAATATTGTCATGGGACTGGGATAAATATTGTCATTGTACTGGGATAAATATTGTCATTGGACTTGGATAAATATTGTCACGGGATTGGGATAAATACTGTCATGGGATTGGGATAAATATTGTCATGGGACTCCGACAAATACTGTTATGGGATTAGGATAAATATTGTCATGGGATTGGGATAAATATTGTCATTGGACTTTGATAAATATTGTCACGGGATTGGGATAAATACTGTCATGGGATTGGGATAAATATTGTCATTGGACTTTGATAAAT
>NC_135562.1:21547891-21845391 GCF_964340395.1 Glandiceps talaboti | reverse complement strand
TCATTCCACAGACGAGGCGCAGCAGAAGAAAACGATCTTCCTCCATAAGATTCCAGCTTGTACTTAGGTACATATAGGAGATGTTTATTTGTTGATCGCAGTGTTCTCGTAGCTGTTTTCCAGTGAAGAAGGTCTGATAAATATCTTGGAGCGAGTCCATTGAGGGACTTGTATGTCATGAGCAAAAGTTTGAACTTTATTCTGTCCTGAACTGGTAGCCAGTGTAGTTCACAGACGTAAATGACGTCAGCATAATAAATGATAATAAATAATAAATTTATTGCCAGAAATTAAAGGTTTACGAAACACTCTAATCTTATCTACCAATGTACAAATATATCAAAATTAACAAGTCAAATGTTCCATAAAATAGAACAATGTAGAGGATTACATACAAAGCTCTATACATGTATATGACATCAACACATGAGTAAGTGACGTCAGCATATATGTATATGACATCAACACATGAGTAAGTGACGTCAGTATATATGTATATGACATCAACACATGAGTAAGTGACGTCAGTATATATGTATATGACATCAACACATGAGGAAGTGACGTCAGTATATATGTATATGACATTTAACACAATGAAAAATCAAATGTAATCAACTTGCCCCCTTACAATAAAACATAATACTTCGTATTTCACAAATTAGTAACATGCTTATTTCAGTTTAAAACACATGAAAAAGTATTAATCCTGTATATAAATAAGCCATCAATAAAGCATACTTATAAGACTTTTCAATACTTTATAGTTATAGATATTACCCAATCTATTGTAGGCCCTACTTTTAATACTGTCACACAATCAACTGTAAGCCCTACTTTTAATACTATCACCCAATCTATTGTAAACCCTACTTTTAATACTATCACCCAATCTACTGTAAGCCCTACTTTAATACTATCACCCAATCTACTGTAGGCCCTACTTTTAATACGTTCACCCAATCTATTGTAAGCCCTACTTTTAATACTATCACCCAATCTACTGTAAGCCCTACTTTAAATACTATCACCCAATCTACTGTAGGCCCTACTTTTAATACTGTCACCCAATCTACTGTAAGCCCTACTTTTAATACTATCACCCAATCTACTGTAAGCCCTACTTTTAATACTATCACCCAATCTATTTTAAGCCCTACTTTTAATACTATCACCCAATTTACTGTAAGCTCTACTTTTAATACTGTCACCCAATCTACTGTAAGCTCTACTTTTAATACTATCACCCAATCTACTGTAAGTCCTACTTTTAATACTATCACCCAATCTACTGTAAGCCCTACTTTTAATACTATCACCCAATCTACTGTAAGCCCTACTTTTAATACTATCACCCAATCTACTGTAAGCTCTACTTTTAATACTATCACCCATTCTATTGTAAGCCCTACTTTTAATACTATCACCCAATCTACTGTAAGCTCTACTTTTAATACTATCACCCAATCTACTGTAAGCCCTACTTTTAATACTGTCACCCAATCTATTGTAAGCTCTACTTTTAATACTATCACCCATTCTACTGTAGGCCCTACTTTTAATACTGTCACCCAATCTACTGTAAGCCCTACTTTTAATACTATCACCCAATCTACTGTAAGCCCTACTTTTAATACTATCACCCAATCTACTGTAAGCCCTACTTTTAATACTATCACCCAATCTACTGTAAGCCCTACTTTTAATACTATCACCCAATCTATTGTAAGCTCTACTTTTAATAATATCACCCAATCTACTGTAAGCTCTACTTTTAATACCATCACACAATCTATTGTAAGCCCTACTTTTAATACTATCACCCAATCTACTATAAGCCCTACTTTTAATACCATCACCAAATCTACTGTAAGCCCTACTTTTAATACTATCACCCAATCTACTGTAAACTCTACTTTTAATACTATCACCCAATCTATTGTAAGCCCTACTTTTAATACTATCACCCAATCTACTGTAAGCCCTACTTTTAATACTATCACCCAATCTACTGTAAGCTCTACTTTTAATACCATCACCCAATCTACTGTAAGCCCTACTTTTAATACTATCACCCAATCTACTATAAGCCCTACTTTTAATACTATCACACAATCTACTGTAAGCCCTACTTTTAATACCATCACCCAATCTACTGTAAGCCCTACTTTTAATACCATCACCCAATCTACTGTAAACTCTACTTTTAATACTATCACCCAATCTACTGTAAGCCCTACTTTTAATACCATCACCCAATCTACTGTAAACTCTACTTTTAATACCATCACCCAATCTACTGTAAGCCCTACTTTTAATACTATCACCCAATCTACTGTAAGCTCTACTTTTAATACCATCACACAATCTATTGTAAGCCCTACTTTTAATACTATCACCCAATCTACTATAAGCCCTACTTTTAATACTATCACCCAATCTACTGTAAGCCCTACTTTTAATACTATCATCCAATCTATTGTAAGCCCTACTTTTAATACTATCACCCAATCTACTATAAGCCCTACTTTTAATACTGTCACCCGCTCTACTGTAAGCCCTACTTTTAATACTATCACCCAATCTACTGTAAGCCCTACTTTTAATACTATCACCCAATCTACTGTAAGCCCTACTTTTAATACTGTCACCCAATCTATTGTAAGCCCTACTTTTAATACTATCACCCAATCTACTGAAAGCTCTACTTTTAATACTATCACCCAATCTACTGTAAGCCCTACTTTTAATACTATCACCCAATCTACTGTAAGCCCTACTTTTAATACTATCACCCAATCTATTGTAAGCCCTACTTTAATACTATCACCCAATCTACTGTAAGCCCTACTTTTAATACTATCACCCAATCTACTGTAAGCCCTACTTTTAATACTATCACCCAATCTACTGTAAGCCCTACTTTTAATACTGTCACCCAATCTACTGTAAGCCCTACTTTTAATACTATCACCCAATCTACTGTAAGCCCTACTTTTAATACTATCACCCAATCTACTGTAAGCCCTACTTTTAATACTATCACCCAATCTACTGTAAGCCCTACTTTTAATACTATCCCCCAATCTACTGTAAGCCCTACTTTTAATACTATCACCCAATCTACTGTAAGTCCTACTTTTAATATTGTCACCCAATCTATTGTAAGCCCTACTTTTAATACTATCACCCAATCTACTGTAAGCCCTACTTTTAATACTATCACCCAATCTACTGTAAGCTCTACTTTTAATACTATCACCCAATCTACTGTAAGCCCTACTTTTAATACTGTCACCCAATCTACTGTAAGCCCTACTTTTAATACTATCACCCAATCTACTGTAAGCCCTACTTTTAATACTATCACCCAATCTACTGTAAGCCCTACTTTTAATACTATCACCCAATCTACTGTAAGCCCTACTTTTAATACTATCACCCAATCTACTGTAAGCTCTACTTTTAATACTATCACCCAATCTACTGTAAGCCCTACTTTTAATACTGTCACCCAATCTACTGTAAGCCCTACTTTTAATACTATCACCCAATCTACTGTAAGCCCTACTTTTAATACTATCACCCAATCTACTGTAAGCCCTACTTTTAATAATATCACCCAATCTACTGTAAGTTCTACTTTTAATACTATCACCCAATCTACTGTAAGCCCTACTTTTAATACTATCACCCAATCTACTGTAAGCCCTACTTTTAATACTATCACCCAATCTACTGTAAGTTCTACTTTTAATACTATCACCCAATCTACTGTAAGTTCTACTTTTAATACTGTCACCCAATCTACTGTAAGCCCTACTTTTAATAATATCACCCAATCTACTGTAAGCTCTACTTTTAATAATATCACCCAATCTACTGTAAGCCCTACTTTTAATACTATCACCCAATCTACTGTAAGCCCTACTTTTAATACTATCACCCAATCTACTGTAAGCCCTACTTTTAATACTATCACCCAATCTACTGTAAGCCCTACTTTTAATACTATCACCCAATCTACTGTCAGCCCTACTTTTAATACTATCACCCAATCTACTGTAAGCCCTACTTTTAATACTATCACCCAATCTATTGTAAGCCCTACTTTTAATACTGTCACCCAATCTACTGTAAGCCCTACTTTTAATACTATCACCCAATCTACTGTAAGCCCTACTTTTAATACTATCACCCAATCTATTGTAAGCCCTACTTTTAATACTATCACCCAATCTACTGTAGGCCCTACTTTTAATACTGTCACCCAATCTACTGTAAGCTCTACTTTTAATACTATCACCCATTCTACTGTAGGCCCTACTTTTAATACTATCACCCAATCTACTGTAAGCCCTACTTTTAATACTGTCACCCAAGCTACTGTAAGCCCTACTTTTAATACTATCACCCAATCTACTGTAAGCTCTACTTTTAATACTATCACCCAATCTACTATAAGCTCTACTTTTAATACTATCACCCAATCTACTGTAAGCCCTACTTTTAATACTATCACCCAATCTACTGTAAGCCCTACTTTTAATACTATCACCCAATCTACTGTAAGCCCTACTTTTAATACTATCACCCAATCTACTGTCAGACCTACTTTTAATACTATCACCCAATCTTCTGTAAGCCCTACTTTTAATACTATCACCCAATCTACTGTAAGCCCTACTTTTAATACTATCACCCAATCTACTGTAAGCTCTACTTTTAATACTATCACCCAATCTACTGTAAACTCTACTTTTAATACTATCACCCATTCTACTGTAAGCCCTACTTTTAATACTATCACCCAATCTACTGTAAGCCCTACTTTTAATACTATCACCCAATCTACTGTAAGCCCTACTTTTAATACTGTCACCCAATCTATTGTAAGCCCTACTTTTAATACTATCACCCAATCTACTGTAAGCCCTACTTTTAATACTATCACCCAATCTACTGTAAGCCCTACTTTTAATACTGTCACCAAATCTACTGTAAGCCCTACTTTTAATACTGTCACCCAATCTACTGTAAGCCCTACTTTTAATACTATCACCCAATCTACTGTAAGCCCTACTTTTAATACCATCACCCAATCTACTGTAAGCCCTACTTTTAATACTATCACCCAATCTACTGTAGGCCCTACTTTTAATACCATCACCCAATCTACTATAAGCCCTACTTTTAATACTATCACCCAATCTACTGTAGGCCCTACTTTTAATACTATCACCCAATCTACTGTAAGCCCTGCTCTTAATAATGCTGTCATCCAAAGATTTTTAGGCAATAAACGCTTAAATCTAGTATAACAAGTCAATGTTCTATTGAACGTCATATCCCAAATAACATCGGTTGCATTGATATTTATGAGATGTATTATAATCCATTTTCACTCTGATACTCAATTTCAGATCACTGTACCAGCTGATCAAGAAAGAACATACTGGTGTCAAATCTTTAAAATGCCAGATGAATATAATACAAAGCATCACGTGGTTAAGGTAAAAAAAAAGGATATACCTACAGAGTATTACAGATCATATATCACCAATCTTGGATAGTGATTGGTTAAAAGATTTGCCCATATACAGGGTACTTTTTCCCGGTTATCTTTGTAACCTACTTTCAAAACAATAACCAAGGTGTACCAGTTAGAATTCAGTGTTTTCATACAAAAGATCATTGTTGTTGTTTTTGAGGTAACGGACACAGACCATCATAATATCGAAGTAAACTTGTCAACCAGTTCACTCACTAACTGATTGTCTAACTAACCAAGGACCTATTAACTAAACGTTTACAACCAGTTTACTGACTCACTAACTCACAGAATGACTAACTAACCAACAAACTAAATTAATTGAACTTATCAGCTGGTTTACTCACTAACTGATTGTCTAACCAACGAGCTAAATTAATTAATTGAACTTATCAATCGGTTTACTCACTAACTCACAGATTGACTACCTAACCAACCGACTAAAATAATTTAACGTATCAACCGGTTTAATCTCTCACTAAATGATTGACTAAATAACCAAGTAACTAAATGACTGACTAACTAACCAAGTAACTAACCAATTGACTGAATGATTGACTAATTAACCAGTTAACTAAATGATTGACTAACTTACCAAGTAACTAAATGATTGACTAACTAACCAAGTAACTAACCAATTGACTGAATGATTGACTAACTAACCAGTTAACTAAATGATTGACTAACTTACCAATTAACTAAATGACTAACTAACTAACCAACCAAGTAACTAAATGTTTGATTAACTAACCAATTGACGAACGAACTAGCTGATCTATGGATCGTAGACTAATGATCTTATCCTAAAAAACGATCTACTGACTACCGAACTAATTAAATGAGTTTTTTATTTTTTTTTTTCATCCCATATTGTAGTACACACCAATAATTAGTGAAGGAAATGAAGGCGTAGTTTCTCAAATGTTCATATTAATTTGTAGTGGTGAATTTGACGATTCGTACGTTGGCTTTGGCTACCAATGCTACTCCTCTGACAAACCAGACAATGCCAGCAGTTGTACTGTCCAGATAAGTTCATGGACCGCAGGATCATCGGTAGGAACTTAATTACATATCAATGTCGTCAAGTGTAACAAATTGGATTCTACAATTTGTGTATTTTAGGGACGAGATCAATAGTTCAATATAGGATAACAAAATGAATTACTTTAGTTCTCATCCTACAAAAACAAGTTTACTCTTAGCTAATATGTTTTGTACCTCTTTCTAAATAGATATCAAATTGACAATTGCCACTATTTTCCTTTAAATGCACGACTAAAATAAAATAAAGTGTCAACAAAAGACCTGTATTTTCCTTACACACTGGCTTTGTATTCATATCACTACATACCATTACATTCGGACGTGACTGTGCTGTACTCTGAAACAATTTTCAATTTTGGCCAATTCTGAGGCCTAACCATAGGGAGCTCGTCTTCCAACAGTGAATACGTAGCAAAAATGATGCATAGCGGAGTCGATCCGCACGACGCATAGCAGAGTCGATCATATCCTTGCACCGAGGGCATATAACCCAATATCAAGGCAATAATATATATCATTTCGTCATAGGGATTTTACTTCCCATTGGAGGCCGGATATTCATTATTCGACTATGCAAATGGCGATGCACGCTATCTGCTGTTGGGGACAGTACTTGACCATGGTTGGAACTCAAGTAAGTGTTTTGTAAACTTAGCAAGGTCAAAAATGTGAATAAACCATGGTTTAAACTCTAGTATACGTTTTGTTAATGAATTTAAAAAAGATAACACACCATGGTTTGTACTACATTTGTATAGTGAGTATATTTCAATAGCCACGTACGCAATGCGTTATAGGACACCTGGGCTTTGTTATAATTAATGTATTTGAGCATTCATTCATAAGATATTGCTTAATTATGCAAGTGTATATGATGACAACATAAAATATATAGACTAATTTCACAACATAACATAAACACAATATATATATATATATATATATATATATATATATATATATATATATATATATATATATATATATATATATATATATATATATAAGTATATAGGTATGTAGGTAAATTCTGATTCTAGGCTATGTTAGACAGACTCTGAAATCAGACCGCAGTCCATGTAATGCGTTGAGTGAGTGTTGATGTCTTCGGTAGTTTGTTGAGAGTCAATATCATACTGATATGGTAATTCTTTATCAAGTCGTCACTAAAAGGACTGAACACTTGATGGTGAAACCACAGACTGTGGTAGACTTTTCCCAAGTATTAACACTTCTATGCCCAAAAGAGTATATACGTAATGTCCAGTCTAGTTTACAATTGTGTCCTCAGTATAGTCTGATTTTACAACATTATGTTATCTATGGTCAGAACATACATAGCACAGTCTGATTTACAACATTATGTTATCTATGGTCAGAAAATACATAGCACAGTCTGATTTACAACATTATGTTATCTCTGGTCCAGAACATACATAGCACAGTCTGATTTACAACATTATGTTATCTATGGTCAGAAAATACATAGCACAGGCTGATTTACAACATTATGTTATCTCTGGTCAGAACATACATAGCACAGTCTGATTTACAACATTATGTTATCTATGGTCAGAACATACACAGCACAGTCTGATTTACAACATTATGTTATCTATGGTCAGAACATACATAGCACAGTCTGATTTACAACATTATGTTATCTATGGTCAGAACATACATAGCACAGTCAGTGATCATTTAATGCTTCAGGGAGTAATTCTATAAGTCTTCCGCCGTGATTTAATATCCAAGAACTGTCGATAATTTGTTGCAGGTATAACCGATGCTTCTGGAATACAGCTACACTTTACGTCACAATTAAGAGAGTATGATGCTAGTATAATGGAAGTCGGTAGCCACATTGATGACACTTTTCTCATACCCCCAGGTGTCAGAAAGTTCGAAACTAAAGGCTATTGCTCCGTTGACTGTACATTAGACGTAAGTATTATCTTCTCTAGCACGTACCCTACCCCAACGCACAATCAATCAAATGTGTAGTGTTTACACTATTGCTACATCTAAAGGTTGTGCTTGTAATATGGCTAAGAAATATATTTAATCAGGACACCAAGGTGCAAAACGTGGCTTAAAAAAGTTACCTTACATAGTTTGAAGAACCATTTTTGACATCATATTTGGTTGGAGTAACTCTGGGCCATCAACAAACTGATGTTGCACCTCTTGATTCTCTTGCGCCAAGTCACAGAAGGCAGTTTCTATGGTAACGGTTACATTATTTCGAAAGATGCTAAACATTAAGAAAACGCCATATCTAGGGCTCCAGAAGTGCTATAATCATAATCAAACTGTGTCTATATATATATATATGTTTAGGGGGACGGGCAACTCATTGATCATATGAACTTTCCGATCAAAAATGAAGGTCATAGTCAAAATTCAAATATATCTTATATTTTTTATAGTTTTATTAAAACACTTTGTAAAACCGAGTTACGCCAGCTTTAGCATGTTGCCAATCTTAACCTGAGTCGGTTCACACAAATTTAGGCAACAAATCATCGGGAACAAATCAAGGGAACTCAGTTGGGGAGCAGTACACGATGCTAAATTTGTCTGCGACATCGGATTGAAAAACGTTAACGTAACGAATTCGGTTGGAGAAACTGACGGCAGCTGACATTTTCAGTCCAATTGTAAGGTTTAATGTGCAATATTTTATCATTCCATGTATTATATAACTAATTGTTTCTGATAATGTAAATCATTCCATGTATTATATAACTAACTGTTTCTGATAATGTAAATCATTCCATGTATTATATAACTAATTGTTTCTGATAATGTAAATCATTCCATGTATTATATAACTAACTGTTTCTGATAATGTAAATCATTCCATGTATTATATAACTAATTGTTTCTGATAATGTAAATCATTCCATGTATTATATAACTAACTGTTTCTGATAACGTAAATCATTCCATGTATTATATAACTAACTGTTTCTGATAACGTAAATCATTCCATGTATTATATAACTAATTGTTTCTGATAATGTAAATCATTCCATGTATTATATAACTAACTGTTTCTGATAACGTAAATCATTCCATGTATTATATAACTAACTGTTTCTGATAATGTAAATCATTCCATGTATTATATAACTAACTGTTTCTGATAATGTAAATCATTCCATGTATTATATAACTAATTGTTTCTGATAATGTAAATCATTCCATGTATTATATAACTAACTGTTTCTGATAATGTAAATCATTCCATGTATTATAATAACTAATTGTTTCTGATAATGTAAATCATTCCATGTATTATATAACTAATTGTTTCTGATAATGTAAATCATTCCATGTATTATATAACTAACTGTTTCTGATAATGTAAATCATTCCATGTATTATATAACTAATTGTTTCTGATAATGTAAATCATTCCATGTATTATATAACTAACTGTTTCTGATAATGTAAATCATTCCATGTATTATATAACTAATTGTTTCTGATAACGTAAATCATTCCATGTATTATATAACTAACTGTTTCTGATAATGTAAATCATTCCATGTATTATATAACTAATTGTTTCTGATAATGTAAATCATTCCATGTATTATATAACTAATTGTTTCTGATAATGTAAATCATTCCATGTATTATATAACTAATTGTTTCTGATAATGTAAATCATTCCATGTATTATATAACTAACTGTTTCTGATAACGTAAATCATTCCATGTATTATATAACTAATTGTTTCTGATAATGTAAATCATTCCATGTATTATATAACTAATTGTTTCTGATAATGTAAATCATTCCATGTATTATATAACTAACTGTTTCTGATAACGTAAATCATTCCATGTATTATATAACTAATTGTTTCTGATAATGTAAATCATTCCATGTATTATATAACTAATTGTTTCTGATAATGTAAATCATTCCATGTATTATATAACTAATTGTTTCTGATAATGTAAATCATTCCATGTATTATATAACTAATTGTTTCTGATAATGTAAATCATTCCATGTATTATATAACTAATTGTTTCTGATAATGTAAATCATTCCATGTATTATATAACTAACTGTTTCTGATAATGTAAATCATTCCATGTATTATAATAACTAACTGTTTCTGATAACGTAAATCATTCCATGTATTATATAACTAACTGTTTCTGATAATGTAAATCATTCCATGTATTATATAACTAACTGTTTCTGATAACGTAAATCATTCCATGTATTATAATAACTAACTGTTTCTGATAATGTAAATCATTCCATGTATTATATAACTAATTGTTTCTGATAACGTAAATCATTCCATGTATTATATAACTAATTGTTTCTGATAATGTAAATCATTCCATGTATTATATAACTAATTGTTTCTGATAATGTAAATCATTCCATGTATTATAATAACTAACTGTTTCTGATAACGTAAATCATTCCATGTATTATAATAACTAATTGTTTCTGATAACGTAAATCATTCCATGTATTATAATAACTAACTGTTTCTGATAACGTAAATCATTCCATGTATTATAATAACTAATTGTTTCTGATAACGTAAATCATTCCATGTATTATAATAACTAACTGTTTCTGATAATGTAAATCATTCCATGTATTATATAACTAATTGTTTCTGATAATGTAAATCATTCCATGTATTATATAACTAATTGTTTCTGATAATGTAAATCATTCCATGTATTATATAACTAACTGTTTCTGATAATGTAAATCATTCCATGTATTATATAACTAATTGTTTCTGATAATGTAAATCATTCCATGTATTATATAACTAATTGTTTCTGATAATGTAAATCATTCCATGTATTATATAACTAATTGTTTCTGATAATGTAAATCATTCCATGTATTATAATAACTAATTGTTTCTGATAATGTAAATCATTCCATGTATTATATAACTAACTGTTTCTGATAATGTAAATCATTCCATGTATTATATAACTAACTGTTTCTGATAATGTAAATCATTCCATGTATTATATAACTAATTGTTTCTGATAATGTAAATCATTCCATGTATTATATAACTAATTGTTTCTGATAATGTAAATCATTCCATGTATTATATAACTAATTGTTTCTGATAACGTAAATCATTCCATGTATTATATAACTAACTGTTTCTGATAATGTAAATCATTCCATGTATTATATAACTAACTGTTTCTGATAATGTAAATCATTCCATGTATTATATAACTAACTGTTTCTGATAATGTAAATCATTCCATGTATTATATAACTAATTGTTTCTGATAATGTAAATCATTCCATGTATTATATAACTAACTGTTTCTGATAATGTAAATCATTCCATAAAATATGTTTCGTTTTATGAGTTATGATGTAAAAAGGTTGTATTTTCATTGATTGGGGGAAAGTTTGCTTTGATAACCTTCGTGAACGTTTTGAACGCTGTCTTAAGTTATTTAGTTATGAGAAAAGTTTACCGCCCTTTTTAAATTTGGACATTTCAGGAATAATACATGTCTGGAATAATATTTTCAATCAATCAATCAATCAATCAATTAATAGAAGAAAATAATGACAACTATACTGCAGGACAGATATGTGTATCTATATAGATTATTATTCAGTGTCATTAAACGTTAATCGTTATGTAAACACTCGGTAAACTTCTCTCTTCCCTCCAATCTTCCTAGACTGTCGACATTCGTTCGTGCCTTTTTTGCTACGTTTTATCTAAAGCTAAAGTCGTTGCCTTGCTCCGACCCGGAGCAATACTATAACCGCGTACTGATCAGCGAGTGCCAGAGGCAATCGCAGTTCCTGTGAGTACGCATTAGTATTCAATGCTACGGAGCGAGGCGACGACTTTGATTTAGATGAAACGTAGAAAAAAAGGCACGAACGACTGTCGACAGTCTACTTACTACCTTCCAATAATTGTATAATAATTTCACCACGTAAAAAAGCACAACCTGTCAACTCAAACTTGATATATAGCCTACAAGTTCATACATTCAATATCTTTTCTTCCATTCAATAAATAAACAAACAATTCTCATCATAACTGATAAAATAACAATATTGTACGGAACAATATCCATTATTACTAAGACTTAGTTATGTTCATTACCATAATTATGAATTATTGCATATTCATTATCATGCTCTTTTTGCGAAATCTGGACTGGAAATGTCAGTTTCTGTCAGTTACCTGAACTCAAATAGGACTACGTTTTTGAATATGTTTTTTAATCCGATTTTGCAGACAACTTCAGTATCGATAATACTACTGGCCTGTGATCAGAGAGGATCGAGGACCTTACATCCAAGCAACCTTATTGACTACGAACTCTTCAGCATAAATAGAATTTTACTTACTTTCGTAGTAGTTGCCTACCCAGTAGTCACCCATGTGTCTATATCCCTTAATATTCCGACATCCGAATGGTATGAATTTTGTCAGAATTGATTCAATGACATATTGCCATCCATCGTTTATTTAGTATTTTGGCCATTGGCCTCAAGTACAAGTGTTCTGAGTTACAAACAAATTAAAACGTAATATCTTTGTCTTAGTTGTGATGAAGGTGTACCAGTCACACTGAAACGTTGCTTTCTACTTTATTGTCCCTGGATGAGAAGTAGATCTAAGGCTGAATATGAGCATTGCCAATATAAATAGACTTAGTAACAAGTTTTTACCCCATCCAAATATAAACATTGCCAATATAGACTTAGTAATAAGTTTTTACCCCATCCAAATATAAACATTGCCAATATAGACTTAGTAACAAGTTTTTACCCCCATCCAAATATAAACATTGCCGATATAGACTTAGTAACAAGTTTGTACCCCCATCCAAATATAAACATTGCCAATATAGACTTAGTAATAAGTTTTTACCCCCATCCAAATATAAACATTGCCAATATAGACTTAGTAACAAGTTTTTACCCCCATCCAAATATAAACATTGCCGATATAGACTTAGTAACAAGTTTTTACCCCCATCCAAATATAAACATTGCCGATATAGACTTAGTAACAAGTTTTTACCCCCATCCAAATATAAACATTGCCGATATAGACTTAGTAACAAGTTTGTACCCCCATCCAAATATAAACATTGCCAATATAGACTTAGTAATAAGTTTTTACCCCCATCCAAATATAAACATTGCCAATATAGACTTAGTAACAAGTTTTTACCCCCATCCAAATATAAACATTGCCAATATAGACTTAGTAACAAGTTTTTACCCCCATCCAAATATAAACATTGCCGATATAGACTTAGTAACAAGTTTTTACCCCCATCCACATATAAACATTGCCGATATAGACTTAGTAACAAGTTTTTACCCCCATCCAAATATAAACATTGCCAATATAGACTTAGTAATAAGTTTTTACCCCCATCCAAATATAAACATTGCCGATATAGACTTAGTAACAAGTTTTTACCCCCATCCAAATATAAACATTGCCAATATAGACTTAGTAACAAGTTTTTACCCCCATCCAAATATAAACATTGCCAATATAGACTTAGTAATAAGTTTTTACCCCCATCCAAATATAAACATTGCCAATATAGACTTAGTAATAAGTTTTTACCCCCATCCAAATATAAACATTGCCGATATAGACTTAGTAATAAGTTTTTACCCCCATCCAAATATAAACATTGCCAATATAGACTTAGTAACAAGTTTTTACCCCCATCCAAATATAAACATTGCCAATATAGACTTAGTAATAAGTTTTTACCCCCATCCAAATATAAACATTGCCAATATAGACTTAGTAATAAGTTTTTACCCCCATCCAAATATAAACATTGCCAATATAGACTTAGTAACAAGTTTTTACCCCCATCCAAATATAAACATTGCCATTATAGACTTAGTAACAAGTTTTTACCCCCATCCAAATATAAACATTGCCGATATAGACTTAGTAACAAGTTTTTACCCCCATCCAAATATAAACATTGCCAATATAGACTTAGTAATAAGTTTTTACCCCCATCCACATATAAACATTGCCAATATAGACTTAGTAACAAGTTTTTACCCCCATCCAAATATAAACATTGCCGATATAGACTTAGTAACAAGTTTTTACCCCCATCCACATATAAACATTGCCAATATAGACTTAGTAATAAGTTTTTACCCCCATCCAAATATAAACATTGCCAATATAGACTTAGTAATAAGTTTTTACCCCCATCCACATATAAACATTGCCGATATAGACTTAGTAATAAGTTTTTACCCCCATCCAAATATAAACATTGCCAATATAGACTTAGTAATAAGTTTTTACCCCCATCCAAATATAAACATTGCCGATATAGACTTAGTAACAAGTTTTTACCCCCATCCAAATATAAACATTGCCAATATAGACTTAGTAACAAGTTTTTACCCCCATCCAAATATAAACATTGCCAATATAGACTTAGTAATAAGTTTTTACCCCCATCCAAATATAAACATTGCCAATATAGACTTAGTAACAAGTTTTTACCCCCATCCAAATATAAACATTGCCGATATAGACTTAGTAACAAGTTTTTACCCCCATCCAAATATAAACATTGCCAATATAGACTTAGTAACAAGTTTTTACCCCCATCCAAATATAAACATTGCCAATATAGACTTAGTAACAAGTTTTTACCCCCATCCAAATATAAACATTGCCAATATAGACTTAGTAACAAGTTTTTACCCCCATCCAAATATAAACATTGCCGATATAGACTTAGTAACAAGTTTTTACCCCCATCCAAATATAAACATTGCCGATATAGACTTAGTAACAAGTTTTTACCCCCATCCAAATATAAACATTGCCAATATAGACTTAGTAACAAGTTTTTACCCCCATCCAAATATAAACATTGCCAATATAGACTTAGTAACAAGTTTTTACCCCCATCCAAATATAAACATTGCCGATATAGACTTAGTAACAAGTTTTTACCCCCATCCAAATATAAACATTGCCGATATAGACTTAGTAACAAGTTTTTACCCCCATCCAAATATAAACATTGCCAATATAGACTTAGTAACAAGTTTTTACCCCCATCCAAATATAAACATTGCCGATATAGACTTAGTAACAAGTTTTTACCCCCATCCAAATATAAACATTGCCAATATAGACTTAGTAACAAGTTTTTACCCCCATCCAAATATAAACATTGCCGATATAGACTTAGTAACAAGTTTTTACCCCCATCCAAATATAAACATTGCCAATATAGACTTAGTAATAAGTTTTTACCCCCATCCAAATATAAACATTGCCGATATAGACTTAGTAACAAGTTTGTACCCCCATCCAAATATAAACATTGCCAATATAGACTTAGTAATAAGTTTTTACCCCCATCCAAATATAAACATTGCCAATATAGACTTAGTAACAAGTTTTTACCCCCATCCAAATATAAACATTGCCGATATAGACTTAGTAATAAGTTTTTACCCCCATCCAAATATAAACATTGCCGATATAGACTTAGTAACAAGTTTTTACCCCCATCCACATATAAACATTGCCAATATAGACTTAGTAATAAGTTTTTACCCCCATCCAAATATAAACATTGCCGATATAGACTTAGTAACAAGTTTTTACCCCCATCCAAATATAAACATTGCCAATATAGACTTAGTAATAAGTTTTTACCCCCATCCAAATATAAACATTGCCAATATAGACTTAGTAATAAGTTTTTACCCCCATCCAAATATAAACATTGCCGATATAGACTTAGTAATAAGTTTTTACCCCCATCCAAATATAAACATTGCCAATATAGACTTAGTAATAAGTTTTTACCCCCATCCAAATATAAACATTGCCGATATAGACTTAGTAATAAGTTTTTACCCCCATCCAAATATAAACATTGCCGATATAGACTTAGTAACAAGTTTTTACCCCCATCCAAATATAAACATTGCCAATATAGACTTAGTAATAAGTTTTTACCCCATCCAAATATAAACATTGCCAATATAGACTTAGTAATAAGTTTTTACCCCCATCCAAATATAAACATTGCCGATATAGACTTAGTAATAAGTTTTTACCCCCATCCAAATATAAACATTGCCAATATAGACTTAGTAATAAGTTTTTACCCCCATCCAAATATAAACATTGCCGATATAGACTTAGTAACAAGTTTTTACCCCCATCCAAATATAAACATTGCCGATATAGACTTAGTAATAAGTTTTTACCCCCATCCAAATATAAACATTGCCGATATAGACTTAGTAATAAGTTTTTACCCCCATCCAAATATAAACATTGCCGATATAGACTTAGTAATAAGTTTTTACCCCCATCCAAATATAAACATTGCCAATATAGACTTAGTAATAAGTTTTTACCCCCATCCAAATATAAACATTGCCAATATAGACTTAGTAACAAGTTTTTACCCCCATCCAAATATAAACATTGCCAATATAGACTTAGTAATAAGTTTTTACCCCATCCAAATATAAACATTGCCAATATAGACTTAGTAACAAGTTTTTACCCCCATCCAAATATAAACATTGCCGATATAGACTTAGTAATAAGTTTTTACCCCCATCCAAATATAAACATTGCCAATATAGACTTAGTAATAAGTTTTTACCCCCATCCAAATATAAACATTGCCGATATAGACTTAGTAACAAGTTTTTACCCCCATCCAAATATAAACATTGCCGATATAGACTTAGTAACAAGTTTTTACCCCCATCCAAATATAAACATTGCCGATATAGACTTAGTAACAAGTTTTTACCCCCATCCAAATATAAACATTGCCGATATAGACTTAGTAACAAGTTTTTACCCCCATCCAAATATAAACATTGCCGATATAGACTTAGTAACAAGTTTTTACCCCCATCCAAATATAAACATTGCCGATATAGACTTAGTAACAAGTTTTTACCCCCATCCAAATATAAACATTGCCAATATAGACTTAGTAACAAGTTTTTACCCCCATCCAAATATAAACATTGCCAATATAGACTTAGTAACAAGTTTTTACCCCCATCCAAATATAAACATTGCCAATATAGACTTAGTAATAAGTTTTTACCCCCATCCAAATATAAACATTGCCGATATAGACTTAGTAATAAGTTTTTACCCCCATCCAAATATAAACATTGCCGATATAGACTTAGTAATAAGTTTTTACCCCCATCCAAATATAAACATTGCCAATATAGACTTAGTAACAAGTTTTTACCCCCATCCAAATATAAACATTGCCAATATAGACTTAGTAACAAGTTTTTACCCCCATCCAAATATAAACATTGCCAATATAGACTTAGTAACAAGTTTTTACCCCCATCCAAATATAAACATTGCCAATATAGACTTAGTAATAAGTTTTTACCCCCATCCAAATATAAACATTGCCGATATAGACTTAGTAACAAGTTTGTACCCCCATCCAAATATAAACATTGCCAATATAGACTTAGTAATAAGTTTTTACCCCCATCCAAATATAAACATTGCCAATATAGACTTAGTAACAAGTTTTTACCCCCATCCAAATATAAACATTGCCGATATAGACTTAGTAACAAGTTTTTACCCCCATCCAAATATAAACATTGCCAATATAGACTTAGTAACAAGTTTTTACCCCCATCCACATATAAACATTGCCAATATAGACTTAGTAATAAGTTTTTACCCCCATCCAAATATAAACATTGCCGATATAGACTTAGTAACAAGTTTTTACCCCCATCCACATATAAACATTGCCAATATAGACTTAGTAATAAGTTTTTACCCCCATCCAAATATAAACATTGCCGATATAGACTTAGTAACAAGTTTTTACCCCCATCCAAATATAAACATTGCCAATATAGACTTAGTAACAAGTTTTTACCCCATCCAAATATAAACATTGCCGATATAGACTTAGTAACAAGTTTTTACCCCCATCCAAATATAAACATTGCCAATATAGACTTAGTAATAAGTTTTTACCCCCATCCAAATATAAACATTGCCAATATAGACTTAGTAATAAGTTTTTACCCCCATCCAAGTATAAACATTGCCAATATAGACTTAGTAACAAGTTTTTGTTGTTTAGCCAATCCAAATAGGAACATTGCCAATATAAATAGACTTAGTAACATATACATATATATATACACATACTTTAATTATGATTATAGCATTCCTGGGCACAAGCTTGCGTTTTAATGTTAAGCAAATTAATGTTACTGTGGGAACCATCTCTTTCCCAAAAATTACACTTCAAGTTGGGAAATTTTCTTACATTGACAGTCTTACCACCCTGACTGAATGGGTTATGATTTTTGTTAGGATATTATACTTGCAACTTTCTTACATCGACGTAGTACTTACACTATTGTTACATCGTATATATAGTACTTACACTATTGTTGCATTGTATATACAGTACTTACACTATTGTTACATCGTATATACAGTACTTACACTATTGTTACATCGTATATACAGTACTTACACTATTGTTATATCGTATATACAGTACTTACACTATTGGTACATCGTATATACAGTACTTACACCATTGTTACATTGTATATACAGTACTTACACTATTGTTACATCGTATATATAGTACTTACACTATTGTTACATCGTATGTACAGTACTTACACTATTGTTACATCGTATATATAGTACTTACACTATTGTTACATCGTATATACAGTACTTACACCATTGTTACCTTGTATATACAGTACTTACACTATTGTTACATCGTATATATAGTGCTTACACTATTGTTACATTGTATATACAGTACTTACACTATTGTTACATTGTATATACAGTACTTGCACTATTGTTACATCGTATATATAGTGCTTACACTATTGTTACATCGTATATACAGTACTTACACTATTGTTATATCGTATATATAGTGCTTACACTATTGTTATATCGTATATACAGTACTTACACTATTGTTATATCGTATATACAGTACTTACACTATTGATACATCGTATGTACAGTACTTACACTATTGTTACATCGTATAAACAGTACTTACACTTGTTACATCGTATATACAGTACTTACACTATTGTTACATCGTATATACAGTACTTACACTATTGTTACATCGTATATACAGTACTTACACTATTGTTACATCCTATATACAGTACTTACACTATTGTTACATTGTATATACAGTACTTACACTATTGTTACATTGTATATATAGTACTTACACTATTGTTACATCGTATATACAGTACTTACACTATTGTTACATCGTATATACAGTACTTACACTATTGTTACATCGTATATACAGTACTTACACTATTGTTACATCGTATATACAGTACTTACACTATTGTTACATAGTATGTACAGTACTTACACTATTGTTACATTGTATATATAGTACTTACACTATTGTTACATCGTATATACAGTACTTACACTATTGTTACATCGTATATACAGTACTTACACCATTGTTACATCGTATATATAGTACTTACACTATTGTTACATTGTATATACAGTACTTACACTATTGTTACATCGTATATATAGTGCTTACACTATTGTTACATCGTATGTACAGTACTTACACTATTGTTACATAGTATATACAGTACTTAAACTATTGTTACATCGTATATATAGTACTTACACTATTGATACATCGTATGTACAGTACTTACACTATTGTTACATCGTATATACAGTACTTACACTATTGTTATATCGTATATACAGTACTTACACTATTGTTACATTGTATATATAGTACTTACACTATTGTTACATCGTATATACAGTACTTACACCATTGTTACATCGTATATACAGTACTTACACTATTGTTACATCGTATATACAGTACTTACACTATTGCTATATCGTATATACAGTACTTACACCATTGTTACATCGTATGTACAGTACTTACACTATTGTTACATCGTATATACAGTGCTTACACTATTGTTATATCGTATATACAGTGCTTACACTATTGTTATATCGTATATACAGTGATTATATTATTGTTATATCGTATATGCAGTGCTTACACTATTGTTACATCTTATATACAGTACTTACACTATTGTTACATCGACTTATATACAGTACTTACACTATTGTTACATCTTATATACAGTACTTACACTATTGTTACACCGTATATACAGTGCTTTTACTATTGTTACATCTTATATACAGTACTTACACTATTGATATATCCTATATACAGTACTTACACTATTGTTA
Organism: Glandiceps talaboti; assembly: GCF_964340395.1. NCBI lineage: Eukaryota > Metazoa > Hemichordata > Enteropneusta > Spengelidae > Glandiceps > Glandiceps talaboti. Next base: position 21,824,430 of record NC_135562.1, on the reverse strand, counting down.
CATTGTATATACAGTACTTACACTATTGTTACATTGTATATACAGTACTTACACTATTGTTACATCGTATACACTATACGAAAAGTCAAATTTACCCACCTTTACCCGAATTTACCCTAGGTGAGACCCACCTAACCACCATCTCTGTCCAGGGGTAGTACGAGACGCAGTACCACTTTTGACTGTCTACAACCCCCAGGTGAGAGATTACCGGGGGTAAATTAAGTCAAAGGTGGTACTTCGTCTCATACTACCCACATTTACACATCCTCTGACCATGATTTACCCCGGTGGAAAGATATGGTCAAATATGACTTTTCGTATAGTGGTATATACAGTACTTACACCATTGTTACCTTGTATATACAGTACTTACAATATTGTTACATCGTATATATAGTGCTTACACTATTGTTACATTGTATATACAGTACTTACACTATTGTTACATTGTATATACAGTACTTACACTATTGTTACATCGTATATACAGTACTTACACCATTGTTACCTTGTATATACAGTACTTACACCATTGTTACCTTGTATATACAGTACTTACACTATTGTTACATTGTATATACAGTACTTACACCATTGTTACCTTGTATATACAGTACTTACACTATTGTTACATTGTATATACAGTACTTACACTATTGTTACATCGTATATACAGTACTTACACTATTGTTACATCGTATATACAGTACTTACACCATTGTTACCTTGTATATACAGTACTTACACTATTGTTACATCGTATATATAGTGCTTACACTATTGTTACATTGTATATACAGTACTTACACTATTGTTACATTGTATATACAGTACTTACACTATTGTTACATCGTATATATAGTGCTTACACTATTGTTACATTGTATATACAGTACTTACACTATTGTTACATCGTATATACAGTACTTACACTATTTTTACATCGTATATACAGTACTTACACTATTGTTACATCGTATATACAGTACTTACACTATTGTTACATCGTATATACAGTACTTACACTATTGTTATATCGTATATGCAGTACTTACAATATTGTTACATCGTATATACAGTGCTTACACTATTGATACATCGTATAAACAGTGCTTACACTATTGTTATATCGTATATACAGTGCTTACACTATTGTTACATCGTATATACAGTACTTACACTATTGTTACATAGTATATACAGTGCTTACACTATTGTTACATCGTATATACAGTACTTACACTATTGTTACATCGTATATACAGTACTTACACCATTGTTACATCGTATATACAGTACTTACACTATTGTTACATAGTATATACAGTGCTTACACTATTGTTACATCGTATATACAGTGCTTACACTATTTTTACATCTTATATACAGTACTTATACTATTGTTACATCTTATATACAGTACTTACACTATTGTTACATCGTATATACATTTCTTACACTATTGTTACATCGTATATACAGTACTCACACTATTGTTACATTGTATATATAGTACTTACACTATTGTTACATTGTATATACAGTACTTTATTGTTATATCGCATATATAGTACTTACACTATTGTTATATCGTATGTACAGTACTTACACTATTGTTACATTGTATATACAGTACTTACACTATTGTTACATTGTATATACAGTACTTACACCATTGTTGCATTGTATATACAGTACTTACACCATTGTTACATCGTATATATAGTGCTTACACTATTGTTACATCGTATATACAGTACTTACACTATTGTTACATCGTATATACAGTACTTACACTATTGTTGCATTGTATATACAGTACTTACACCATTGTTACATCGTATATATAGTGCTTACACTATTCTAACATCGTATATACAGTACTTACACTATTGTTACATCATATATACAGTATTTACACTATTGTTACATCGTATATACAGTACTTACACCATTGTTACATCGTATATATAGTGCTTACACTATTGTAACATCGTATATACAGTACTTACACTATTGTTACATTGTATATACAGTACTTACACTATTGTTGCATTGTATATACAGTACTTACACTATTGTTACATCGTATATACAGTACTTACACCATTGTTACATCGTATATACAGTACTTACACTATTGTTACATCGTATATATAGTACTTACACCATTGTTACATCGAATATACAGTACTTACACCATTGTTACATCGTATATATAGTACTTACACTATTGTTACATCGTATATACAGTACTTACACCATTGTTACATCGAATATACAGTACTTACACTATTGTTACATCGTATATATAGTACTTACACCATTGTTACATCGAATATACAGTACTTACACCATTGTTACATCGTATATATAGTACTTACACTATTGTTATATCGTATATACAGTACTTACACCATTGTTACATCGTATATACAGTACTTACACTATTTTTACATCGTATATACATTACTTACACTATTGTTATATCGTATATACAGTACTTACACTATTGTTACATCGTATATATAGTGCTTACACTATTGTTACATCGTATGTACAGTGCTTACACTATTGTTACATCGTATATACAGTGCTTACACCATTGTTACATCGTATATATAGTACTTACACTATTGTTACATCGTATATACAGTACTTACACTATTGTTACATCGTATATACAGTACTTACACTATTGTTACATCGTATATACAGTACTTACACCATTGTTATATCGTATCTACAGTACTTACACCATTGTTATATCGTATATACAGTACTTACACTATTGTTACATCGTATATACAGTACTTACACCATTGTTATATCGTATATACAGTACTTACACCATTGTTATATCGTATATACAGTACTTACACCATTGTTACATCGTATATATAGTGCTTACACTATTGTTACATTGTATATACAGTACTTACACTATTGTTACATCGTATATACATTACTTACACTATTGTTATATCGTATATACAGTACTTACACTATTGTTACATCGTATATACATTACTTACACTATTGTTATATCGTATATACAGTACTTACACTATTGTTACATCGTATATATAGTACTTACACTATTGTTATATCGTATATACAGTACTTACACTATTGTTACATAGTATATACAGTACTTACACTATTGTTACATCGTATATATAGTACTTACACTATTGTTACATCGTATGTACAGTACTTACACCATTGTTACATCGTATATACATTACTTACACTATTGTTACATCGTATATATAGTACTTACACCATTGTTATATCGTATATACATTACTTACACTATTGTTACATCGTATATATAGTGCTTACACTATTGTTACATCGTATGTACAGTACTTACACCATTGTTACATCGTATATACAGTACTTACACTATTGTTATATCGTATATACAGTGCTTACACTATTGTTATATCGTATATACAGTACTTACACCATTGTTACATCGTATATACAGTACTTACACCATTGTTATATCGTATATACATTACTTACACTATTGTTACATCGTATATATAGTGCTTACACTATTGTTACATCGTATGTACAGTACTTACACTATTGTTATATCGTATATACAGTGCTTACACTATTGTTATATCGTATATACAGTACTTACACCATTGTTACATCGTATGTACAGTACTTACACTATTGTTACATCGTATGTACAGTACTTACACTATTGTTACATCGTATATACAGTACTTACACTATTGTTACATCGTATATATAGTGCTTACACTATTGTTACATCGTATGTACAGTACTTATATTATTGTTATATCGTATATACAGTGTTTACACTAGTGGTGCATCGTGTATACAGTGCCTGATTTCTGAACTTTGCGTTTTTCTTGTTCTATGATGAGGTGCAAGTAGCTGACGAGGTTTTTCGAACACATAGGAGGGGATGTTTGTATTTATCATTGCAAGGTGATATTGTCAGAAGAGTGGTGAAAACTATATAATGATAGACATGTATTCGTTGGAGAATTTATGATGTTTACAATGGCGAACATAAATGTGTTCGGAATCGAATTCTTGAAGCTGAATGATAGGTATCGAGAGGGCAGTGGAGAATGTGCCAAGATGGAGAGAGGGGCAAAGGGGACAGACATACACAGTTTAGGACAAGTTAGAGAGGGCATGTCGTGAAATATTACAGTGAGGTAGCAGATACGAACAGGTTTGACTTTCCCTATAATCGTCAATAAAACTGAAAACTGCATCAACATAGTTTATTAACTTCTCTTTGCGAATGAATTCGGAATTGATTGATTGATTGATTGATTGATTGATTGATTGATTGATTGATTGATTGATTGATTGATTGATTGATTGATTGATTGATTGATTGATTGATTGATTGATTGATTGATTGATTGATTGATTGATTGATTGATTGATTGACTGATTGATTGATTGATTGATTGATTCGTTCGTTACATCTGTCTATTGCTATATGATGGCTACTTCATGTTCCTTGGTGATGATCGATTAAAAACAAGCTCTGTGATTTCAGTATTTCTAGAACATTCTTAATCAATGCTCATTTATTTTGCAGGGTCTCTTTAACACCACTGTGTACGTGTTTGCATCAATGCTCTCTGCTGGAAGAACCGCACTATCTGTCAAGACGCGACAATACAGGAACGGGAGAGAGATAAGGACACTTGGAGAAGACAGTGATTATGACAATAGATTTATAAATATACGCCGTTTAAAAAGGGTGTCAGCTATTTACCCTGTAAGTTGATATGATATATAGAGACGATTATAATGATTCTACATTTCAAGCAGTACAAAGTTTAGGAACTGTACTAAAGATAAGAGATACCAGTCAATTGTTTTCTCAAGTCTGGTTAATTATAACGTCTAATTTGTTACCGATAACGTAGATTTGAATATATCCCGTTGGAGTTTCTGTCCGAAATCATAAAATCTAACTTTCTTGACGACCAACGAGAAATTTGGTATAAAATTCAACTGTGGATCTGCCAAACTCAATACATACACTGTCAATGTATGACCTGGGACGATCCTCGTGGTAAATCATCATTTTTTCAGAACATACCGGGTATCTATAAACCACTATGAAATAGTCTTGAAATGATCAAGCGAATTAATAAGGCCAGTACTTACAAGCTTCAATAAAAAATGCTAACAAACATATTTATATTTGTATGATGTAGACAGACTAGTGTACAAACCATGCATACATACTAGTGTACAAACCATGCATACATATTAGTGTACTTTTTATGATGTAGACAGACTAGTGTACAAACCATGCATACATATTAGTGTACAAACCATGCATACATATTAGTGTACTTTTTATGATGTAGACAGACTAGTGTACAAACCATGCATACATATTAGTGTACAAACCATGCATACATACTAGTGTACAAACCATGCATACATACTAGTGTACAAACCATGCATACATATTAGTGTACAAACCATGCATACATACTAGTGTACAAACCATGCATACATATTAGTGTACAAACCATGCATACATACTAGTGTACAAACCATGCATACATACTAGTGTACAAACCATGCATACATACTAGTGTACAAACCATGCATACATACTAGTGTACAAACCATGCATACATACTAGTGTACAAACCATGCATACATACTAGTGTACTTTTTATGATGTAGACAGACTAGTGTACAAACCATGCATACATACTAGTGTACAAACCATGCATACATATTAGTGTACAAACCATGCATACATACTAGTGTACAAACCATGCATACATACTAGTGTACAAACCATGCATACATACTAGTGTACAAACCATGCATACATATTAGTGTACAAACCATGCATACATATTAGTGTACAAACCATGCATACATATTAGTGTACAAACCATGCATACATACTAGTGTACTTTTTATGATGTAGACAGACTAGTGTACAAACCATGCATACATATTAGTGTACTTTTTATGATGTAGACAGACTAGTGTACAAACCATGCATACATACTAGTGTACAAACCATGCATACATATTAGTGTACTTTTTATGATGTAGACAGACTAGTGTACAAACCATGTATACATATTAGTGTACAAACCATGCATACATATTAGTGTACTTTTTATGATGTAGACAGACTAGTGTACAAACCATGCATACATACTAGTGTACAAACCATGCATACATATTAGTGTACAAACCATGCATACATATTAGTGTACTTTTTATGATGTAGACAGACTAGTGTACAAACCATGCATACATATTAGTGTACTTTTTATGATGTAGACAGACTAGTGTACAAACCATGCATACATATTAGTGTACTTTTTATGATGTAGACAGACTAGTGTACAAACCATGCATATATATTAGTGTACAAACCATGCATACATATTAGTGTACTTTTTATGATGTAGACAGACTAGTGTACAAACCATGCATACATACTAGTGTACTTTTTATGATGTAGACAGACTAGTGTACAAACCATGCATACATACTAGTGTACTTTGTATGATGTAGACAGACTAGTGTACAAACCATGCATACATATTAGTGTACAAACCATGCATACATATTAGTGTACAAACCATGCATACATATTAGTGTACTTTTTATGATGTAGACAGACTAGTGTACAAACCAAGCATGCATATTAGTGTGCAAACCATGCATACATATTAGTGTACAAACCATGCATACATATTAGTGTACTTTTTATGATGTAGACAGACTAGTGTACAAACCATGCATACATACTGGTGTACTTTGTATGATGTAGACAGACTAGTGTACAAACCATGCATACATATTAGTGTACAAACCATGCATACATATTAGTGTACAAACCATGCATACATATTAGTGTACTTTGTATGATGTAGACAGACTAGTGTACAAACCATGCATACATATTAGTGTACAAACCATGCATACATATTAGTGTACAAACCATGCATACATATTAGTGTACTTTTTATGATGTAGACAGACTAGTGTACAAACCATGCATACATATTAGTGTACAAACCATGCATACATACTAGTGTACTTTTTATGATGTAGACAGACTAGTGTACAAACCATGCATACATATTAGTGTACAAACCATGCATACATATTAGTGTACAAACCATGCATACATACTAGTGTACTTTGTATGATGTAGACAGACTAGTGTACAAACCATGCATACATATTAGTGTACAAACCATGCATACATATTAGTGTACTTTTTATGATGTAGACAGACTAGTGTACAAACCATGCATACATATTAGTGTACAAACCATGCATACATATTAGTGTACAAACCATGCATACATACTAGTGTACAAACCATGCATACATATTAGTGTACAAACCATGCATACATACTAGTGTACTTTGTATGATGTAGACAGACTAGTGTACAAACCATGCATACATATTAGTGTACTTTGTATGATGTAGACAGACTAGTGTACAAACCATGCATACATACTAGTGTACAAACCATGCATACATATTAGTGTACAAACCATGCATACATATTAGTGTACAAACCATGCATACATATTAGTGTACAAACCATGCATACATACTAGTGTACTTTGTATGATGTAGACAGACTAGTGTACAAACCATGCATACATACTAGTGTACTTTGTATGATGTAGACAGACTAGTGTACAAACCATGCATACATATTAGTGTACTTTGTATGATGTAGACAGACTAGTGTACAAACCATGCATACATATTAGTGTACTTTGTATGATGTAGACAGACTAGTGTACAAACCATGCATACATACTAGTGTACTTTTTATGATGTAGACAGACTAGTGTACAAACCATGCATACATATTAGTGTACAAACCATGCATACATATTAGTGTACAAACCATGCATACATACTAGTGTACTTTGTATGATGTAGACAGACTAGTGTACAAACCATGCATACATACTAGTGTACTTTGTATGATGTAGACAGACTAGTGTACAAACCATGCATACATATTAGTGTACTTTGTATGATGTAGACAGACTAGTGTACAAACCATGCATACATATTAGTGTACTTTGTATGATGTAGACAGACTAGTGTACAAACCATGCATACATACTAGTGTACTTTTTATGATGTAGACAGACTAGTGTACAAACCATGCATACATATTAGTGTACTTTGTATGATGTAGACAGACTAGTGTACAAACCATGCATACATATTAGTGTACTTTTTATGATGTAGACAGACTAGTGTACAAACCATGTATACATATTAGTGTACAAACCATGCATACATATTAGTGTACTTTTTATGATGTAGACAGACTAGTGTACAAACCATGCATACATATTAGTGTACAAACCATGCATACATATTAGTGTACTTTGTATGCTATGATAGTCCACGCAATCTTACAACTACAAGTATTTTGATAGTCCACGCAATCTTACAACTACAAGTATTTTGATAGTCCACGCAATCTTACAACTACAAGTATTTTGATAGTCCACGCAATCTTACAACTACAAGTATTTTGATAGTCCACGCAATCTTACAACTACAAGTATTTTGATAGTCCACGCAATCTTACAACTACAAGTATTTTGATCGTCCACGCAATCTTACAACTACAAGTATTTTGATAGTCCACGCAATCTTACAACTACAAGTATTTTGATAGTCCACGCAATCTTACAACTACAGAGTATTTTGATAGTCCACGCAATCTTACAACTACAAGTATTTTGATAGTCCACGCAATCTTACAACTACAAGTATTTTGATAGTCCACGCAGTCTTACAACTACAAGTATTTTGATAGTCCACGCAATCTTACAACTACAAGTATTTTGATAGTCCACGCAGTCTGACAACTACAAGTATTTTGTTGGTCGAGTGATGACAGCTGATTAATTAAATTACATTGTACATGGGCGTTGTTCAAAATTAAACTCTTTACATTCTGTTTTTATATCAGGGCGATAACTTGGAAACAGAGTGTAAATACGACTCCACATTTAATAAAAGAATATATTATGTAAGTATCTTTCAACTGTTAAAAAGTTTCAGTATATTCTGTACTTTCAGACTATCTTCAGTATATTCTGTACTTTCAGACTATCTTCAGTATATTCTGTACTTTCAGACTATCTTCAGTATATTCTGTACTTGCAGACTATCTTCAGTATACTCTGTACTTTCAGACTATCTTCAGTATATTCTGTACTTTCAGACTATCTTCAGTATACTCTGTACTTCCAGACTATCTTCAGTATATTCTGTACTGTCAGACTATCTTCAGTATACTCTGTACTGTCAGACTATCTTCAGTATACTCTGTACTGTCAGACTATCTTCAGTATACTCTGTACTTCCAGACTATCTTCAGTATATTCTGTACTTTCAGACAATATTCAGTATATTCTGTACTTTCAGACTATCTTCAGTATATTCTGTACTGTCAGACTATCTTCAGTATACTCTGTACTGTCAGACTATCTTCAGTATACTCTGTACTGTCAGACTATCTTCAGTATACTCTGTACTTCCAGACTATCTTCAGTATATTCTGTACTTGCAGACTATCTTCAGTATACTCTGTACTTTCAGACTATCTTTAGTATACTCTGTACTTTCAGACTATCTTCAGTATACTCTGTACTTTCAGACTATCTTCAGTATACTCTGTACTTCCAGACTATCTTCAGTATATTCTGTACTTTCAGACTATCTTCAGTATACTCTGTACTTTCAGACTATCTTCAGTATATTCTGTACTTGCAGACTATCTTCAGTATATTCTGTACTTTCAGACTATCTTCAGTATATTCTGTACTTTCAGACTATCTTCAGTATATTCTGTACTTTCAGACTATCTTCAGTATATTCTGTACTTTCAGACTATCTTCAGTATACTCTGTACTGTCAGACTATCTTCAGTATATTCTGTACTTTCAGACTATCTTCAGTATATTCTGTACTTTCAGACTGTCTTCAGTATACTCTGTACTTTCAGACTATCTTCAGTATACTCTGTACTTTCAGACTATCTTCAGTATACTCTGTACTTGCAGACTATCTTCAGTATACTCTGTACTTCCAGACTATCTTCAGTATATTCTGTACTTTCAGACTATCTTCAGTATATTCTGTACTTTCAGACTATCTTCAGTATACTCTGTACTTTCAGACTATCTTCAGTATATTCTGTACTTTCAGACTATCTTCAGTATATTCTGTACTTTCAGACTATCTTCAGTATATTCTGTACTTTCAGACTATCTTCAGTATACTCTGTACTTGCAGACTATCTTCAGTATACTCTGTACTTTCAGACTATCTTCAGTATATTCTGTACTTTCAGACTATCTTCAGTATATTCTGTACTTTCAGACTATCTTCAGTATATTCTGTACTTTCAGACTATCTTCAGTATATTCTGTACTTTCAGACTATCTTCAGTATACTCTGTACTTTCAGACTATCTTCAGTATACTCTGTACTTCCAGACTATCTTCAGTATATTCTGTACTTGCAGACTATCTTCAGTATACTCTGTACTTTCAGACTATCTTTAGTATACTCTGTACTTTCAGACTATCTTCAGTATACTCTGTACTTTCAGACTATCTTTAGTATACTCTGTACTTTCAGACTATCTTCAGTATATTCTGTACTTTCAGACTATCTTCAGTATACTCTGTACTTTCAGACTATCTTCAGTATATTCTGTACTTGCAGACTATCTTCAGTATATTCTGTACTTTCAGACTATCTTCAGTATATTCTGTACTTGCAGACTATCTTCAGTATATTCTGTACTTTCAGACTATCTTCAGTATATTCTGTACTTTCAGACTATCTTCAGTATATTCTGTACTTTCAGACTATCTTCAGTATATTCTGTACTTTCAGACTATCTTCAGTATACTCTGTACTGTCAGACTATCTTCAGTATATTCTGTACTTTCAGACTATCTTCAGTATATTCTGTACTTTCAGACTGTCTTCAGTATACTCTGTACTTTCAGACTATCTTCAGTATACTCTGTACTTTCAGACTATCTTCAGTATACTCTGTACTTGCAGACTATCTTCAGTATACTCTGTACTTCCAGACTATCTTCAGTATACTCTGTACTTTCAGACTATCTTCAGTATACTCTGTACTTCCAGACTATCTTCAGTATACTCTGTACTTTCAGACTATCTTCAGTATATTCTGTACTTTCAGACTATCTTCAGTATACTCTGTACTTTCAGACTATCTTCAGTATATTCTGTACTTTCAGACTATCTTCAGTATATTCTGTACTTGCAGACTATCTTCAGTATATTCTGTACTTGCAGACTATCTTCAGTATACTCTGTACTTTCAGACTATCTTCAGTATATTCTGTACTTTCAGACTATCTTCAGTATATTCTGTACTTTCAGACTATCTTCAGTATATTCTGTACTTTCAGACTATCTTCAGTATATTCTGTACTTGCAGACTATCTTCAGTATATTCTGTACTTTCAGACTATCTTCAGTATATTCTGTACTTTCAGACTATCTTCAGTATATTCTGTACTTGCAGACTATCTTCAGTATATTCTGTACTCTCAGACTATCTTTAGTATACTCTGTACTTTCAGACTATTCTGTACTTGCAGACTATCTTCAGTATATTCTGTACTTTCAGACTATCTTCAGTATATTCTGTACTTGCAGACTATCTTCAGTATATTCTGTACTTTCAGACTATCTTCAGTATATTCTGTACTGTCAGACTATCTTCAGTATACTCTGTACTGTCAGACTATCTTCAGTATACTCTGTACTGTCAGACTATCTTCAGTATACTCTGTACTTCCAGACTATCTTCAGTATATTCTGTACTTTCAGACTATCTTCAGTATATTCTGTACTTTCAGACTATCTTCAGTATATTCTGTACTTGCAGACTATCTTCAGTATATTCTGTACTTTCAGACTATCTTCAGTATATTCTGTACTTTCAGACTATCTTCAGTATATTCTGTACTTTCAGACTATCTTCAGTATACTCTGTACTTTCAGACTATCTTCAGTATACTCTGTACTTCCAGACTATCTTCAGTATACTCTGTACTTTCAGACTATCTTCAGTATACTCTGTACTTCCAGACTATCTTCAGTATATTCTGTACTTCCAGACTATCTTCAGTATACTCTGTACTGTCAGACTATCTTCAGTATATTCTGTACTTGCAGACTATCTTCAGTATACTCTGTACTTTCAGACTATCTTCAGTATACTCTGTACTTTCAGACTATCTTCAGTATACTCTGTACTTTCAGACTATCTTCAGTATACTCTGTACTTTCAGACTATCTTCAGTATATTCTGTACTTTCAGACTATCTTCAGTATATTCTGTACTTGCAGACTATCTTCAGTATACTCTGTACTTCCAGACTATCTTCAGTATACTCTGTACTTTCAGACTATCTTCAGTATACTCTGTACTTCCAGACTATCTTCAGTATATTCTGTACTTTCAGACTATCTTCAGTATACTCTGTACTTTCAGACTATCTTCAGTATATTCTGTACTTTCAGACTATCTTCAGTATATTCTGTACTTTCAGACTATCTTCAGTATATTCTGTACTTTCAGACTATCTTCAGTATACTCTGTACTTTCAGACTATCTTCAGTATATTCTGTACTTTCAGACTATCTTCAGTATACTCTGTACTTTCAGACTATCTTCAGTATACTCTGTACTTTCAGACTATCTTCAGTATATTCTGTACTTTCAGACTATCTTCAGTATATTCTGTACTTGCAGACTATCTTCAGTATACTCTGTACTTTCAGACTATCTTCAGTATATTCTGTACTTTCAGACTATCTTCAGTATATTCTGTACTTTCAGACTATCTTCAGTATATTCTGTACTTTCAGACTATCTTCAGTATACTCTGTACTTGCAGACTATCTTCAGTATATTCTGTACTTGCAGACTATCTTCAGTATACTCTGTACTTTCAGACTATCTTCAGTATACTCTGTACTTTCAGACTATCTTCAGTATATTCTGTACTTTCAGACTATCTTCAGTATACTCTGTACTTTCAGACTATCTTCAGTATACTCTGTACTTTCAGACTATCTTCAGTATATTCTGTACTTTCAGACTATCTTCAGTATATTCTGTACTTGCAGACTATCTTCAGTATACTCTGTACTTTCAGACTATCTTCAGTATACTCTGTACTTTCAGACTATCTTCAGTATATTCTGTACTTTCAGACTATCTTCAGTATACTCTGTACTTTCAGACTATCTTCAGTATACTCTGTACTTTCAGACTATCTTCAGTATATTCTGTACTTTCAGACTATCTTCAGTATATTCTGTACTTTCAGACTATATATTCAGTATACTCTGTACTTTCAGACTATCTTCAGTATATTCTGTACTTTCAGACCATCTTCAGTATACTCTGTACTTTCAGACTATCTTCAGTATACTCTGTACTTTCAGACTATCTTCAGTATACTCTGTACTTTCAGACTATCTTCAGTATATTCTGTACTTTCAGACTATCTTCAGTATATTCTGTACTTTCAGACTATCTTCAGTATATTCTGTACTTGCAGACTATCTTCAGTATATTCTGTACTTTCAGACTATCTTCAGTATACTCTGTACTTTCAGACTATCTTCAGTATATTCTGTACTTTCAGACTATCTTCAGTATACTCTGTACTTTCAGACTATCTTCAGTATACTCTGTACTTTCAGACTATCTTCAGTATATTCTGTACTTTCAGACTATCTTCAGTATATTCTGTACTTTCAGACTATCTTCAGTATATTCTGTACTTGCAGACTATCTTCAGTATATTCTGTACTTTCAGACTATCTTCAGTATACTCTGTACTTTCAGACTATCTTCAGTATACTCTGTACTTGCAGACTATCTTTAGTATACTCTGTACTTCCAGACTATCTTCAGTATATTCTGTACTTCCAGACTATCTTCAGTATACTCTGTACTGTCAGACTATCTTCAGTATATTCTGTACTTGCAGACTATCTTCAGTATACTCTGTACTTTCAGACTATCTTCAGTATACTCTGTACTTTCAGACTATCTTCAGTATACTCTGTACTTTCAGACTATCTTCAGTATACTCTGTACTTTCAGACTATCTTCAGTATATTCTGTACTTTCAGACTATCTTCAGTATATTCTGTACTTGCAGACTATCTTCAGTATACTCTGTACTTCCAGACTATCTTCAGTATACTCTGTACTTTCAGACTATCTTCAGTATACTCTGTACTTCCAGACTATCTTCAGTATATTCTGTACTTTCAGACTATCTTCAGTATACTCTGTACTTTCAGACTATCTTCAGTATATTCTGTACTTTCAGACTATCTTCAGTATATTCTGTACTTTCAGACTATCTTCAGTATATTCTGTACTTTCAGACTATCTTCAGTATACTCTGTACTTTTAGACTATCTTCAGTATATTCTGTACTTTCAGACTATCTTCAGTATACTCTGTACTTTCAGACTATCTTCAGTATACTCTGTACTTTCAGACTATCTTCAGTATATTCTGTACTTTCAGACTATCTTCAGTATATTCTGTACTTGCAGACTATCTTCAGTATACTCTGTACTTTCAGACTATCTTCAGTATATTCTGTACTTTCAGACTATCTTCAGTATATTCTGTACTTTCAGACTATCTTCAGTATATTCTGTACTTTCAGACTATCTTCAGTATACTCTGTACTTGCAGACTATCTTCAGTATATTCTGTACTTGCAGACTATCTTCAGTATACTCTGTACTTTCAGACTATCTTCAGTATACTCTGTACTTTCAGACTATCTTCAGTATATTCTGTACTTTCAGACTATCTTCAGTATACTCTGTACTTTCAGACTATCTTCAGTATACTCTGTACTTTCAGACTATCTTCAGTATATTCTGTACTTTCAGACTATCTTCAGTATATTCTGTACTTGCAGACTATCTTCAGTATACTCTGTACTTTCAGACTATCTTCAGTATACTCTGTACTTTCAGACTATCTTCAGTATATTCTGTACTTTCAGACTATCTTCAGTATACTCTGTACTTTCAGACTATCTTCAGTATACTCTGTACTTTCAGACTATCTTCAGTATATTCTGTACTTTCAGACTATCTTCAGTATATTCTGTACTTTCAGACTATATATTCAGTATACTCTGTACTTTCAGACTATCTTCAGTATATTCTGTACTTTCAGACCATCTTCAGTATACTCTGTACTTTCAGACTATCTTCAGTATACTCTGTACTTTCAGACTATCTTCAGTATACTCTGTACTTTCAGACTATCTTCAGTATATTCTGTACTTTCAGACTATCTTCAGTATATTCTGTACTTTCAGACTATCTTCAGTATATTCTGTACTTGCAGACTATCTTCAGTATATTCTGTACTTTCAGACTATCTTCAGTATACTCTGTACTTTCAGACTATCTTCAGTATATTCTGTACTTTCAGACTATCTTCAGTATACTCTGTACTTTCAGACTATCTTCAGTATACTCTGTACTTTCAGACTATCTTCAGTATATTCTGTACTTTCAGACTATCTTCAGTATATTCTGTACTTTCAGACTATCTTCAGTATATTCTGTACTTGCAGACTATCTTCAGTATATTCTGTACTTTCAGACTATCTTCAGTATACACTGTACTTTCAGACTATCTTCAGTATACTCTGTACTTGCAGACTATCTTTAGTATACTCTGTACTTTCAGACTATCTTCAGTATATTCTGTACTTTCAGACTATCTTCAGTATATTCTGTACTTTCAGACTATCTTCAGTATATTCTGTACTTGCAGACTATCTTCAGTATACTCTGTACTTTCAGACTATATTCAGTGTATATTCTGTACTTTCAGACTATCTTCAGTATATTCTGTACTTTCAGACTATCTTTAGTATATTCTGTACTTTCAGACTATCTTCAGTATAAGTAGATATCAGTGAAGGCTTATACAGTCGCTGACTTTAATACTGAATTTCTTTCAGGGTGGATTAACAAGGAAGACTGAGAGATGTGTAACTTATCTTTATTATTACCCTCGTGTTCCTCTGGCCTACTGTGAAAGTTCACTAAATTGGGACTATGCCCTCTATCGATTGGCAGGTATAACTGAATTGTCACATGAGTAAGTAAACTATTATATCCATGACAAGAATAAACAACAACATATATTATTATAGAACTAAACAAATTATTGGTTTAAATAGGTGAACTTGAAGACAGACTGATGAGTTGTTTTTTCCCAGTATGTCAAAATTATTACCATGCGATCAAGCAGCTTGGTTACTTAAACCCTAGACACTTACTCGCTATAATGTCAATGAACAAAATGAAGATAGAAACCCAACTTTTACAAATCACGTCATAGCATACTGGTCAGAGACTGGGTCTTGGGGTAGAAAGTTACTGAAGTCGACACTCGGCCAAGGCATAGATGAATTGAAGACATTAAAATCAAAGTAATGGTTAACAAGATAGCAGACAGTTTCATTGTAATGGTTAACAAGATAGCAGACAGTTTCATTGGATCATCTCCTGAATATACTTCTTAATGTACACAATCTCGAAGAACTTTCCAAACAAATTTTATACCAATTTGAGTTTGTTAAATTTTAAAACATAAAAAGTAAATTTTTGACACACTGTGGTGCGATAATTTCGATTTGAACAATTTGAATGTGAAACTCCAACAAAATACAAAGGAAATCAGTGTGACGATTTTAGACTTTAAGTTGTGTACACAAGGAGAGAATCAGGCAGACACTTTATCATGCGCATGTCCGTAGAGCGGAAAGTTGTGATAAAATTATAAATTAGTAGCTTCCTCTGCAAAGTCAATACACTCCACCACACACATCCTATATATTTATGCCAACATCGCATGTAAACCTTAGCAAGTTATCAAGCATTCAAACAAGGCACTCGAGGTAAAAAACAAATTGTCCCCAGGAACGCGATGGTTAGTTGACAATAAAGCACATGTATTTTTTGTATTCAATCCTTTTAGCACCTTTCCTCCCACGGTGATTAAACCACTGCGTTATGCAGGAAAATCAGCAGTATCAATTTTAGAGGGACTGGAATGGACGAAAGATGAAGTCAATATACTTGAAGAAGCATACCAAACAGCGTTTAATTCTCACTGTGAGAATGAAGACACCACGTTCTATAAAGTAAGTAAAAGGTTGTCTGCAACATGCTGTACATCGTGCTGCAAATCGCGAGCGTCAGTGATAATATTTAACACATTGTGATAATTATATTACGTCATTGATAGTATTTAACACATTGTGATAATTATATTACGTCATTGATAGTATAACACATTGTGATAATTATATTACGTCATTGATAGTATTTAACACATTGTGATAATTATATTATGTCATTGATAGTATAACACATTGTGATAATTATATTACGTCATTGATAGTATAACACATTGTGATAATTATATTACGTCATTGATAGTATAACACATTGTGATAATTATATTACATCAGTGATAGTATAACACATTGTGATAATTATATTACGTCATTGATAATATTTAACACATTGTGATAATTATATTACGTCATTTATAGTATTTAACACATTGTGATAATTATATTACGTCATTGATAGTATAACACATTGTGATAATTATATTACGTCAGTGATAGTATAACACATTGTGATAAATATATTACGTCATTGATAGTATAACACATTGTGATATATATATATATATATATTACGTTATTGATAGTATAACACATTGTGATAAATATATTTAATACGTCAGTGATAGTATAACACAATGTGATATATATATATATTACGTCATTGATAGTATAACACATTGGGATATCCATATTACGTCATTGATAGTATAACCCATTTTGGGTTTTAAAGCGTCCCCCCCCCCCCCCTCACTCCAAGCTGCACCCATTGTGGGTTTTAAAGCAATAATTGATATGGAATTGTTATTTGATATTGCAGAGTCAAGGCAAGTTTAGTTACGTGCCTATAGTGACGGATCCTACACTGACAGGAGATGAATGTGGATCAACTGCAACGCTGAATAGCGCCTATTGGTTATTATTGGTTGTTATGGCAATGAGTTTAGTATACGTTTTGTCTGATAAGTAATTGATGATTGTGATGTCGTGATTTGAATGACTTGTCTAAATCGTATTGTTTTGCTACGGTATGTACAGTACCACACACTTGTATCAAAGGTACCGCATAAACCTATGTACTCTCCTGTAATTAGCATGTTTTCTTATCTAAGGAGATATAATTTTGTGTCCATAAAAAACACGAAATTCGTCTTTTGCAACATCCAAACATCAAAAGGAAACAAAGACAAAAAACAATGTCGACTGATTACAAGTCTGCCTTCGTCAAAGATATATTCCCCAAATATTTTACATCTGTTTCACAACATATGAAATTGGTTTATTTGTAAAATTTAAAATACTAACAAAAGGTTCATATCTAATAATATATGGAAAGGTTATTGAGTTGTTTGTGTTTATTGATCTTGAACTACTGTACAAATGAAACCAGAGCTGAATATGTAATATACTGATCCCCTAGCTATAAATTACGAGAAATATGTACCCATACATTATCTACGTCATATGTACTCATACATTATCTACGTCATTTGTACCCATACATTATCAACGTCATTTGTACAAACATTATCTACGTATATGTATGTGCCCTTACATTATCTACGTCATATGCACCAATATTTCAATATCTACGTCATATATTACCTACCCAATATATTATCTACGTCATATGTACCCATATATTATATGCGTTATATGTACCCATATATTATGTACGTCATATGTATCCATATATTATCTACCGATACGTCATATGTATCCATATATTATCTACGTCATATGTACCCATATATTATCTACGTCATATGTACCCATATATTATCTACGTCATATGTACCCATATATTATCTACGTCATATGTACCCATATATTATCAACGTCATACGTACCCATACATTTTTGTGCGTTGGTTGCTGCTTTTGTTCAAAAAGCGGAACATACTACAACTAATTAACATGTAATTGCAGTGCATCGCCACCGACGTTATAAGTCTCACATCATAGTATGCTTTTTTTCAAGTGTTGTTATTTTTAAGTGGAGTTTATAGTTTGCTATGGACATTTTCGTCACATTTTGATTTTTGTATTAAAAAAATGAACACTAATGAGAAGGTGGTCAACATAATTCAACTAATTTTATCGTCTAATAAAATATAAATGTAAACAATATTGTAAATGATAACGAGCCACGTCCTTTGTTATTTCATTGTTCTCCTAACCAAGAATTGCCTAGGTTTGGTAATTCACAAAACAACCTCATGTGTTATGTGTTATGACTGACATACGAGTACAGCTCAGACAACCAACACAGTATATTTGGCATCATTGAACGCTCACGTTGGCGAGAAGCGTACAGTAAAGAGCGCCACCAACGCTGGAGTTTGTAATATGTGTTACATGGTGTTCATAGTGCCCAGTCTGTCAGTGATTTTAATTTCTATTAAACACTGTATCGAAAACAAAACCTTGAAGCAGCCTCTTTACGTCATTTTTTCTAGAAGATCTATAACTATATGATGATTATTTCCAGACATGGATTGTTGCAATCGACCCCGAGTCTTATTAGGAATGAACACAATAGAAATACAAGTAGCTACTAACTCTATCTTGCCGACATCATTTGAATGGTATCTCTGTTACGACATTTAATAATTATATTGCCCCCATTTTAAGGTAACCAGTGGCCGTGCGACTTTATGATATTATATATAGGAGTACACCATATCAAACGGTTACCATTCTGTCTCATTCGTGATATTCCGTGGTAAGAATTACATAAGTATCTCCTACATGTTGATGTATATCTTGATGCTGCGGTCTCTGTTCCTTTATCAACCACTGGCAGGAAGGATTTCGTGTGACCATATAGATGAGAAATGTATACTTCTTTTAGATTTTTGTTTTACTACTTGAAAAAAAGAAACAATGTAAAACCGCATACTCTTAAGTTAAGTCTCCGAGTATTCCAGTTATCAGAAAAGATAAACGGTATTATGTTTTGGCCACTAGGGGCGCTGTTTTAGAACCGGGAGTGAGGGCCAGTTGAGCATTGTCGCATAGAAACGGTTGACACGAAGTTTTCTCTCATTTCCCTGCTGTCTCCACTGTACAATTTTGATAACGACTAACAATAACCAAAATATGCCTATCCACTAATAAGTAATCAAACCCCTTAAATGTATAGTCGTGTTTCAATCACAAATAAAATCACAGGCATTCGAATCAATATGTATGATTTTTTTTAAATGTATAGTAAATAAGAGTATAGTATACATTTTTTTAAATCATGCAGACTAAATAGAGGTGCCTGACATGATTAAAATGCACTTGCAAGTAGCCAGAAGCATGCACATGCATGACGTAGTGATTTCGTCAGTTTACCACATGCACAGAGTACATGACGTAGTAATTTCTTCTGTTTACCCATGCACAGACTGTACATGACGTAGTGATTTCTTGTTTACCCATGCCGGACTGTACATGACGTCGGGATTTCTTGTTTACCCATGCAC
Organism: Glandiceps talaboti; assembly: GCF_964340395.1. Taxonomy (NCBI): domain Eukaryota; kingdom Metazoa; phylum Hemichordata; class Enteropneusta; family Spengelidae; genus Glandiceps; species Glandiceps talaboti. The sequence goes on along the minus strand of NC_135562.1, from coordinate 21,803,646 downwards.
AGAATGTACATGGCGTAGTGATTTCTTGTTTACCCATGCAGACTGCACATGACGAAGTGATTTCTTGTTTACGGTTACCCATGCACAGACTGTACATGACGTAGTGATTTCTTGTTTACCCATGCACAGACTGTACATGACGTAGTGATTTCTTGTTTACCCATGCACAGACTGTACATGACGTAGTGATTTCTTCTGTTTACCATGCACAGACTATTCATGACGTAGTGATTTCTTGTTTACCCATGCACAGACTGTACATGACGTAGTGATTTCTTCTGTTTACCCATGCACAGACTGTACATGACGTAGTGACTTCTTGTTTACCCATGCACAGACTGTACATGACCTAGTGATTTCTTGTTTACCCATGCACAGAGTTCGTGACGTAGTGATTTCCTCTGTTTACCCATGCCATGGGGTTCTACTTCCATGCCCATGCACAGACTGTACAAGACATAGTGATTGCTTGTGTATTACCCAAGTTGTTTACAAACTTTAGCATTTCCTAAAACGTAAACTTTATACATTTGTAAGAGGGTTTTTTTTACAATGATTTAGTAACAACTCAAACTTGCTCTATGTTGTTCTACTTTATTTTCTCAAACAGAAAAAAAAACATTTTAAAAACGTGTTTTATTAATCAAAATTCCAAAATAGATCATCCATAAGGCCACTTTAAGAAAACAACGTGCCGTTACTAGCCAAGCGCGTTGTCAACAGTACTATGTAGGACCAATAGGGTAGACACTCTACCGAACTACACAAGGTGTTATTGTTAGGCTAGCCTAGGTGGAGACCAATAATGTAATGCATGACAGCGTAGTCTGCAATTGTGTGTGAATAATATGTTGTCTTCTGCTATTGTCACGACACGTCACGTCACAAAGTGATTCTATTCACTCAGTGTCCATCCAAATGATGACCTGGTGTACACTGTCTATAGAGAACCAACAGAGACATTGGTGAATAACGAGATCATATGAGCTACTTTCAGACAACGGATAACCATATCACATTTACCTAGAAGATTACATGCCTTGTTATCTCTGGACTGCCTTACGTACACCTACTGTTTACTTCAGGCTAGCATGTCAAACCGGCGACCGTCAAGGAGACGCAAAGACAGTGGGCCAGGTCAATATTCGCACGTCTGTTTTGAGAAAGAATTCGTGCCCTACGATCTGTGACATGTTTCCATTGACTTAACAGTTTCGTCAACTGTGTGGATGCATACAAATCAAATCGGGATACTGTTGCTAACACGGACGCCAAAATAAAACACAGTGACGGACGGATATAAATGGTGCGGCTGTGGTTTCGTCTAGACGGAACAATGTGATACGACAACACCGAAAGGAATTAACCTTAAAAAACTTATATAACACGAATGTGCTACATAATCTTAGGAATTAAACTGAATGATATCGATAGCTCGATTGGCGAACTGATCAACACAGAGCTGCGTGTACCGCAAGTCGTTACCAAGTCCAGGAGGTAGTATACTTTACATAGTTTGAGTTTATTCTTTTTTCACTTCAAGTAGAACGCGGTTTCTTTGTATCAAAGGAATGCAGTATAACAATTCAAACATTTCTAACGAGTATTCTGTAGACATACAAACAGGTCCACACACTTCAAGTATTTGTTTGCTTTTGTTTGGTTGTCCTTGTTTACCGGTTGATAGATATCTTACTTCGGACTGGCTTGAATGTATAGCGAACAAAAACAGTTAGAGTTGATGGTATACACAAAGTTACCGATACGGATAGCAGGCTGACAGTAGTACTACGGTATCACACCCAGTCACGTGATACATACAATCTATAGTTAACGTTCATCTACAACAAGCCTATGTTTACAGGTAGATAGAGTCTATCAAGAACACCATCTATTCACCATACATCAATCTCTTAGTATTCTAATCTGTATCCCAAGAAAATGTTTGAATCTCTGGGACGTGAGCATAGTGAATTATTGGAGAAACTTCGAAATCTGACTGTTCGGAAAGCAGAAGATATTGCACTTAAAGAAGACTACAACGTTGATCCAAGATCAAGACTCCATACAAAACGCACGTCGACCGGTATCATCCAACGACGAAAGAAACTTCCTGCTATCAAGCACAAAGTAGCGTTCGCCATGGATGTACATGCTGATGAACGTGATCACAGAGATCATGGATTTCAACCAAGGAATATTTTACCCTCCCTGACTTCGACCAAAAGTGAAAAGAAAATTCGACAAAGCACGGCCGAAAGTTTGCCGCTAATGAAAGTACAGTCATGCAGATTCCACGACAAGTCGACGAATCGCGATAACAGTCCATTAGATCACGTTCAAACAATTCTGAAGAGTTGGGAAAAAACGGCAAACTTGGTAGATAGCCAGGGAAGTGATGATGACTCCAACGACGAAGATGGGTATTTTACACCCCCACCATTACCTAAAAGCCTTACAGATGTTATAGATCACATTCCAAAGAATCACAAACCTTGGAAAAAAACCTTTACGAAAGTATGGGTTGAAAAGGGTGCAGACATTGACATCCGTTTCCTTGAAATTGCTCAACGCCCTTATCGACGGCATGTAAATCGCCGCTATTAACCAAAACAAAACAAAAACTCAATACGGAATAAATCTATTTTCAGGGTATAAGACAGTTTAAATGGTTTGATTGTTGTAATGCAGATAACTGTGAAGGTGGGCGAACTAGTTACACATGTCATTTGTCTATGGAGTTGCAGCCTACTATTTCTTGGCCAATCAAACAAAACAAAACAAAACATCAAATCAAACCGTAACAATGAATTTCAAACTAGACTATGAATGCCTCCTGTGAGGGCCAAACCATATATTTCGACTGAATGCTTTCCGTGTGCGTATAATTAAACTGAATGTTCGGGAACTATGGTTAATGTATGTGCCAAATTATATGGAATTCTTAAGATACAGCGAAATTACTCATCAAAAGTAAAAGATGTATCAATAAACTCCATAGGAGAGGTGGGTATGTACCACATTATATGACATTTGAAGTCTAATTACCGAAATTCATTAATCATGCAAATGTTTCATTAAAACTGTAATCTATATCAACAAACTTTGTAGGACATATATGATTTGTTATGGTTAACGTATGCATTAAATTATATTGAAATTGAAGTATGTATTCTTAAGATAGCTTAATTACCGAAAACCAACATGTCTATTCCATTACCATCTGAGAAAGGAGTGCAGTGCTATTTAGAGGTATATTCCAATAATGATGATTTAATCAGAGACGAAGTGTGGTAAAAAGAAATTGTACTGCTTGATTTGTAAGATATGTTGCCAATGAGTTTGTTACTAAATGGTGAAGATTTTCTGTTTTACATTTGATCAAAGAGATTACCTTAAATCATGTTTTTTAAGTTTTTAATGGAGGTGGAATATTTCTGAATGATATAGTGAATATAGCATGCAAAATTATACCGTGGGATTTTTTTTTCTCTGGTATTGTTTTTTTTTTTCTAAATTCAAATTCTATTGTTAACAGGCCTGGAGATCAATAGCACCATAAGCATATTTTCAGTCTAGACTTGAATTTCAAAAAATAAATTCAGTGACGGAAGGTGAAACGCCCCTTTCCATACCCATCCCCACTTGGTGTCTCCAGTCTCTCATACTTATTACTGCCTACCTTTCCAATATTACCTGCTACTTTTGAAATCAACTGCCTCCTTGTATGTCTCCTGTTTCGAAGAAACTATGTATACATGATGTGTGTGTGTATGTATGTATGCATGTATGTATGTGTGTGTATGTATGTATGTATGTATGTATGTATGTATGTATGTATGTATGTGTGTGTGTATGTATGTATGTATGTATGTATGTATGTATGTATGTGTGTGTATGTATGTATGTATGTATGTATGTATGTATGTGTGTATGTGTGTATGTATGTATGTATGTATGTATGTATGTGTGTATGTATGTATGTATGTATGTATGTATGTATGTATGTATGTATGTATGTATGTGTGTATGTGTGTATGTGTGTATGTATGTATGTATGTATGTATGTATGTATTTGTGTGTGCGTGCGTGCGTAAAAGGATTGCACAATTCACGAAAGCCCAGTAATCAGTGTACATCAGCAGCAAAGAAAGCAAACAGAACACTTGGACTCATTAAAAGGAACATAACCTACAGCACGAAATATATCATCGGGGTAGGGGCTGAAGAGAAAATGGGGCAATGAAAAAAGGGGTGAGAAGGAGGAGGGCCATGGATAGTTTTAACGGGAGGCACGAAATATTTTGCTTAAGGTAGCGGTCGTTTACCGAATACAATCACAAAATTTCTTTCGCAATAAGTTCTTAACCATATATTTCATTATGAGGCGGTTGAATGCAATGAGAATGTGTTTGTGTACGCCTTAATCACTATCTGTCGACTGCCTTCCTCCCCCACACCCACCCCTCACCCCCATCCCCACTAAAGCCAGAGAAACTGTTTAATTTACTCAGTAAATGACCCCTTCTAAGGTTTAATTTGGTTCAAATAATGGACAAAATATTTCGCGCGCCCCCCCCCCCCCCCCTTCAGACTATCAGAATTTTCATGCCCCTCCTCTTTGAACCCTCATTTTTTTTCATACCCCCCCCCGCCGTAAATTCTGACCGCGGCCTTGGACCCACTTTGACCAAAAATCAATACCCCATCATAAACTCTTACAGTTTTTTTTTTAAAGATGACAGTTTAGACCTAAATACATTTGCCTTAGGGGCAATATTTAAGGGGTCGGTCAGTACATTGGGCCTGGGGTGGTGGATTAGTACGGGGTCACCCATTTTTCGAAATTGGCAGTGGGGGGGGGGGGGTCCTTTTTTTAAATGTTGGGGGGGGGTTATTGTGTTTTGGGTTTTGATGGAAGAAAAAAATCCATGAAACTACAGTGTCATGGCCTTGTCTGAACTGTGGAATTTTTTCTTGTCCCATTTTATAAATATTACTTCACATGGAGTGACGCTGAAACATAACTTTTTGTGTATACAATGTATTACACTAGCTACATAACACGTCAGGTAAATACTTGGGTATTTCACAATCAGTAGGGAATATGCTTCACATATTATACTTTGGGACTTGATTCCAGTTTGTATCATATATAATACATGTAGTAGGTATGAGGACCTTACATTCTCTAACATATCGGTGAGTTTACTATATCTGCAACAGTAATGCCACTATGCCGATGTTACGGACACAATCTGGCCCTTTCTATGTGTCACGCAAAACTCATTTACAACTTATATTAACTTAAGCTTTTCGAAGCTGTGAAATATTATTTTACATGCAAATGCAGTGAATAACCTAAAATTGCCTTAATAGAGCCAAAACATCTCTAGATCTGCTAAGGGGAGACCTGCTAGGACTACCTCACCCCAGAGGTCACTCATGCAGTCAATCAACAGTCAGATGTACCACTTTTTCACTGTCATAATGGTATTAAACTTTTCTTAAACACTAGTTGCTAATTTTAGATGTTACTGTCTTTTAGAGGTGTGAAATTACTGCCAGGCTAGACTAAAACTTGCCTTAAAAGACTTTTACCTGCCAATGATACAACTATCAGATCTACTGACCTTTACTATAATGCAATGATGCCATTTAACTTTTTAAGAACATATTTGAGCCTCGGACAAAATGACGGACCTTTACCCAACACTGTCCGATTATTTTCAATTAATGTATATCTGACATGTACTATAACTATCAGTTAATGAATCAGATATAAACAGTAACAGCATGCATACTACTACACAAGGTATAATCTTTTGAAGTTCAAACAAAATCCATGGTCAGCAACTAGTTAAAGTTGGTAGAATCTGTTAAAGTTGGTGCACTCATGTTTCTTGGTAACATAAAACATTGCTAATAACAGAGTAAAACAATGTTTGGAAATACATTTTACTGACGTGAGGCCTAAAAAATAAATGTGTGGTTTGGTTACCCGACTCCACCTAGCTTTTCACTGCCGACCCTAAACTTTTCGCAAAAATTGTGAAGTCTCACGAGAAATAGTCGATGCGAAAACTGCCATGAACTTAAAAAGATAATATACATTTAAAACTGTTCTTCCAATCTATAATGGCTGCACATCTGATGGGATGAAATAAACAACACAGAGACCATTTGGAAAACAATGGAAAACCTGAACTAACACTAACACAGAGAAATAAAATAAAATAACATATAAAATCTAACTATCCCACATATTCTAAAATTGAGTATAACCGGAATCACACAATTTTTTTATTAGGCCTCAGCATGGTATTGTCAAGGCTATATTAAAATGGGCTGGAGTTATATATTTCATTATTACACCTCAACATTCTTACACAAGCTGTCATTGGTCAGAATTAAATCACATGATCTTCTTTAAATAGACTATTGCCTGCGCGGTTTCCCTCTCCTGAGAGCGTCGTGGAGGGCTCCCTACTGTCGCCGCCAAGATGGACGTAGTTCTATGACGCAGTGATCACGGCGCCCTCTGGAGAGGCAAGGGTAGAATGGAATATAGTATCTGCGTTTCCTACCGTTAAATTCTATTATTCTAATGTTCCTAACAGGGAATATCTACCTAGTAACATAGCGTATTAGCATAGTTAATTGTTCTGCAATAATTATTTATGTCTATGCCTACACGACGACACAAGTTCATTCCGTTTATTTAGAGTGCAACGATGTGGTTGTCAAATTATAATATACTTTTCAGTTATGCAGAGATTACATCTCTGACTGGAGCTGTTGTACGGTCGCGCGCTTGCGATAATTTTCCATGTGATGTCGTAATCAATTTCTTTATCCTTAAGAAACCATACATACTTACTTAGTTCCGTTGAGTTTCTTGACAAATTGTTGCGGAATATAGCTGTGTGGTTCCTGTACCGTGTCTTGAACTCGTTTTCAGTAAGTCCGACACAGGGCCCCTTGTCCGACATACGTTTCGCGGATATTGGTAGTATTTACCGTACATATCTCATTTACCCTACATATTGGATTTACTCTACATATTCGATTCATCCAACATATAGAATATTACTCTATATATCTGATTTACCCTATATATAGGATTTACCCTACATATCAGATTTACCCTACATATAGGATTTACTCTATATATCGGAATTACCCTACATATCAGATTTACTCTACATATTTGATTTACTCTATATATCGGATTTACCCTACATATCAGATTTACCCTACATAACTGATTTACTCTACATATCTGATATACTTTACATTTCTGATTTACTATACATATCGAAATTACCCTAAATAGAGGATTTTCCCTCCATATAGGATTTATCCTACATATCTCATTTACTCTACATATCGGATTTTCCCTACATATCAGATTTTCCCTACATATAGGATTGACCCTATATGTCCAATTTACTCTACATATCTGATTTTCTCTACATATCTGATTTTCTCTACATATAGGATTTACACTACATATAGGATTTACTCTACATATAGGATTTACCCAGCATATATGATTTACCCTATATATCTAATTTACTCTACATATCTCATTTACTCTACAGATCTGATTTACCCTACTTATAGGATTTACTCTATGTAACGGATTTACCCTACATTTACGATTTACTCTATGTATCTGAATAACGCTATATATAGGTTTAACCTATATATCTGATTTATCCTAGATATAGGATTTACCGTACATATCTGATATACCCTACATATCGGATTTATGCTATATACAGGTTTTATCCTATATATCTGATTTATCCTAGATATAGGATTTACCATACATATCTGATATACCCTAGATATCTGATTTACCCTAAACATCTTATTTACCCTACATATATGATTTACTTTTCATATAAATTTTTCATGAGAAGGTGGACAATAAAAATATTGTTGAAAATAATATACTTGAACCTAGCATTGGCAAAAAAAATCAATAGGAAGTTATAATCATTATCAAATTCATTTGAGTCACAAAGAACACAAGTATCGACTCAATCACTTTGTCGTCTTCCTGTTTTAATTTTAATCCATACTGGCGTGTAGAGCATCTAAAATGTGCCAACATTCTTCAATGACTAATAATAATGATAATAACTGATGTTACGTAGAGCTTGAGTATTGGCACTGATGTATTCGAAGTAGTTTATTTTGTACTCTGAATTCATTAACATACAACTGTGTAGACGTCCACCTGGATGCGCTATTATTATAATGACTCGAGAGACGTTAGATCTTTTGATTGGTCGAGAGAGTATATTAATATTGGGGCAATGATAAACAAATTAGAGAGAACAACGTATTATGTTAGTGTAGAAGGTGGGAGTCAGACTTCGCCAGACAACGGTGGTGCAAGGTAGCAGTGACGCTTGGTCGACGTGGTTGGTGCGTCGGTGTTCAGCTATCCACGTGTATACATGCTCTTCGTCGGAACTCAATGTGTGTTGTTCACCTGTATAAAATGTCCACATCCACCTTTGAAGTAAGTGTGAGATAACTACTACCTACTGACAACGAGAAGTTTCCATGTTGGATGTATAGCCATCAAAGGTAAAGGCTTTTGTGTGAAAAACAGTGCATATTGAGAATAGCGAACTTTAACATTTGTAAGGGAGTGTCCAGATCTTACTTCCAGAGGGGCCAAGGAGGATTTCCCCTTTTCCTTGTGTATTTTTTCATGTCCCCCCCACAATGAGCATAAATTACCAAAACAGTGAAAATTAAAAAAAGAGAGAAAAATCCGACATAGTTATCCACTTACATAGTAGGAACATCAGAATTTAGATTTAGAAAACTGGCTGGAAAAATTAATGAAATTAAAATTAATATCATGGACATGAATGAAACAGATAGTGACTGAGACTGAAAGTGATACTTCTGTAATGCATGATCTAGGCAGTGATGGAGACAATTGTGATACTGATAGCTCAGAAAATTCATGTACTGATGATAACACTGATAGTGATTGTGATGAAACAAGTCTTGCACATCCTCACGGACAAGTTACTTTGAGAAGTGCCAGAATTAATATTGCAGTTGATTTATGTTGAATTAAATATTCATGATTTTTTTCCATTACCCCCCTAGAAAATTGTGAATTTTTTGTTTAGCCCCCCCCCCCCCAATTCTTCCTGAGAAAAATTGATGCTCCCCCTCCCCGAAAATCCCCCGGGCCCCCTGGAAGTAAAATCTGGGCGCTCCCTAAAGACGTATCGGACAATTTCTGTACACGTCATTTCGTCATTCCGACATAAACCATCTGTTCATCCGCCGTTGAAGACCGGCGTAGAGACCAAAGAACACTAGTATAAGATAGATTATGTTGAACTGTATTATTTATAACATAATTGCGTTGTATGTGATAATTTGATCCTGATAAATACTTTATCATACATTGTAGTATACATTTTTAGTGGTCTGAGTACACACATGTATCATGAAAAGTTGAGAACAACACGCCTACGCCGTATGTAATACAAAGGTCGACGTCAACATGTGCGCTCGTACCTGAACTGACCCTTAGGAAATACGCATTCACTTTTCCTCACATTACGTTTTTGTTCCTAAAGCTATTTTGCTCACGCTCACAGTATAGTGTACCATGCCATCTAATTTCAATTCTGGCCAGTTTCACAATAATGAATGTTATTGATGCGCCAAACTTCAGTTGTTGTAGATTAACTACTTTTACCCGTTGCACATGGGTCGTGTTCTACGTACTACATCATACAAGCGGTCATAACCTTAACGTGACGGTGTACACATGTGTGTACGCGGCTGAAGTCGCGGTTGTTGGAAAAAACCCAGATACTATCACACGTACATTAACAGTTTTGAGAAATGATATAATGTTTGAGCGATCAACTTTGAAGGTAATCAGAATGTGTATTTGACGCCGAAACGCGTCGTAATGGATGTCAAAGGTCACGCCTGTCACGAGCACGACGTCCTTGTTACCTGCGCCTGTCAGCAGACTCGGCCAAAAAAAAAGTTGAAAAAAATAAAAAAATAAAAAACTTTTATAAAAAATACATTTTGACTTTTAATTATATATAATCCTTAAAAATTCTGGTTTGACGAAAAATAAAACAATATTCTCAAATAAATGAAAACTTGTTTCAATTGATATAATATGAACATGGAATAAAAGTACATAAACGGTTAAATTAGTTTATCAGTACGAAAAATATAAAAGAAATACTACAGCTAAAATAAAATTATAATTCTGGCCTGAACGGCTTACCATATGGGATATCCCAAAACTCGTTCTTTGTAGAAGTTTATTTACATGATAAAAGAATGGAATTTACCCTTGTATTCAGATTGTACCAAATTGATGTCTGTGGTACTTCTACTTTCAGTTTCACGGTGATAGTTCGCAGCATTGTAACGATCATCTTGTATAGCTTGGCTTTTAACACAACATGCAAGCATACGTATGTTCTGTGTACGTCTGTAACGATGTGACATCAAGACCCCTTCTGTTTCAAATTGGTGTCCGTAGACAGTAGATGTCGCTCTTGCATGATCATATAAATGTGGGCTGTAAATGAAGGAAGTGACGTAATTTCTGACAAAGCTTGCCGTTTTTTCATTTTTTTCAACTTTTTATTTTTTAACTTTTTTTTCAACTTTTTTCAACGATCATTTTGCTTTGAATAATTTCCCTTCTAGACACCAAAAATATATTACAGAGATTAAGATGTCTTCATACAAAAGCGATTAAGATGACGACATAACCTTTGACACGTACGCGTCGCACAATTGTAAGTTGTAAAAACATGTGTATATGTTCTTCTGTTCGCTGGCGACTTCCCAGGCCGGGCGCGAGTTATAGGGCAATGCACGAAGGGGGACCGATTGTCTGCCATGGCAGACGAATACTCCTACCACGAGAACTTGTACAAGTAGCTGCAGTAAGCCATTACAATAAATTGTAGTCTTAATTTTTTGTTCTGAGCATTCTATCATTCCGGGGATGTACTCACGCAAGATTCCTCGGAATGACAAACACTGAATAACGCCACCTTTGGAATTTGTGACTATTTTTCGCATCTAAGGAAAACATACACTCACTAATTCTTGATGCTGCGAAATTCATTATTGTTGATACAGATTTGTGATTACTCTATTGTTGATGTTTGTCAGTATTTATTTATTTATTTATTTATTTATTTATTTATTCATTTATTTATTCAAGTCACTATGAACAAAAACATAATACGATTAAAAAAATGTACAGTTCCAATTCATTTGTTTCAGCTCTTACAGTGGTAGAGCGTGTTTGTGAAAGGTTGCAAGAGTTTGTAAATCAAGCTACCTCTACCTGGTTAGACTCTGGTTTGACTGTAAGATACGTCGTGACGTTCGGCCCTCACCTCACCCGGGTTGGCGGATGTGTGTGGGCGCCCGTCACGGCGTACCTTACGGACTACTACCTGGTCAGATTATATCAGCCCAGTGAATTTTTCATAAGTAGGTGGACAATAAAAATATTGTTGAAAATAATATACTTGAACCTAGCATTGGCAAAAAAAATTAAATAGGAAGTTATAATCATTATCAAATTCATTTGAGTCACAAAGAACACAAGTATCGACTCAGTCACTTTGTCGTTTTCCTGTTTTAATTTTAATCCATACTGGCGTGAAGAGCATCTAAAATGTGCCAACATTCTTCAATGACTAATAATAATGATAATAACTGATGTTACGTAGAGCTTGAGTATTGGCACTGATGTATTTGAAGTAGTTTATTTTGTACTCTGAATTCATGAACATACAACTGTGTAGACGTCCACCTGGATGCGCTATTATTATAATGACTCGAGAGACGTTAGATCTTTTGGTTGGTCGAGAGAGTATATTAATGTTGGGGCAATGATAAACTAATTAGAGAGATCAACGTCTCATGTTAGTGTAGAAGGTGGGAGTCGGAGTTCGTCGGAACTCAGTGTGCGTTGTTCACCTGTATACAGTGTCCACATCCACCTTTGATATAAGTGTGAGATGACTACGACCTACTGGCAACGAGAAGTTTCCATGTTGGATGTATAGCCGTCAAAGGTGGCTTTTGTGTGAAAAACAGTGCATATTGAGAATAGCGAACTTTAACATTCGTAAGGGAGTGTCTAGATCTTACTTCCAGGGGTCCCCGGAGGATTTCCCCTTTTCCTTGTGTATTTTTTTCATGCCCCCATCCTACAAAAGCTTGGGAAAAATTGATGCCCCCCCCCCCTGCAAGTTCTTGATTTTTTTCCATGCCTCCCCGTAGACTTACACACACATACACGTACACAAAACACACTATACATACACAGTGTATATGTATGTATGTATGTATGTATGTATGTATGTATGTATGTGTGTATGTATGTATGTATGTATGTACGTACGTACGTATGTATGTATGTATGTATGTATGTATGTATGTATGTATTTATTTATGTATGTATGTATGTATGTATGTATGTGTGTATGTATGTATGTATTTATGTATGTATGTATGTATGTATGTATGTATGTATGTATGTACGTATGTATGTATGTATGTATGTATGCAGTTGTTGGAAAAACAGATAGTATCACACGTAAATTAACAGTTTTGAGAACTGGTATAATGTTTGAGCGATCACCTTTGAAGGTAATAAGAATGTGTATTTGACGCCGAAACACGTCGTATTGGATGTCAAAGGTCACACCTGTCACGAGCACGACGTGCTCGGGACCGGTGTCTGTCAGCAGAGTCGGCCAAAAAAAGTTGGAAAAATAAAAAAATAAAATACTTGCCATATATCCCAGGCAGATGATTGTAAAATGTATTATTCCGTAGAGTTTATATCCGATTTAGATAAAGATTCACCTGTGCATTTTCGAACATCACACTAGTAACCACGATAACAACGGTGAGTAAGGTGAGTCGTGCTTCGCGTAGTAGAGAGTGCACGTGAGTACATAATGACATGTCCGATAGTACATGTAGTTGTCATCCACGGCAATCGACGAGGGGTGTGTCATGTGTATTTACATCCTACGCCTTACTTGTTTGTTTGACGTATTAAAGATCATTCGATGAATACATAGAATTTGTTTTAATATCGTATTAAGATTTCTTTATTTTTGACGCGATGCACGGGGCCGGCATGAATACTAGTCTAGTAGATGTGTGACTAAAAGCTATATAGTTACCATTTGCAGTAGGGATTCATCCAGTAAATCATGCTCATTGTATGAACTTGTCAGACATTCAATGGGATTGGACCGAAAACATTCACGAAAACCGAATAATTATTTTCGTATTATCAATCTTATTTTATTTACAAATGTCAAATAATTTTTTAATATACTTTACTTCATTCTTACTAACATTGGCAAGGACCGACACGGAACAATTATCAAAAGTATGTCAAAGTTCAAGTGCTGTAAACACATATAGGTATGAGCGTACGAATACAGTGCGATGAAATAAAATTGCCAACAAACCTAAATAGTAATTACCGTCGATAAAAAGAAACGTCTTTATAACAAATATGCGGATGCGGAAAAAAAACTTACATTTTGTGAGTTTTTTTTCACGTGTCACTCGGTCAAAGGAAGCCTATCTAGTACGGGGCTAAGTACGAGGAGTTGGGAGAAAATCATACACGATGACGATCGCGCCGCTGTTGTGAATCATTATGTATACGTGAAAATATAGGCAAAGCATTTCGATAAGCCCACACGTTTTTCTTCTGAAAGTAAATTTCAAGCAATATACACGATCAAATTATTGGACCTCAGACACGCGTACGACACACTTGCATTTGTCTAGTGTTGTCTGAGACTGGACAAGCTATGAGTACAGTCTGCGAGAATCTAGATCTTGCGTGGATTTGTATGAGTTGTCCTTGAAGTGTACTGAATCATATCTTGGTATTTCAAACAAACACGGGGGATTATGTGCCAACAAGATGGAAAATCGCAAACTTCCTATAGATACATGTTCGTTATACCACATTGTAGGTAAAGTCGTCCTATTTCATTTTATTTGTTGGGCTCTGACATTCCATTTTATTACTAAGGTATGTAATTCAAACGGGGGCGACTCATCCCATGCGCCGTTTTCCGACTAATTGCATTTCGCGAGAAACAATTGATTAAAATATGGTGTGCACCCACAGGTGTGTTATGTAAGGATGTTGTTAACACCACTTGTAAATTCCCGCCGAGTAAAATTCTGACGTTGATTGGCTGTCATGCAATATAACGTGTAATACTTGCTCGTTAATACTGACCTCACATAGAGACAATAGTTTCCCGCCAAAATGTAAAATAACAGGTGATGGGTTCATTTTTGCTCTTTATTTTGATTGGTTCTCAATACCTTTTCAAATACTTGTAAATCCGTCTTACTACAGCTCAAAAAGTTCAAAATGGCTACACATCTATCTGTAATGTCTGTCTGTGAATTGCTGAGGCTCGATGGAAGATGCGACTTGTAAAGAAAGAGGAAGCCCAAAGTTGTGCCTACCTGTTTGGTTGGGATAACTGACATCATGCTACGATAGATTTTATTTGCTTCGTTTTTGACATCATGCTATTTTTTCTCTTGTACGGATTGTGTTGGGTTGGGTTGGGTTGGGTTATGTGGGCAATGGACAACAGTTTGGCCAATTACATTGTCGAGGAGAAGCAAAAATTATAGGCTCGATTAGTTGAAAAAAGTTGGAAAAGTTGGGACAAAAATAACATGACTTCATAGTTACGTGAACGAAATTAATGAAAGCGTTCTATTTTGCCACTACCAGTTCAAAAAGAAGCTAAAATGAATTGAATGGCCGGCACTTTCTATCTTGCACTTCGCACATTTAGTCACCAATAACTTTAATTAATTCACTAATATTTAAATTTCTCCTCATTTTTAATGCATGTCAAATTGTCTTTTTGAAATGGTATTGTATCATAGATCTCAGTCTCTCATTATATATGTTCGCGATGAAAAAAATAAGAATTCAGCAAAGAAAAATTAAAAACCAACCAGGTGGGCACAATAATGGAGCTGGACAAGAAGACCAGAGACAGTTGGATGTGATTATCAATCTCAAGGCAGACGTAAGTAATAATTGTCTTATAAAGTGATTTTACCTGATGTTAATCAATGTTATTGGAACATTAGAAGTTAGAGACTTTCAAGTCTGTGGTATGTAACAGAATAAGATATTACAATATCAATGAATGCTATATATTGAAAAAGTATTTATTTTTTGTAAAAACTATTGTTTGATGAATTCACTTTCAGATGGAACATCCCCAAGATAGATGGATGTGATTTTCAATCTCAAGGCAGAAGTGAGTCAATAATTGTCTTATATATAATATAGGCTTTTTCGTCTGTTTTCGTGCTTTTTTTCGTTTCGACGTTTAACCCAAATCAAACACTATAATTCTTCTAACGCAAACGCAAATCGACAGAACCGATTCATATCTGAATCTGTAGCGGTTTTGCTATATCACTTTTACTACGCTACAACCGCTACAGACCCCCCCCCCCCTATTTAACGCTCCCCTCAAAAATCTGTTTCGGATCAGTGAGCACATTTTGTTGTTGTTTGATATGTCATCCCCTAACCTTTAACCTAGCTAGTACTATAATCATAAAAATGGAGGAGTGCAATAATGTGGAAGGTAGTGAGGTAACTACTTGTTTAATATTATAATAAGTCATACATGGAAGTTCAAAGTTGAGGTTTGTGTAATTTAAATATATCAAGAATTTGAAGCCCACTAAAGAAATGGTTGGAATGTGCAGAGATACAACTAAAAGAATAGCCTGGACTGCCATTTTTGAGACTTGTGAATCAGCGTGTTCATTTTAAGCTGGCCACCGACCAGTTTGCCCGGCTTTTCAGTCAATTGGGTCGGCTATTCAGCTGCTAAAAATTTACAAATTACATGCAAAATTGGATTTGTACTTTGATAATTTCAAATTGCTAAGAAAAGCCCTAAAAATGAACTCTCTATTTCCGTTAGTAACGAAATATAGATGATCTAATCGATCGTACTCAAATGTTATCGTACTCGGAATATCGGTTTCTGCTTTGCCGAGTTGACGTTCGGGTGGGGAGATCTACTCAATCGAGCACAAATGTCAATCGAACGTGAGAAATGGAACTGAGCTCGGCGACATTGGCTTCCGATTGTTTCCGAACCTTACCTAAAATTCGAAGATCGGCATTCAAAATGACGTCGTCCAAGAAACATAAAGTACATCTCGTAAATACCCTCGGAAATTTTGGTTTTCCAAAGTGTGGTCGAACTAAATTTGGTAGGTTGAGTTGCAACACTGTTCAGAGTGTAGGAATTTTCATTTAATTGTATAATTTGAATAACAAATCGCACAAATGACAGGATTTCTGATCGTGATCATGATATATGACATTGACAGATAATGTACTTTGACAGATCGTAACATATTGGCTGTTCAACTAAGTTCTAGTTCAGTGTCACACGAAGGCGATCATTTGAGCACATGTGATTTAAGTGACGTCTCTGATGCTTATTTTCGTAATTAATCCTGTCAGAGTTTACAAATAGATGACAAACGTGTTTTGGAATGTTGATGATGCTGATAAAATATAGTCCATTTTCTCTAAACTTATTTACATACTACATGTACAAAGGCGAAGAAGTCAGTCAGCCACCAAGTAGTACATGTACATTACAAGGAGTGTGTCAGTCACAAGTCAGTCAGTCAGTCAGAAATGTTGTAGTTCAACTGAAGCAGTCAGTCAGTCAGTCAGTCAGTCAGTCACCTGTCAGTCAGCCATCAAAGTAGTACATGTACATTACAAGGAGTCTGTCAGTCCCTAGTCGATCAGTCAGAAATGTTGTAGTACAACTGAAGCAGTCATTCAGTCACCTGTCAGTCAGCCATTAAGCTGTACGTGTACATTACAAGGAGTCAGTCAGTCACCAGTCAGTCATTCAGTCAGTCAGTCAGAAATGTTGCAGTACAATTGAAGAAGTCAGTCAGCCACCAAGTAGTACATGTACATTACAAGGCATCTGTCAGTCACTAGTCAGTCAGTCAGAAATGTTGTAGTACAAGTGAAGCTGTCAGTCAGTCACTCACCTGTCAGTCAGCCATCAAGTAGTACGTATACATTACAAGGAGTCAGTCAGTCAGTCAGTCAGTCAGTCAATCAGTCTGTCAGTCAGTCAGTCAGTCAGTCAGTCAGTCATCAGTCAGTCAGTCAGTCAGTCAGAAATGTTGCAGTACAACTGAAGAAGTCAGTCAGCCACCAAGCAATACATGTACATTACAAGGAGTCTGTCAGTCACAAGAAAGTCAGTCAGTCAGTCAGTCAGTCAGTCAGTCAGAAATGTTGTAGTACACCTGAAGCAGTTAGTCAGTCAGTCAACTGTCAGTCAGCCATCAAAGTAGTACATGTACATTACGAGGAGTCTATCAGTCACCAGTCAGTCAGTCAGTCAGTCAGTCAGTAGTACAACTGAAGAAGTCAGTCAGCCACCAAGTAGTAAATGTACA
This sequence comes from Glandiceps talaboti, assembly GCF_964340395.1. Taxonomy (NCBI): domain Eukaryota; kingdom Metazoa; phylum Hemichordata; class Enteropneusta; family Spengelidae; genus Glandiceps; species Glandiceps talaboti. The sequence goes on along the minus strand of NC_135562.1, from coordinate 21,786,066 downwards.
TTACAAGGAGTCTGTCATTCCCTAGTCGATCAGTCAGAAATGTTGTAGTACAACTGAAGCAGTCAGTCAGTCAGTCACCTGTCAGTCAGCCATTAAGCAGTATGTGTACATTACAAGGAGTCTGTCAGTCACTAGTCAGTCAGTCAAAAATGTTGTAGTACAACTGAAATAGTCAGTCAGTCACCTGTCAGTCAGCCACCAAGTAGTACATGTACATTACAAGGTGTCTGTCAGTCACTAGTCAGTCAGTCAGTCAGTAGTACAACTGAAGAAGTCAGTCAGCCACCAAGTAGTACATGTACATTACAAGGAGTCTATCAGTCCCTAGTCGATCAGTCAGAAATGTTGTAGTACAACTGAAGCAGTCAGTCAGTCAGTCAGTCAGTCAGTCAGTCACCTGTCAGTCACCCAGCCATCGAGTAGGACATGTAAATTACAAGGAGTCTGTCAGTCACTAGTCAGTCAGTCAGAAATGTTGTAGTACAACTGAAGCAGTCAGTCAGTCAGTCAGTCAGTCAGTCAGTCAGTCAGTCACCTGTCAGTCAGCCATCAAGCAGTACATGTACATTACAAGGAATCTGTCAGTCACTAGTCAGTCAGTCAGAAATATTGTAGTACAACTGAAGCAGACAGTCAGTCACCTGTCAGTCAGCCATTAATTTAGTAGATGTACATTACAAGGAGTCTGTCAGTCACAAGTCAGTCAGTGTCAGCCAGTCCGAAATGTTGTAGTACAACTGAAGCAGTCAGTCAGTCAGTCAGTCAGTCATCTGTCAGTCAGCCATTAAGCAGTATGTGTACATTAAAGGAGTCTGTCAGTCACTAGTCAGTCAGTCAAAAATGTTGTAGTACAACTGAAATAGTCAGTCAGTCACCTGTCAGTCAGCCATCAAGTAGTACATGTACATTACAAGGAGTCTGTCAGTCACTAGTCAGTCAGTCAGTCAGTCAGTCAGTCAGAAATGTTGTAGTACAACTGAAGCAGTCAGTCAGTCAGTCAGTCAGTCAGTCAGTCACCTGTCAGTCACCCAGCCATCAAGTAGTACATGTAAATTACAAGGAGTCTGTCAGTCACTAGTCAGTCAGTCAGTCAGTCAGTCAGTAGTCAGTTAGTCAGAAATGTTGTAGTACAAGTGAAGCAGTTAGTCAGTCAGTCACCTGTCAGTCAGCCATCAAGTAGTATATGTACATTACAAGGAGTCTGTCAGTCAGTCAGTCAGTCAGAAATGTTGTAGTACAACTGAAGCAGACAGTCAGTCACCTGTCAGTCAGCCATCAAATTAGTAGATGACAGATGTACATTACAAGGAGTCAGTCAGTCACCAGTCAGTCAGTCAGTCAGTCAGTCCGACATGCTGTAATACAACTGAAACAGTCAATCACCTATCAGTAAGCCATCAAGTAGTATGTGTACATCAAGTAGTACGTGCACAAGTTATCTATAAGGGTCTTTTGTCAGTACTAAGCACATGACAAGTAGTGACAACCTTATGTCACAAGTAGATTGTAGCTGAATGAATTAATATTTTGAAGATAAACATAATTTTATTATAAGTAGTAATATTTTGTCAAAAAGGTCGATGTGAGTAGTGGCAACTTTAAGAGTAAATATTAGAATCTAAATAACTGTTATTTCATTCCATCAATAAGTTTATACTGTATTATTTGATTCATTCCTTTCAGGATGGAAGTCAAGGTCACGGAAGATGACACGAACACAGATGGCAGATGAACACCAGACACTCAATCAAGAAGTGGAAGAAGTAAGTGAAGATTTTGGAATTGTATAATTACTGAGAATGGTCATTAAATTTTGTTGCCCAATATTTCTTCCCATCTGCAATGGAAAGTATAAGTTATCAAACAGTTCTTTTGTCAGTAATAAACACACTACAAGTACTGACAACCTTATGTCACAAGTAGATTGAATGCACTCAATGCACCGGCCTACTTGAAATTATGGATCTTAGATTACCTCACCGAAAGATCACAATATGTCCGCACTTAGTATGGTGTATCCGACATAATAACAGTTAATACAGGTGCACCACAGGGCTGTGTGCTGTCACCAGTTCTTTTTGTACTTTACACAAATGATTTGGCATGGGACACTAATGGCGCGATGATTGAGAAATATGCAGATGATACAGCTGTTGTCGGATTTATATCAAATGATGATGACAGTGAGTATGTGGAGTGTATCGAGTTTGTCAACACCTGGTGTAAAGATAACTACCTTGATCTTAATGTGCCAAAAACAAAAGAATTAATTTTTGACTTCCGACGGAATAAAGCAGAAAAACAACCTGTTGAAATTAACAATATGCAAGTCGAAAGAACATCAGTATATAGATATCTTGGTTGTATGGTTGATGATAAATTGTCCTTTTCGCAACATGTTGACAATCAGCTCAAAAAAGCAAATAAAAGGTTGTATTTTGCAAGGTCCATGAGGAAATTAAATGTTAGCTCGAATGTCATGTCTTTGTTCTACAATTCAACTATTTATACAGTCCTCAGTTATGCGAACATTGCATTCTATGATATGCTGCCTACCTATCTTAAACACGATCTAAACCGTCCTAGGAACATATGCAGAAAATTAGTTAATAATGAATTCTACGAACTATCTGATAACTCTACATTGTATAAACTCAAATCGTTTAAGACTGCTACAAAAATTATCAAAGATTCAACACATCCACTACATACAGAATATAAATATCTACCAAGTGGTCGTCGCCTCAGAGTACCACGTGCACGTACAAACAGATTTAAGTATAGCTTTGTTCCAAGATCTATTCATCTCATCAATAACATGTAACCGCTACTGTCTGTATGTATTTATAAGTATTGTAATCCTAACTTTACTTTTCATGGATTATGTATTTAAGTTAATGTAAACTGTGTGGATATGTAGTTTGTCTATTTTCTGTCAATGCAACGAAAATTTCATGATCGACATGACGAATAAAGTTATTATTATTATTATTATTATTGTAGCAGAATGAAGAAATATTTTGGAGATGAACAGAATTGTATTATCCATGGTAATATCTTTTCAAAAAGGTTAAATTGAGTAGTGGCAACTTTAAGAGTAAATATTAGAATCTAAATAACTGTTATTTCATTCCATCAATAAGTTTATACTGTATTGTTTGAATCATTCCTTTCAGGATGGAACTCAAGGTCACGGAAGATGACACGAACACAGATGGCAGATGAACACTAGACAGCCAATCAAGAAGTGGAAGAAGTAAGTGAAGATTTTGGAATTGTATAATTACTGAGAATGGTCATTAAATTTTGTTGCCCAATATTTCTTCCCATCTGCAATGGAAAGTATAAGTTATCAAAAAGTTCTTTTGTCAGTACTAAGCACACGACAAGTAATGACAACCTGATGTCACAAGTAGATTGTAGCAGAATGAAGAAATATTGGAGATGAACAGAATTGTATTATCCGTTGTATTATCTTTTCAAAAAGGTTAAATTGAGTAGTGGCAACTTTAAGAGTAAATATTAGAATCTAAATAACTGTTATTTCATTTTATCAATAAGTTTATACTGTATTGTTTGAATCATTCCTTTCAGGATGGAACTCAAGGTCACGGAAGATGACACGAACACAGATGGCAGATGAACACCAGACAGCCAATCAAGAAGTGGAAGAAGTAAGTGAAGATTTTGGAATTGTATAATTACTGAGAATGGTCATTAAATTTTGTTGCCCAATATTTCTTCCCATCTGCAATGGAAAGTATAAGTTATCAAAAGTTTCTTTTGTCAGTTCTAAGCACACAACAAGTAATGACAACCTTATGTCACAAGTAGATTGTAGCAGAAAGAAGAAATACTGGAGATGAACAGAATTGTATTATACGTGGTAATCTCTTTTCAAAAAGGTTAAATTGAGTAGTGGCAACTTTAAGAGTAAGTATTAGAATCTAAATAACAGTTATTTCATTCCATCAATAAGTTTATACTGTGTTATTTGATTCATTCCTTTCAGGATGGAACTCAAGGTCACGGAAGATGACACGAACACAGATGGCAGATGAACACCATACAGCCAATCAAGAAGTGGAAGAAGTAAGTGAAGATTTTGGAATTGTATAATTACTGAGAATGGTCATTAAATTTTGTTGCCCAATATTTCTTCCCATCTGCAATGGAAAGTATAAGTTATCAAAAAGTTCTTTTGTCAGTACTAAGCACACGACAAGTAATGACAACCTGATGTCACAAGTAGATTGTAGCAGAATGACGAAATATTGGAGATGAACAGAATTGTATTATCCGTTGTAATATCTTTTCAAAAAGGTTAAATTGAGTAGTGGCAACTTTAAGAGTAAATATTAGAATCTAAATAACTGTTATTTCATTCCATCAATAAGTTTATACTGTATTGTTTGAATCATTCCTTTCAGGATGGAACTCAAGGTCACGGAAGATGACACGAACACAGATGGCACATGAACACCAGACAGCCAATCAAGAAGTGGAAGAAGTAAGTGAAGATTTTGGAATTGTATAATTACTGAGAATGGTCATTAAATTTTGTTGCCCAATATTTCTTCCCATCTTCAATGGAAAGTATAAGTTATCAAAAAGTTCTTTTGTCAGTACTAAGCACACGACAAGGAATGACAACCTTATGTCACAAGTGGATTGTAGCAGAATGAAGAAATATTTTGGAGATGAACAGATTTGTATTATCCATGGTAATATCTTTTCAAAAAGGTTAAATTGAGTAGTGGCAACTTTAAGAGTAAATATTAGAATCTAAATAACTGTTATTTCATTCCATCAATAAGCTTATACTGTATTGTTTGATTCATTCCTTTCAGGATGGAACTCAAGGTCACGGAAGATGACACGAACACAGATGGCAGATGAACACCAGACAGCCAATCAAGAAGTGAAAGAAGTAAGTGAACATTTTGGAATTGTATAATTACTGAGAATGGTCATTAACTTTTGTTGCCCAATATTTCTTCCCATCTGCAATGGAAAGTATAAGTTATCAAAAGGTTCTTTTGTCAGTACTAAGCACACAACAAGTAATGACAACCTTGTGTCACAAGTAGATTGTAGCAGAATGAAGAAATACTGGAGATGAACAGAATTGTATTATCCGTGGTAATATCTTTTCAAAAAGGTTAAATTGAGTAGTGGCAACTTTAAGAGTAAATATTAGAATCTAAATAACTGTTATTTCATTCCATCAATAAGTTTATACTGTATTGTTTGATTCATTCCTTTCAGGATGGAACTGAAGGTCACGGAAGATGACACGAACACAGATGGCAGATGAACACCAGACAGCCAATCAAGAAGTGGAAGAAGTAAGTGAAGATTTTGGAATTGTATAATTACTGAGAATGGTCATTAAATTTTGTTACCCAATATTTCTTCCCATCTGCAATGGAAAGTATAAGTTATTAAAAAAGTTCTTTTGTCAGTACTAAGCACACGACAAGTAATGACAACCATATGTCACAAGTAGATTGTAGCAGAATGAAGAAATATTGGAGATGAACAGAATTGTATTATCCGTTGTAATATCTTTTCAAAAAGGTTAAATTGAGTAGTGGCAACTTTAAGAGTAAATATTAGAATCTAAATAACTGTTATTTCATTCCATCAATAAGTTTATACTGTATTGTTTGAATCATTCCTTTCAGGATGGAACTCAAGGTCACGGAAGATGACACGAACACAGATGGCAGATGAACACCAGACAGCCAATCAAGAAGTGGAAGAAGTAAGTGAAGATTTTGGAATTGTATAATTACTGAGAATGGTCATTAAATTTTGTTGCCCAATATTTCTTCCCATCTGCAATGGAAAGTATAAGTTATCAAAAGGTTCTTTTGTCAGTTCTAAGCACAGAACAAGTAATGACAACCTTATGTCACAAGTAGATTGTAGCAGAATGAAGAAATATTGGAGATGAACGGAATTGTATTATCCGTGGTAATATCTTTTCAAAAAGGTTAAATTGAGTAGTGGCAACTTGAAGAGTAAATATTAGAATCTAAATAACTGTTATTTCATTCCATCAATAAGTTTATACTGTATTGTTTGATTTATTCCTTTCAGGATGGAACTCAAGGTCACGGAAGATGACACGAACACAGATGGCAGATGAACACCAGACAACCAATCAAGAAGTGAAAGAAGTAAGTGAAGATTTTGGAATTGTATAATTACTGAGAATGGTCATTAAATTTTGTTGCCCAATATTTCTTCCCATCTTCAATGGAAAGTATAAGTTATCAAAAAGTTCTTTTGTCAGTACTAAGCACACGACAAGGAATGACAACCTTATGTCACAAGTGGATTGTAGCAGAATGAAGAAATATTTTGGAGATGAACAGATTTGTATTATCCATGGTAATATCTTTTCAAAAAGGTTAAATTGAGTAGTGGCAACTTTAAGAGTAAATATTAGAATCTAAATAACTGTTATTTCATTCCATCAATAAGTTTATACTGTATTGTTTGAATCATTCCTTTCAGGATGGAACTCAAGGTCACGGAAGATGACACGAACACAGATGGCACATGAACACCATACAGCCAATCAAGAAGTGGAAGAAGTAAGTGAAGATTTTGGAATTGTATAATTACTGAGAATGGTCATTAAATTTTGTTGCCCAATATTTCTTCCCATCTGCAATGGAAAGTATAAGTTATCAAAAAGTTCTTTTGTCAGTACTAAGCACACGACAAGTAATGACAACCTGATGTCACAAGTAGATTGTAGCAGAATGACGAAATATTGGAGATGAACAGAATTGTATTATCCGTTGTAATATCTTTTCAAAAAGGTTAAATTGAGTAGTGGCAACTTTAAGAGTAAATATTAGAATCTAAATAACTGTTATTTCATTCCATCAATAAGTTTATACTGTATTGTTTGAATCATTCCTTTCAGGATGGAACTCAAGGTCACGGAAGATGACACGAACACAGATGGCACATGAACACCAGACAGCCAATCAAGAAGTGGAAGAAGTAAGTGAAGATTTTGGAATTGTATAATTACTGAGAATGGTCATTAAATTTTGTTGCCCAATATTTCTTCCCATCTTCAATGGAAAGTATAAGTTATCAAAAAGTTCTTTTGTCAGTACTAAGCACACGACAAGGAATGACAACCTTATGTCACAAGTGGATTGTAGCAGAATGAAGAAATATTTTGGAGATGAACAGATTTGTATTATCCATGGTAATATCTTTTCAAAAAGGTTAAATTGAGTAGTGGCAACTTTAAGAGTAAATATTAGAATCTAAATAACTGTTATTTCATTCCATCAATAAGCTTATACTGTATTGTTTGATTCATTCCTTTCAGGATGGAACTCAAGGTCACGGAAGATGACACGAACACAGATGGCAGATGAACACCAGACAGCCAATCAAGAAGTGAAAGAAGTAAGTGAACATTTTGGAATTGTATAATTACTGAGAATGGTCATTAACTTTTGTTGCCCAATATTTCTTCCCATCTGCAATGGAAAGTATAAGTTATCAAAAGGTTCTTTTGTCAGTACTAAGCACACAACAAGTAATGACAACCTTGTGTCACAAGTAGATTGTAGCAGAATGAAGAAATACTGGAGATGAACAGAATTGTATTATCCGTGGTAATATCTTTTCAAAAAGGTTAAATTGAGTAGTGGCAACTTTAAGAGTAAATATTAGAATCTAAATAACTGTTATTTCATTCCATCAATAAGTTTATACTGTATTGTTTGATTCATTCCTTTCAGGATGGAACTGAAGGTCACGGAAGATGACACGAACACAGATGGCAGATGAACACCAGACAGCCAATCAAGAAGTGGAAGAAGTAAGTGAAGATTTTGGAATTGTATAATTACTGAGAATGGTCATTAAATTTTGTTACCCAATATTTCTTCCCATCTGCAATGGAAAGTATAAGTTATTAAAAAAGTTCTTTTGTCAGTACTAAGCACACGACAAGTAATGACAACCATATGTCACAAGTAGATTGTAGCAGAATGAAGAAATATTGGAGATGAACAGAATTGTATTATCCGTTGTAATATCTTTTCAAAAAGGTTAAATTGAGTAGTGGCAACTTTAAGAGTAAATATTAGAATCTAAATAACTGTTATTTCATTCCATCAATAAGTTTATACTGTATTGTTTGAATCATTCCTTTCAGGATGGAACTCAAGGTCACGGAAGATGACACGAACACAGATGGCAGATGAACACCAGACAGCCAATCAAGAAGTGGAAGAAGTAAGTGAAGATTTTGGAATTGTATAATTACTGAGAATGGTCATTAAATTTTGTTGCCCAATATTTCTTCCCATCTGCAATGGAAAGTATAAGTTATCAAAAGGTTCTTTTGTCAGTTCTAAGCACAGAACAAGTAATGACAACCTTATGTCACAAGTAGATTGTAGCAGAATGAAGAAATATTGGAGATGAACGGAATTGTATTATCCGTGGTAATATCTTTTCAAAAAGGTTAAATTGAGTAGTGGCAACTTGAAGAGTAAATATTAGAATCTAAATAACTGTTATTTCATTCCATCAATAAGTTTATACTGTATTGTTTGATTTATTCCTTTCAGGATGGAACTCAAGGTCACGGAAGATGACACGAACACAGATGGCAGATGAACACCAGACAACCAATCAAGAAGTGAAAGAAGTAAGTGAAGATTTTGGAATTGTATAATTACTGAGAATGGTCATTAAATTTTGTTGCCCAATATTTCTTCCCATCTTCAATGGAAAGTATAAGTTATCAAAAAGTTCTTTTGTCAGTACTAAGCACACGACAAGGAATGACAACCTTATGTCACAAGTGGATTGTAGCAGAATGAAGAAATATTTTGGAGATGAACAGATTTGTATTATCCATGGTAATATCTTTTCAAAAAGGTTAAATTGAGTAGTGGCAACTTTAAGAGTAAATATTAGAATCTAAATAACTGTTATTTCATTCCATCAATAAGTTTATACTGTATTGTTTGAATCATTCCTTTCAGGATGGAACTCAAGGTCACGGAAGATGACACGAACACAGATGGCACATGAACTCCAGACAGCCAATCAAGAAGTGGAAGAAGTAAGTGAAGATTTTGGAATTGTATAATTACTGAGAATGGTCATTAAATTTTGTTGCCCAATATTTCTTCCCATCTGCAATGGAAAGTATAAGTTATCAAAAGGTTCTTTTGTCAGTTCTAAGCACACAACAAGTAATGACAACCTTATGTCACAAGTAGATTGTAGCAGAATGAAGAAATACTGGAGATGAACAGAATTGTATTATATGTGGTAATCTCTTTTCAAAAAGGTTAAATTGAGTAGTGGCAACTTTAAGAGTAAGTATTAGAATCTAAATAACTGTTATTTCATTCCATCAATAAGTTTATACTGTGTTGTTTGATTCATTCCTTTCAGGATGGAACTCAAGGTCACGGAAGATGACACGAACACAGATGGCAGATGAACACCAGACAGCCAATCAAGAAGTGGAAGAAGTAAGTGATGATTTTGGAATTGTATAATTACTGAGAATGGTCATTAAATTTTGTTGCCCAATATTTCTTCCCATCTGCAATGGAAAGTATAAGTTATCTAAAAGTTCTTTTGTCAGTACTAAGCACACGACAAGTAATGACAACCTGATGTCACAAGTAGATTGTAGCAGAATGAAGAAGTATTTTGGAGATGAACAGATTTGTATTATCCATGGTAATATCTTTTCAAAAAGGTTAAATTGAGTAGTGGCAACTTTATGAGTAAATATTAGAATCTAAATAACTGTTATTTCATTCCATCAATAAGCTTATACTGTATTGTTTGATTCATTCCTTTCAGGATGGAACTCAAGGTCACGGAAGATGACACGAACACAGATGGCAGATGAACACCAGACAGCCAATCAAGAAGTGAAAGAAGTAAGTGAACATTTTGGAATTGTATAATTACTGAGAATGGTCATTAACTTTTGTTGCCCAATATTTCTTCCCATCTGCAATGGAAAGTATAAGTTATCAAAAGGTTCTTTTGTCAGTACTAAGCACACAACAAGTAATGACAACCTTGTGTCACAAGTAGATTGTAGCAGAATGAAGAAATACTGGAGATGAACAGAATTGTATTATCCGTGGTAATATCTTTTCAAAAAGGTTAAATTGAGTAGTGGCAACTTTAAGAGTAAATATTAGAATCTAAATAACTGTTATTTCATTCCATCAATAAGTTTATACTGTATTGTTTGATTCATTCCTTTCAGGATGGAACTGAAGGTCACGGAAGATGACACGAACACAGATGGCAGATGAACACCAGACAGCCAATCAAGAAGTGGAAGAAGTAAGTGAAGATTTTGGAATTGTATAATTACTGAGAATGGTCATTAAATTTTGTTACCCAATATTTCTTCCCATCTGCAATGGAAAGTATAAGTTATTAAAAAAGTTCTTTTGTCAGTACTAAGCACACGACAAGTAATGACAACCATATGTCACAAGTAGATTGTAGCAGAATGAAGAAATATTGGAGATGAACAGAATTGTATTATCCGTTGTAATATCTTTTCAAAAAGGTTAAATTGAGTAGTGGCAACTTTAAGAGTAAATATTAGAATCTAAATAACTGTTATTTCATTCCATCAATAAGTTTATACTGTATTGTTTGAATCATTCCTTTCAGGATGGAACTCAAGGTCACGGAAGATGACACGAACACAGATGGCAGATGAACACCAGACAGCCAATCAAGAAGTGGAAGAAGTAAGTGAAGATTTTGGAATTGTATAATTACTGAGAATGGTCATTAAATTTTGTTGCCCAATATTTCTTCCCATCTGCAATGGAAAGTATAAGATATCAAAAGGTTCTTTTGTCAGTTCTAAGCACAGAACAAGTAATGACAACCTTATGTCACAAGTAGATTGTAGCAGAATGAAGAAATATTGGAGATGAACGGAATTGTATTATCCGTGGTAATATCTTTTCAAAAAGGTTAAATTGAGTAGTGGCAACTTGAAGAGTAAATATTAGAATCTAAATAACTGTTATTTCATTCCATCAATAAGTTTATACTGTATTGTTTGATTTATTCCTTTCAGGATGGAACTCAAGGTCACGGAAGATGACACGAACACAGATGGCAGATGAACACCAGACAACCAATCAAGAAGTGAAAGAAGTAAGTGAAGATTTTGGAATTGTATAATTACTGAGAATGGTCATTAAATTTTGTTGCCCAATATTTCTTCCCATCTTCAATGGAAAGTATAAGTTATCAAAAAGTTCTTTTGTCAGTACTAAGCACACGACAAGGAATGACAACCTTATGTCACAAGTGGATTGTAGCAGAATGAAGAAATATTTTGGAGATGAACAGATTTGTATTATCCATGGTAATATCTTTTCAAAAAGGTTAAATTGAGTAGTGGCAACTTTAAGAGTAAATATTAGAATCTAAATAACTGTTATTTCATTCCATCAATAAGTTTATACTGTATTGTTTGAATCATTCCTTTCAGGATGGAACTCAAGGTCACGGAAGATGACACGAACACAGATGGCAGATGAACACCAGACAGCCAATCAAGAAGTGAAAGAAGTAAGTGAACATTTTGGAATTGTATAATTACTGAGAATGGTCATTAACTTTTGTTGCCCAATATTTCTTCCCATCTGCAATGGAAAGTATAAGTTATCAAAAGGTTCTTTTGTCAGTACTAAGCACACAACAAGTAATGACAACCTTGTGTCACAAGTAGATTGTAGCAGAATGAAGAAATACTGGAGATGAACAGAATTGTATTATCCGTGGTAATATCTTTTCAAAAAGGTTAAATTGAGTAGTGGCAGCTTTAAGAGTAAATATTAGAATCTAAATAACTGTTATTTCATTCCATCAATAAGTTTATACTGTATTGTTTGATTCATTCCTTTCAGGATGGAACTGAAGGTCACGGAAGATGACACGAACACAGATGGCAGATGAACACCAGACAGCCAATCAAGAAGTGGAAGAAGTAAGTGAAGATTTTGGAATTGTATAATTACTGAGAATGGTCATTAAATTTTGTTACCCAATATTTCTTCCCATCTGCAATGGAAAGTATAAGTTATTAAAAAAGTTCTTTTGTCAGTACTAAGCACACGACAAGTAATGACAACCATATGTCACAAGTAGATTGTAGCAGAATGAAGAAATATTGGAGATGAACAGAATTGTATTATCCGTTGTAATATCTTTTCAAAAAGGTTAAATTGAGTAGTGGCAACTTTAAGAGTAAATATTAGAATCTAAATAACTGTTATTTCATTCCATCAATAAGTTTATACTGTATTGTTTGAATCATTCCTTTCAGGATGGAACTCAAGGTCACGGAAGATGACACGAACACAGATGGCAGATGAACACCAGACAGCCAATCAAGAAGTGGAAGAAGTAAGTGAAGATTTTGGAATTGTATAATTACTGAGAATGGTCATTAAATTTTGTTGCCCAATATTTCTTCCCATCTGCAATGGAAAGTATAAGATATCAAAAGGTTCTTTTGTCAGTTCTAAGCACAGAACAAGTAATGACAACCTTATGTCACAAGTAGATTGTAGCAGAATGAAGAAATATTGGAGATGAACGGAATTGTATTATCCGTGGTAATATCTTTTCAAAAAGGTTAAATTGAGTAGTGGCAACTTGAAGAGTAAATATTAGAATCTAAATAACTGTTATTTCATTCCATCAATAAGTTTATACTGTATTGTTTGATTTATTCCTTTCAGGATGGAACTCAAGGTCACGGAAGATGACACGAACACAGATGGCAGATGAACACCAGACAACCAATCAAGAAGTGAAAGAAGTAAGTGAAGATTTTGGAATTGTATAATTACTGAGAATGGTCATTAAATTTTGTTGCCCAATATTTCTTCCCATCTTCAATGGAAAGTATAAGTTATCAAAAAGTTCTTTTGTCAGTACTAAGCACACGACAAGGAATGACAACCTTATGTCACAAGTGGATTGTAGCAGAATGAAGAAATATTTTGGAGATGAACAGATTTGTATTATCCATGGTAATATCTTTTCAAAAAGGTTAAATTGAGTAGTGGCAACTTTAAGAGTAAATATTAGAATCTAAATAACTGTTATTTCATTCCATCAATAAGTTTATACTGTATTGTTTGAATCATTCCTTTCAGGATGGAACTCAAGGTCACGGAAGATGACACGAACACAGATGGCACATGAACTCCAGACAGCCAATCAAGAAGTGGAAGAAGTAAGTGAAGATTTTGGAATTGTATAATTACTGAGAATGGTCATTAAATTTTGTTGCCCAATATTTCTTCCCATCTGCAATGGAAAGTATAAGTTATCAAAAGGTTCTTTTGTCAGTTCTAAGCACACAACAAGTAATGACAACCTTATGTCACAAGTAGATTGTAGCAGAATGAAGAAATACTGGAGATGAACAGAATTGTATTATATGTGGTAATCTCTTTTCAAAAAGGTTAAATTGAGTAGTGGCAACTTTAAGAGTAAGTATTAGAATCTAAATAACTGTTATTTCATTCCATCAATAAGTTTATACTGTGTTGTTTGATTCATTCCTTTCAGGATGGAACTCAAGGTCACGGAAGATGACACGAACACAGATGGCAGATGAACACCAGACAGCCAATCAAGAAGTGGAAGAAGTAAGTGAAGATTTTGGAATTGTATAATTACTGAGAATGGTCATTAAATTTTGTTGCCCAATATTTCTTCCCATCTGCAATGGAAAGTATAAGTTATCTAAAAGTTCTTTTGTCAGTACTAAGCACACAACAAGTAATGACAACCTGATGTCACAAGTAGATTGTAGCAGAATGAAGAAGTATTTTGGAGATGAACAGAATTGTATTATCCGTGGTAATATCTTTTCAAAAAGGTTAAATTCAGTAGTGGCAACTTTAAGAGAAAATATTAGAATCTAAATAACTGTTATTTCATTCCATCAATAAGTTTATACTGTATTGTTTGATTCATTCCTTTCAGGATGGTACTCAAGGTCACGGAAGATGACACGAACACAGATGGCAGATGAACACCAGACAGCCAATCAAGAAGTGGAAGAAGTAAGTGAAGATTTTGGAATTGTATAATTACTGAGAATGGTCATTAAATTTTGTTGCCCAATATTTCTTCCCATCTGCAATGGAAAGTATAAGTTATCAAAAGGTTCTTTTGTCAGTACTAAGCACACAACAAGTAATGACAACCTTATGTCACAAGTAGATTGTAGCAAAATGAAGAAATACTGGAGATGAACATAATTGTATTATACGTGGTAATCTCTTTTCAAAAAGGTTAAATTGAGTAGTGGCAACTTTAAGAGTAAGTATTAGAATCTAAATAACTGTTATTTCATTCCATCAATAAGTTTATACTGTGTTGTTTGATTCATTCCTTTCAGGATGGAACTCAAGGTCACGGAAGATGACACGAACACAGATGGCAGATGAACACCAGACAGCCAATCAAGAAGTGGAAGAAGTAAGTGAAGATTTTGGAATTGTATAATTACTGAGAATGGTCATTAAATTTTGTTGCCCAATATTTCTTCCCATCTGCAATGGAAAGTATAAGTTATCTAAAAGTTCTTTTGTCAGTACTAAGCACACAACAAGTAATGACAACCTGATGTCACAAGTAGATTGTAGCAGAATGAAGAAGTATTTTGGAGATGAACAGAATTGTATTATCCGTGGTAATATCTTTTCAAAAAGGTTAAATTCAGTAGTGGCAACTTTAAGAGAAAATATTAGAATCTAAATAACTGTTATTTCATTCCATCAATAAGTTTATACTGTATTGTTTGATTCATTCCTTTCAGGATGGTACTCAAGGTCACGGAAGATGACACGAACACAGATGGCAGATGAACACCAGACAGCCAATCAAGAAGTGGAAGAAGTAAGTGAAGATTTTGGAATTGTATAATTACTGAGAATGGTCATTAAATTTTGTTGCCCAATATTTCTTCCCATCTGCAATGGAAAGTATAAGTTATCAAAAGGTTCTTTTGTCAGTACTAAGCACACAACAAGTAATGACAACCTTATGTCACAAGTAGATTGTAGCAAAATGAAGAAATACTGGAGATGAACAGAATTGTATTATACGTGGTAATCTCTTTTCAAAAAGGTTAAATTGAGTAGTGGCAACTTTAAAAGTAAGTATTAGAATCTAAATAACTGTTATTTCATTCCATCAATAAGTTTATACTGTGTTGTTTGATTCATTCCTTTCAGGATGGAACTCAAGGTCACGGAAGATGACACGAACACAGATGGCAGATGAACACCAGACAGCCAATCAAGAAGTGGAAGAAGTAAGTGAAGATTTTGGAATTGTATAATTACTGAGAATGGTCATTAAATTTTGTTGCCCAATATTTCTTCCCATCTGCAATGGAAAGTATAAGTTATCAAAAGGTTCTTTTGTCAGTACTAAGCACACGACAAGTAATGACAACCTGATGTCACAAGTAGATTGTAGCAGAATGAAGAAATACTGGAGATGAACAGAATTGTATTATCCGTGGTAATATCTTTTCAAAAAGGTTAAATTGAGTAGTGGCAACTTTAAGAGTAAATATTAGAATCTAAATAACTGTTATTTCATTCCATCAATAAGTTTATACTGTATTGTTTGATTCATTCCTTTCAGGATGGAACTCAAGGTCACGGAAGATGACACGAACACAGATGGCAGATGAACACCAGGCAGCCAATCAAGAAGTGGAAGAAGTAAGTGAAGATTTTGGAATTGTATAATTACTGAGAATGGTCATTAAATTTTGTTGCCCAATATTTCTTCCCATCTGCAATGGAAAGTATAAGTTATCAAAAGGTTCTTTTGTCAGTACTAAGCACACAACAAGTAATGACAACCTTATGTCACAAGTAGATTGTAGCAAATGAAGAAATACTGGAGATGAACATAATTGTATTATACGTGGTAATCTCTTTTCAAAAAGGTTAAATTGAGTAGTGGCAACTTTAAGAGTAAGTATTAGAATCTAAATAACTGTTATTTCATTCCATCAATAAGTTTATACTGTGTTGTTTGATTCATTCCTTTCAGGATGGAACTCAAGGTCACGGAAGATGACACGAACACAGATGGCAGATGAACACCAGACAGCCAATCAAGAAGTGGAAGAAGTAAGTGAAGATTTTGGAATTGTATAATTACTGAGAATGGTCATTAAATTTTGTTGCCCAATATTTCTTCCCTTCTGCAATGGAAAGTATAAGTTATCAAAAAGTTCTTTTGTCAGTATTAAGCACAGAACAAGTAATGACAACCTAATGTCACAAGTAGATTGTAGCAGAATGAAGAAATACTGGAGATGAACAGAATTGTATTATACGTGGTAATCTCTTTTCAAAAAGGTTAAATTGAGTAGTGGCAACTTTAAGAGTAAATATTAGAATCTAAATAACTCTTATTTCATTCCATCAATAAGTTTATACTGTATTGTTTGATTCATTCCTTTCGGATGGAACCCAAGGTCAAGGAAGATGACACGAACACAGATGGCAGATGAACACCAGACAGCCAATCAAGAAGTGGAAGAAGTAAGTGAAGATTTTGGAATTGTATAATTACTGAGAATGGTCATTAAATTTTGTTGCCCAATATTTCTTCCCATCTGCAATGGAAAGTATAAATTATCTAAAAGTTCTTTTGTCAGTACTAAGCACACGACAAGTAATGACAACCTGATGTCACAAGTAGATTGTAGCAGAATGAAGAAGTATTTTGGAGATGAACAGAATTGTATTATCCGTGGTAATATCTTTTCAAAAAGGTTAAATTGAGTAGTGGCAACTTTAAGAGTAAATATTAGAATCTAAATAACTGTTATTTCATTCCATCAATAAGCTTATACTGTATTGTTTGATTCATTCCTTTCAGGATGGAACTCAAGGTCACGGAAGATGACACGAACACAGATGGCAGATGAACACCAGACAGCCAATCAAGAAGTGGAAGAAGTAAGTGAAGATTTTGGAATTGTATAATTACTGAGAATGGTCATTAAATTTTGTTGCCCAATATTTCTTCCCATCTGCAATGGAAAGTATAAGTTATCAAAAGGTTCTTTTGTCAGTTCTAAGCACAGAACAAGTAATGACAACCTTATGTCACAAGTAGATTGTAGCAGAATGAAGAAATATTGGAGATGAACGGAATTGTATTATCCGTGGTAATATCTTTTCAAAAAGGTTAAATTGAGTAGTGGCAACTTGAAGAGTAAATATTAGAATCTAAATAACTGTTATTTCATTCCATCAATAAGTTTATACTGTATTGTTTGATTTATTTCTTTCAGGATGGAACTCAAGGTCACGGAAGATGACACGAACACAGATGGCAGATGAACACCAGACAACCAATCAAGAAGTGAAAGAAGTAAGTGAAGATTTTGGAATTGTATAATTACTGAGAATGGTCATTAAATTTTGTTGCCCAATATTTCTTCCCATCTTCAATGGAAAGTATAAGTTATCAAAAAGTTCTTTTATCAGTACTAAGCACACGACAAGGAATGACAACCTTATGTCACAAGTGGATTGTAGCAGAATGAAGAAATATTTTGGAGATGAACAGATTTGTATTATCCATGGTAATATCTTTTCAAAAAGGTTAAATTGAGTAGTGGCAACTTTAAGAGTAAATATTAGAATCTAAATAACTCTTATTTCATTCCATCAATAAGTTTATACTGTATTGTTTGAATCATTCCTTTCAGGATGGAACTCAAGGTCACGGAAGATGACACGAACACAGATGGCACATGAACTCCAGACAGCCAATCAAGAAGTGGAAGAAGTAAGTGAAGATTTTGGAATTGTATAATTACTGAGAATGGTCATTAAATTTTGTTGCCCAATATTTCTTCCCATCTGCAATGGAAAGTATAAGTTATCAAAAGGTTCTTTTGTCAGTTCTAAGCACACAACAAGTAATGACAACCTTATGTCACAAGTAGATTGTAGCAGAATGAAGAAATACTGGAGATGAACAGAATTGTATTATATGTGGTAATCTCTTTTCAAAAAGGTTAAATTGAGTAGTGGCAACTTTAAGAGTAAGTATTAGAATCTAAATAACTGTTATTTCATTCCATCAATAAGTTTATACTGTGTTGTTTGATTCATTCCTTTCAGGATGGAACTCAAGGTCACGGAAGATGACACGAACACAGATGGCAGATGAACACCAGACAGCCAATCAAGAAGTGGAAGAAGTAAGTGAAGATTTTGGAATTGTATAATTACTGAGAATGGTCATTAAATTTTGTTGCCCAATATTTCTTCCCATCTGCAATGGAAAGTATAAGTTATCTAAAAGTTCTTTTGTCAGTACTAAGCACACGACAAGTAATGACAACCTGATGTCACAAGTAGATTGTAGCAGAATGAAGAAGTATTTTGGAGATGAACAGAATTGTATTATCCGTGGTAATATCTTTTCAAAAAGGTTAAATTCAGTAGTGGCAACTTTAAGAGAAAATATTAGAATCTAAATAACTGTTATTTCATTCCATCAATAAGTTTATACTGTATTGTTTGATTCATTCCTTTCAGGATGGTACTCAAGGTCACGGAAGATGACACGAACACAGATGGCAGATGAACACCAGACAGCCAATCAAGAAGTGGAAGAAGTAAGTGAAGATTTTGGAATTGTATAATTACTGAGAATGGTCATTAAATTTTGTTGCCCAATATTTCTTCCCATCTGCAATGGAAAGTATAAGTTATCAAAAGGTTCTTTTGTCAGTACTAAGCACACAACAAGTAATGACAACCTTATGTCACAAGTAGATTGTAGCAAAATGAAGAAATACTGGAGATGAACAGAATTGTATTATACGTGGTAATCTCTTTTCAAAAAGGTTAAATTGAGTAGTGGCAACTTTAAAAGTAAGTATTAGAATCTAAATAACTGTTATTTCATTCCATCAATAAGTTTATACTGTGTTGTTTGATTCATTCCTTTCAGGATGGAACTCAAGGTCACGGAAGATGACACGAACACAGATGGCAGATGAACACCAGACAGCCAATCAAGAAGTGGAAGAAGTAAGTGAAGATTTTGGAATTGTATAATTACTGAGAATGGTCATTAAATTTTGTTGCCCAATATTTCTTCCCATCTGCAATGGAAAGTATAAGTTATCAAAAAGTTCTTTTGTCAGTACTAAGCACACAACAAGTAATGACAACCTGATGTCACAAGTAGATTGTAGCAGAATGAAGAAATACTGGAGATGAACAGAATTGTATTATCCGTGGTAATATCTTTTCAAAAAGGTTAAATTGAGTAGTGGCAACTTTAAGAGTAAATATTAGAATCTAAATAACTGTTATTTCATTCCATCAATAAGCTTATACTGTATTGTTTGATTCATTCCTTTCAGGATGGAACTCAAGGTCACGGAAGATGACACGAACACAGATGGCAGATGAACACCAGACAGCCAATCAAGAAGTGGAAGAAGTAAGTGAAGATTTTGGAATTGTATAATTACTGAGAATGGTCATTAAATTTTGTTGCCCAATATTTCTTCCCATCTGCAATGGAAAGTATAAGTTATCAAAAAGTTCTTTTGTCAGTACTAAGCACACGACAAGTAATGACAACCTGATGTCACAAGTAGATTGTAGCAGAATGAAGAAATACTGGAGATGAACAGAATTGTATTATCCGTGGTAATATCTTTTCAAAAAGGTTAAATTGAGTAGTGGCAACTTTAAGAGTAAATATTAGAATCTAAATAACTGTTATTTCATTCCATCAATAAGCTTATACTGTATTGTTTGATTCATTCCTTTCAGGATGGAACTCAAGGTCACGGAAGATGACACGAACACAGATGGCAGATGAACACCAGACAGCCAATCAAGAAGTGGAAGAAGTAAGTGAAGATTTTGGAATTGTATAATTACTGAGAATGGTCATTAACTTTTGTTGCCCAATATTTCTTCCCATCTGCAATGGAAAGTATAAGTTATCAAAAGGATCTTTTGTCAGTACTAAGCACACAACAAGTAATGACAACCTTATGTCACAAGTAGATTGTAGCAGAATGAAGAAATATTTTGGAGATGAACAGAATTGTATTATCCGTGGTAATATCTTTTCAAAAAGGTTAAATTGAGTAGTGGCAACTTTAAGAGTAAATATTAGAATCTAAATAACTGTTATTTCATTCCATCAATAAGTTTATACTGTGTTGTTTGATTCATTCCTTTCAGGATGGAACCCAAGGTCAAGGAAGATGACACGAACACAGATGGCAGATGAACACCAGACAGCCAATCAAGAAGTGAAAGAAGTAAGTGAAGATTTTGGAATTGTATAATTACTGAGAATGGTCATTAAATTTTGTTGCCCAATATTTCTTCCCATCTGCAATGGAAGGTATAAGTTATCAAAAAGTTCTTTTGTCAGTATTAAGCACAGAACAAGTAATGACAACCTGATGTCACAAGTAGATTGTAGCAGAATGAAGAAATATTGGAGATGAACAGAATTGTATTATCTGTGGTAATATCTTTTCAAAAAGGTTAAATTGAGTAGTGGCAACTTTAAGATTAAATATAAGAATCTAAATAACTCTTATTTCATTCCATCAATAAGTTTATACTGTATTGTTTGATTTATTCCTTTCAGGATGGAACTGAAGGTCACGGAAGATGACACGAACACAGATGGCAGATGAACACCAGACAGCCAATCAAGAAGTGAAAGAAGTAAGTGAAGATTTTGGAATTGTATAATTACTGAGAATGGTCATTAAATTTTGTTGCCCAATATTTCTTCCCTTCTGCAATGGAAAGTATAAGTTATCAAAAAGTTCTTTTGTCAGTACTAAGCACACGACAAGGAATGACAACCTTATGTCACAAGTAGATTGTAGCAGAATGAAGAAATATTTTGGAGATGAACAGATTTGTATTATCCATGGTAATATCTTTTCAAAAAGGTTAAATTGAGTAGTGGCAACTTTAAGAGTAAATATTAGAATCTAAATAACTGTTATTTCATTCCATCAATAAGCTTATACTGTATTGTTTGATTCATTCCTTTCAGGATGGAACTCAAGGTCACGGAAGATGACACGAACACAGATGGCAGATGAACACCAGACAGCCAATCAAGAAGTGGAAGAAGTAAGTGAAGATTTTGGAATTGTATAATTACTGAGAATGGTCATTAACTTTTGTTGCCCAATATTTCTTCCCATCTGCAATGGAAAGTATAAGTTATCAAAAGGTTCTTTTGTCAGTACTAAGCACACAACAAGTAATGACAACCTTATGTCACAAGTAGATTGTAGCAGAATGAAGAAATACTGGAGATGAACAGAATTGTATTATCCGTGGTAATATCTTTTCAAAAAGGTTAAATTGAGTAGTGGCAACTTTAAGAGTAAGTATTAGAATCTAAATAACTGTTATTTCATTCCATCAATAAGTTTATACTGTGTTGTTTGATTCATTCCTTTCAGGATGGAACTCAAGGTCACGGAAGATGACACGAACACAGATGGCAGATGAACACCAGACAGCCAATCAAGAAGTGGAAGAAGTAAGTGAAGATTTTGGAATTGTATAATTACTGAGAATGGTCATTAAATTTTGTTGCCCAATATTTCTTCCCATCTGCAATGGAAAGTATAAGTTATCTAAAAGTTCTTTTGTCAGTACTAAGCACACGACAAGTAATGACAACCTGATGTCACAAGTAGATTGTAGCAGAATGAAGAAGTATTTTGGAGATGAACAGAATTGTATTATCCGTGGTAATATCTTTTCAAAAAGGTTAAATTCAGTAGTGGCAACTTTAAGAGAAAATATTAGAATCTAAATAACTGTTATTTCATTCCATCAATAAGTTTATACTGTATTGTTTGATTCATTCCTTTCAGGATGGAACTCAAGGTCACGGAAGATGACACGAACACAGATGGCAGATGAACACCAGACAGCCAATCAAGAAGTGGAAGAAGTAAGTGAAGATTTTGGAATTGTATAATTACTGAGAATGGTCATTAAATTTTGTTGCCCAATATTTCTTCCCATCTGCAATGGAAAGTATAAGTTATCAAAAGGTTCTTTTGTCAGTAGTAAGCACACAACAAGTAATGACAACCTTATGTCACAAGTAGATTGTAGCAAAATGAAGAAATACTGGAGATGAACATAATTGTATTATACATGGTAATCTCTTTTCAAAAAGGTTAAATTGAGTAGTGGCAACTTTAAAAGTAAGTATTAGAATCTAAATAACTGTTATTTCATTCCATCAATAAGTTTATACTGTGTTGTTTGATTCATTCCTTTCAGGATGGAACTCAACGTCACGGAAGATGACACGAACACAGATGGCAGATGAACACCAGACAGCCAATCAAGAAGTGGAAGAAGTAAGTGAAGATTTTGGAATTGTATAATTACTGAGAATGGTCATTAAATTTTGTTGCCCAATATTTCTTCCCATCTGCAATGGAAAGTATAAGTTATCAAAAAGTTCTTTTGTCAGTACTAAGCACACGACAAGTAATGACAACCTGATGTCACAAGTAGATTGTAGCAGAATGAAGAAATACTGGAGATGAACAGAATTGTATTATCCGTGGTAATATCTTTTCAAAAAGGTTAAATTGAGTAGTGGCAACTTTAAGAGTAAATATTAGAATCTAAATAACTGTTATTTCATTCCATCAATAAGTTTATACTGTATTGTTTGATTCATTCCTTTCAGGATGGAACTCAAGGTCACGGAAGATGACACGAACACAGATGGCAGATGAACACCAGGCAGCCAATCAAGAAGTGGAAGAAGTAAGTGAAGATTTTGGAATTGTATAATTACTGAGAATGGTCATTAAATTTTGTTGCCCAATATTTCTTCCCATCTGCAATGGAAAGTATAAGTTATCAAAAAGTTCTTTTGTCAGTACTAAGCACACGACAAGTAATGACAACCTGATGTCACAAGTAGATTGTAGCAGAATGAAGAAATACTGGAGATGAACAGAATTGTATTATCCGTGGTAATATCTTTTCAAAAAGGTTAAATTGAGTAGTGGCAACTTTAAGAGTAAGTATTAGAATCTAAATAACTGTTATTTCATTCCATCAATAAGTTTATACTGTGTTGTTTGATTCATTCCTTTCAGGATGGAACTCAAGGTCACGGAAGATGACACGAACACAGATGGCAGATGAACACCAGACAGCCAATCAAGAAGTGGAAGAAGTAAGTGAAGATTTTGGAATTGTATAATTACTGAGAATGGTCATTAAATTTTGTTGCCCAATATTTCTTCCCATCTGCAATGGAAAGTATAAGTTATCAAAAAGTTCTTTTGTCAGTATTAAGCACAGAACAAGTAATGACAACCTAATGTCACAAGTAGATTGTAGCAGAATGAAGAAATACTGGAGATGAACAGAATTGTATTATACGTGGTAATCTCTTTTCAAAAAGGTTAAATTGAGTAGTGGCAACTTTAAGAGTAAATATTAGAATCTAAATAACTCTTATTTCATTCCATCAATAAGTTTATACTGTATTGTTTGATTCATTCCTTTCGGATGGAACCCAAGGTCAAGGAAGATGACACGAACACAGATGGCAGATGAACACCAGACAGCCAATCAAGAAGTGGAAGAAGTAAGTGAAGATTTTGGAATTGTATAATTACTGAGAATGGTCATTAAATTTTGTTGCCCAATATTTCTTCCCATCTGCAATGGAAAGTATAAGTTATCTAAAAGTTCTTTTGTCAGTACTAAGCACACGACAAGTAATGACAACCTGATGTCACAAGTAGATTGTAGCAGAATGAAGAAGTATTTTGGAGATGAACAGAATTGTATTATCCGTGGTAATATCTTTTCAAAAAGGTTAAATTGAGTAGTGGCAACTTTAAGAGTAAATATTAGAATCTAAATAACTGTTATTTCATTCCATCAATAAGCTTATACTGTATTGTTTGATTCATTCCTTTCAGGATGGAACTCAAGGTCACGGAAGATGACACGAACACAGATGGCAGATGAACACCAGACAGCCAATCAAGAAGTGGAAGAAGTAAGTGAAGATTTTGGAATTGTATAATTACTGAGAATGGTCATTAACTTTTGTTGCCCAATATTTCTTCCCATCTGCAATGGAAAGTATAAGTTATCAAAAGGATCTTTTGTCAGTACTAAGCACACAACAAGTAATGACAACCTTATGTCACAAGTAGATTGTAGCAGAATGAAGAAGTATTTTGGAGATGAACAGAATTGTATTATCCGTGGTAATATCTTTTCAAAAAGGTTAAATTGAGTAGTGGCAACTTTAAGAGTAAATATTAGAATCTAAATAACTCTTATTTCATTCCATCAATAAGTTTATACTGTATTGTTTGATTTATTCCTTTCAGGATGGAACTGAAGGTCACGGAAGATGACACGAACACAGATGGCAGATGAACACCAGACAGCCAATCAAGAAGTGAAAGAAGTAAGTGAAGATTTTGGAATTGTATAATTACTGAGAATGGTCATTAAATTTTGTTGCCCAATATTTCTTCCCTTCTGCAATGGAAAGTATAAGTTATCAAAAAGTTCTTTTGTCATTACTAAGCACACGACAAGGAATGACAACCTTATGTCACAAGTAGATTGTAGCAGAATGAAGAAATATTTTGGAGATGAACAGAATTGTATTATCCGTGGTAATATCTTTTCAAAAAGGTTAAATTGAGTAGTGGCAACTTTAAGAGTAAATATTAGAATCTAAATAACTGTTATTTCATTCCATCAATAAGTTTATACTGTGTTGTTTGATTCATTCCTTTCAGGATGGAACCCAAGGTCAAGGAAGATGACACGAACACAGATGGCAGATGAACACCAGACAGCCACTCAAGAAGTGGAAGAAGTAAGTGAAGATTTTGGAATTGTATAATTACTGAGAATGGTCATTAAATTTTCTTGCCCAATATTTCTTCCCATCTGCAATGGAAAGTATAAGTTATCAAAAGGTTCTTTTGTCAGTACTAAGCACACGACAAGTAATAACAACCTTATGTCACAAGTAGATTGTAGCAGAATGAAGAAGTATTTTGGAGATGAACAGAATTGTATTATCCGTGGTAATATCTTTTCAAAAAGGTTAAATTCAGTAGTGGCAACTTTAAGAGTAAATATTAGAATCTAAATAACTGTTATTTCATTCCATCAATAAGTTTATACTGTATTGTTTGATTCATTCCTTTCAGGATGGAACTGAAAGTCACGGAAGATGACACGAACACAGATGGCAGATGAACACCAGACAGCCAATCAAGAAGTGAAAGAAGTAAGTGAAGATTTTGGAATTGTATAATTACTGAGAATGGTCATTAAATTTTGTTGCCCAATATTTCTTCCCATCTGCAATGGAAGGTATAAGTTATCAAAAAGTTCTTTTGTCAGTATTAAGCACAGAACAAGTAATGACAACCTGATGTCACAAGTAGATTGTAGCAGAATGAAGAAATATTGGAGATGAACAGAATTGTATTATCCGTGGTAACATCTTTTCAAAAAGGTTAAATTGAGTAGTGGCAACTTTAAGATTAAATATAAGAATCTAAATAACTCTTATTTCATTCCATCAATAAGTTTATACTGTATTGTTTGATTTATTCCTTTCAGGATGGAACTCAAGGTCACGGAAGATGACACGAACACAGATGGCAGATGAACACCAGACAGCCAATCAAGAAGTGAAAGAAGTAAGTGAAGATTTTGGAATTGTATAATTACTGAGAATGGTCATTAAATTTTGTTGCCCAATATTTCTTCCCTTCTGCAATGGAAAGTATAAGTTATCAAAAAGTTCTTTTGTCAGTACTAAGCACACGACAAGGAATGACAACCTTATGTCACAAGTAGATTGTAGCAGAATGAAGAAATATTTTGGAGATGAACAGATTTGTATTATCCATGGTAATATCTTTTCAAAAAGGTTAAATTGAGTAGTGGCAACTTTAAGAGTAAATATTAGAATCTAAATAACTGTTATTTCATTCCATCAATAAGCTTATACTGTATTGTTTGATTCATTCCTTTCAGGATGGAACTCAAGGTCACGGAAGATGACACGAACACAGATGGCAGATGAACACCAGACAGCCAATCAAGAAGTGGAAGAAGTAAGTGAAGATTTTGGAATTGTATAATTACTGAGAATGGTCATTAACTTTTGTTGCCCAATATTTCTTCCCATCTGCAATGGAAAGTATAAGTTATCAAAAGGTTCTTTTGTCAGTACTAAGCACACAACAAGTAATGACAACCTTATGTCACAAGTAGATTGTAGCAGAATGAAGAAATACTGGAGATGAACAGAATTGTATTATCCGTGGTAATATCTTTTCAAAAAGGTTAAATTGAGTAGTGGCAACTTTAAGAGTAAATATTAGAATCTAACTAACTCTTATTTCATTCCATCAATAAGTTTATACTGTATTGTTTGATTCATTCCTTTCAGGATGGAACTCAAGGTCACGGAAGATGACACGAACACAGATGGCAGATGAACGACAGCCAATCAAGAAGTGGAAGAAGTAAGTGAAGATTTTGGAATTGTACAATTACTGAGAATGGTCATTAAATTTTGTTGCCCAATATTTCTTCCCAACTGCAATGGAAAGTATAAGTTATCAAAAAGTTCTTTTGTCAGTACTAAGCACACGACAAGTAATGACAACCTTATGTCACAAGTAGATTGTAGCAGAATGAAGAAGTATTTTGGAGATGTACAGAATTGTATTATCCGTGGTAATATCTTTTCAAAAAGGTTAAATTGAGTAGTGGCAACTTTAAGAGTAAATATTAGAATCTAAATAACTGTTATTTCATTACATCAATAAGCTTATACTGTATTGTTTGATGCATTCCTTTCAGGATGGAACTCAAGGTCACGGAAGATGACACGAACACAGATGGCAGATGAACACCAGACAGCCAATCAAGAAGTGGAAGAAGTAAGTGAAGATTTTGGAATTGTATAATTACTGAGAATGGTCATTAACTTTTGTTGCACAATATTTCTTCCCATCTGCAATGGAAAGTATAAGTTATCAAAAGGTTCTTTTGTCAGTACTAAGCACACAACAAGTAATGACAACCTTATGTCACAAGTAGATTGTAGCAGAATGAAGAAATACTGTAGATGAACAGAATTGTATTATACATGGTAATCTCTTTTCAAAAAGGTTAAATTGAGTAGTGGCAACTTTAAGAGTAAATATTAGAATCTAAATAACTGTTATTTCATTCCATCAATAAGTTTATACTGTATTGTTTGATTCATTCCTTTCAGGATGGAACTGAAAGTCACGGAAGATGACACGAACACAGATGGCAGATGAACACCAGACAGCCAATCAAGAAGTGAAAGAAGTAAGTGAAGATTTTGGAATTGTATAATTACTGAGAATGGTCATTAAATTTTGTTGCCCAATATTTCTTCCCATCTGCAATGGAAGGTATAAGTTATCAAAAAGTTCTTTTGTCAGTATTAAGCACAGAACAAGTAATGACAACCTTATGTCACAAGTAGATTGTAGCAGAATGAAGAAATATTGGAGATGAACAGAATTGTATTATACGTGGTAATATCTTTTCAAAAAGGTTAAATTGAGTAGTGGCAACTTTAAGAGTAAATATTAGAATCTAAATAACTGTTATTTCATTCCATCAATAAGCTTATACTGTATTGTTTGATTCATTCCTTTCAGGATGGAACTCAAGGTCACGGAAGATGACACGAACACAGATGGCAGATGAACACCAGACAGCCAATCAAGAAGTG
Organism: Glandiceps talaboti; assembly: GCF_964340395.1. Lineage (NCBI taxonomy): Eukaryota > Metazoa > Hemichordata > Enteropneusta > Spengelidae > Glandiceps > Glandiceps talaboti. Next base: position 21,758,115 of record NC_135562.1, on the reverse strand, counting down.
GAAGAAGTAAGTGAAGATTTTGGAATTGTATAATTACTGAGAATGGTCATTAACTTTTGTTGCCCAATATTTCTTCGCATCTGCAATGGAAAGTATAAGTTATCAAAAGGTTCTTTTGTCAGTACTAAGCACACAACAAGTAATGACAACCTTATGTCACAAGTAGATTGTAGCAGAATGAAGAAATACTGGAGATGAACAGAATTGTATTATCCGTGGTAATATCTTTTCAAAAAGGTTAAATTCAGTAGTGGCAACTTTAAGAGTAAATATTAGAATCTAACTAACTCTTATTTCATGACATCAATAAATTTATACTGTATTGTTTGATTCATTCCTTTCAGGATGGAACTCAAGGTCACGGAAGATGACACGAACACAGATGGCAGATGAACAACAGACAGCCAATCAAGAAGTGGAAGAAGTAAGTGAAGATTTTGTAATTGCATAATTACTGAGAATGGTCATTAAATTTTGTTGCACAATATTTCTTCCCTTCTGCAATGGAAAGTATAAGTTATCAAAAAGTTCTTTTGTCAGTACTAAGCACACGACAAGGAATGGCAACCTTATGTCACAAGTAGATTGTAGCAGAATGAAGAAATATTTTGGAGATGAACAGATTTGTATTATCCATGGTAATATCTTTTCAAAAAGGTTAAATTGAGTAGTGGCAACTTTAAGAGTAAATATTAGAATCTAAATAACTGTTATTTCATTCCATCAATAAGCTTATACTGTATTGTTTGATTCATTCCTTTCAGGATGGAACTCAAGGTCACGGAAGATGACACGAACACAGATGGCAGATGAACACCAGACAGCCAATCAAGAAGTGGAAGAAGTAAGTGAAGATTTTGGAATTGTATAATTACTGAGAATGGTCATTAACTTTTGTTGCCCAATATTTCTTCCCATCTGCAATGGAAAGTATAAGTTATCAAAAGGTTCTTTTGTCAGTACTAAGCACACAACAAGTAATGACAACCTTATGTCACAAGTAGATTGTAGCAGAATGAAGAAATACTGGAGATGAACAGAATTGTATTATCCGTGGTAATATCTTTTCAAAAAGGTTAAATTGAGTAGTGGCAACTTTAAGAGTAAATATTAGAATCTAACTAACTCTTATTTCATTCCATCAATAAGTTTATACTGTATTGTTTGATTCATTCCTTTCAGGATGGAACTCAAGGTCACGGAAGATGACACGAACACAGATGGCAGATGAACAACAGACAGCCAATCAAGAAGTGGAAGAAGTAAGTGAAGATTTTGGAATTGTACAATTACTGAGAATGGTCATTAAATTTTGTTGCCCAATATTTCTTCCCATCTGCAATGGAAAGTATAAGTTATCAAAAAGTTCTTTTGTCAGTACTAAGCACACGACAAGTAATGACAACCTTATGTCACAAGTAGATTGTAGCAGAATGAAGAAGTATTTTGGAGATGAACAGAATTGTATTATCCGTGGTAATATCTTTTCAAAAAGGTTAAATTGAGTAGTGGCAACTTTAAGAGTAAATATTAGAATCTAAATAACTCTTATTTCATTCCATCAATAAGTTTATACTGTATTGTTTGATTTATTCCTTTCAGGATGGAACTCAAGGTCACGGAAGATGACACGAACACAGATGGCAGATGAACACCAGACAGCCAATCAAGAAGTGAAAGAAGTAAGTGAAGATTTTGGAATTGTATAATTACTGAGAATGGTCATTAAATTTTGTTGCCCAATATTTCTTCCCTTCTGCAATGGAAAGTATAAGTTATCAAAAAGTTCTTTTGTCATTACTAAGCACACGACAAGGAATGACAACCTTATGTCACAAGTAGATTGTAGCAGAATGAAGAAATATTTTGGAGATGAACAGAATTGTATTATCCGTGGTAATATCTTTTCAAAAAGGTTAAATTGAGTAGTGGCAACTTTAAGAGTAAATATTAGAATCTAAATAACTGTTATTTCATTCCATCAATAAGTTTATACTGTGTTGTTTGATTCATTCCTTTCAGGATGGAACCCAAGGTCAAGGAAGATGACACGAACACAGATGAACACCAGACAGCCACTCAAGAAGTGGAAGAAGTAAGTGAAGATTTTGGAATTGTATAATTACTGAGAATGGTCATTAAATTTTCTTGCCCAATATTTCTTCCCATCTGCAATGGAAAGTATAAGTTATCAAAAGGTTCTTTTGTCAGTACTAAGCACACGACAAGTAATAACAACCTTATGTCACAAGTAGATTGTAGCAGAATGAAGAAGTATTTTGGAGATGAACAGAATTGTATTATCCGTGGTAATATCTTTTCAAAAAGGTTAAATTCAGTAGTGGCAACTTTAAGAGTAAATATTAGAATCTAAATAACTGTTATTTCATTCCATCAATAAGTTTATACTGTATTGTTTGATTCATTCCTTTCAGGATGGAACTGAAAGTCACGGAAGATGACACGAACACAGATGGCAGATGAACACCAGACAGCCAATCAAGAAGTGAAAGAAGTAAGTGAAGATTTTGGAATTGTATAATTACTGAGAATGGTCATTAAATTTTGTTGCCCAATATTTCTTCCCATCTGCAATGGAAGGTATAAGTTATCAAAAAGTTCTTTTGTCAGTATTAAGCACAGAACAAGTAATGACAACCTGATGTCACAAGTAGATTGTAGCAGAATGAAGAAATATTGGAGATGAACAGAATTGTATTATCCGTGGTAACATCTTTTCAAAAAGGTTAAATTGAGTAGTGGCAACTTTAAGATTAAATATAAGAATCTAAATAACTCTTATTTCATTCCATCAATAAGTTTATACTGTATTGTTTGATTTATTCCTTTCAGGATGGAACTCAAGGTCACGGAAGATGACACGAACACAGATGGCAGATGAACACCAGACAGCCAATCAAGAAGTGAAAGAAGTAAGTGAAGATTTTGGAATTGTATAATTACTGAGAATGGTCATTAAATTTTGTTGCCCAATATTTCTTCCCTTCTGCAATGGAAAGTATAAGTTATCAAAAAGTTCTTTTGTCAGTACTAAGCACACGACAAGGAATGACAACCTTATGTCACAAGTAGATTGTAGCAGAATGAAGAAATATTTTGGAGATGAACAGATTTGTATTATCCATGGTAATATCTTTTCAAAAAGGTTAAATTGAGTAGTGGCAACTTGAAGAGTAAATATTAGAATCTAAATAACTGTTATTTCATTCCATCAATAAGCTTATACTGTATTGTTTGATTCATTCCTTTCAGGATGGAACTCAAGGTCACGGAAGATGACACGAACACAGATGGCAGATGAACACCAGACAGCCAATCAAGAAGTGGAAGAAGTAAGTGAAGATTTTGGAATTGTATAATTACTGAGAATGGTCATTAACTTTTGTTGCCCAATATTTCTTCCCATCTGCAATGGAAAGTATAAGTTATCAAAAGGTTCTTTTGTCAGTACTAAGCACACAACAAGTAATGACAACCTTATGTCACAAGTAGATTGTAGCAGAATGAAGAAATACTGGAGATGAACAGAATTGTATTATCCGTGGTAATATCTTTTCAAAAAGGTTAAATTGAGTAGTGGCAACTTTAAGAGTAAATATTAGAATCTAACTAACTCTTATTTCATTCCATCAATAAGTTTATACTGTATTGTTTGATTCATTCCTTTCAGGATGGAACTCAAGGTCACGGAAGATGACACGAACACAGATGGCAGATGAACGACAGCCAATCAAGAAGTGGAAGAAGTAAGTGAAGATTTTGGAATTGTACAATTACTGAGAATGGTCATTAAATTTTGTTGCCCAATATTTCTTCCCAACTGCAATGGAAAGTATAAGTTATCAAAAAGTTCTTTTGTCAGTACTAAGCACACGACAAGTAATGACAACCTTATGTCACAAGTAGATTGTAGCAGAATGAAGAAGTATTTTGGAGATGTACAGAATTGTATTATCCGTGGTAATATCTTTTCAAAAAGGTTAAATTGAGTAGTGGCAACTTTAAGAGTAAATATTAGAATCTAAATAACTGTTATTTCATTACATCAATAAGCTTATACTGTATTGTTTGATTCATTCCTTTCAGGATGGAACTCAAGGTCACGGAAGATGACACGAACACAGATGGCAGATGAACACCAGACAGCCAATCAAGAAGTGGAAGAAGTAAGTGAAGATTTTGGAATTGTATAATTACTGAGAATGGTCATTAACTTTTGTTGCACAATATTTCTTCCCATCTGCAATGGAAAGTATAAGTTATCAAAAGGTTCTTTTGTCAGTACTAAGCACACAACAAGTAATGACAACCTTATGTCACAAGTAGATTGTAGCAGAATGAAGAAATACTGTAGATGAACAGAATTGTATTATACATGGTAATCTCTTTTCAAAAAGGTTAAATTGAGTAGTGGCAACTTTAAGAGTAAATATTAGAATCTAAATAACTGTTATTTCATTCCATCAATAAGTTTATACTGTATTGTTTGATTCATTCCTTTCAGGATGGAACTGAAAGTCACGGAAGATGACACGAACACAGATGGCAGATGAACACCAGACAGCCAATCAAGAAGTGAAAGAAGTAAGTGAAGATTTTGGAATTGTATAATTACTGAGAATGGTCATTAAATTTTGTTGCCCAATATTTCTTCCCATCTGCAATGGAAGGTATAAGTTATCAAAAAGTTCTTTTGTCAGTATTAAGCACAGAACAAGTAATGACAACCTTATGTCACAAGTAGATTGTAGCAGAATGAAGAAATATTGGAGATGAACAGAATTGTATTATACGTGGTAATATCTTTTCAAAAAGGTTAAATTGAGTAGTGGCAACCTTAAGAGTAAATATTAGAATCTAAATAACTGTTATTTCATTCCATCAATAAGCTTATACTGTATTGTTTGATTCATTCCTTTCAGGATGGAACTCAAGGTCACGGAAGATGACACGAACACAGATGGCAGATGAACACCAGACAGCCAATCAAGAAGTGGAAGAAGTAAGTGAAGATTTTGGAATTGTATAATTACTGAGAATGGTCATTAACTTTTGTTGCCCAATATTTCTTCGCATCTGCAATGGAAAGTATAAGTTATCAAAAGGTTCTTTTGTCAGTACTAAGCACACAACAAGTAATGACAACCTTATGTCACAAGTAGATTGTAGCAGAATGAAGAAATACTGGAGATGAACAGAATTGTATTATCCGTGGTAATATCTTTTCAAAAAGGTTAAATTCAGTAGTGGCAACTTTAAGAGTAAATATTAGAATCTAACTAACTCTTATTTCATGACATCAATAAATTTATACTGTATTGTTTGATTCATTCCTTTCAGGATGGAACTCAAGGTCACGGAAGATGACACGAACACAGATGGCAGATGAACAACAGACAGCCAATCAAGAAGTGGAAGAAGTAAGTGAAGATTTTGGAATTGCATAATTACTGAGAATGGTCATTAAATTTTGTTGCACAATATTTCTTCCCTTCTGCAATGGAAAGTATAAGTTATCAAAAAGTTCTTTTGTCAGTACTAAGCACACGACAAGGAATGGCAACCTTATGTCACAAGTAGATTGTAGCAGAATGAAGAAATATTTTGGAGATGAACAGATTTGTATTATCCATGGTAATATCTTTTCAAAAAGGTTAAATTGAGTAGTGGCAACTTTAAGAGTAAATATTAGAATCTAAATAACTGTTATTTCATTCCATCAATAAGCTTATACTGTATTGTTTGATTCATTCCTTTCAGGATGGAACTCAAGGTCACGGAAGATGACACGAACACAGATGGCAGATGAACACCAGACAGCCAATCAAGAAGTGGAAGAAGTAAGTGAAGATTTTGGAATTGTATAATTACTGAGAATGGTCATTAACTTTTGTTGCCCAATATTTCTTCCCATCTGCAATGGAAAGTATAAGTTATCAAAAGGTTCTTTTGTCAGTACTAAGCACACAACAAGTAATGACAACCTTATGTCACAAGTAGATTGTAGCAGAATGAAGAAATACTGGAGATGAACAGAATTGTATTATCCGTGGTAATATCTTTTCAAAAAGGTTAAATTGAGTAGTGGCAACTTTAAGAGTAAATATTAGAATCTAACTAACTCTTATTTCATTCCATCAATAAGTTTATACTGTATTGTTTGATTCATTCCTTTCAGGATGGAACTCAAGGTCACGGAAGATGACACGAACACAGATGGCAGATGAACAACAGACAGCCAATCAAGAAGTGGAAGAAGTAAGTGAAGATTTTGGAATTGTACAATTACTGAGAATGGTCATTAAATTTTGTTGCCCAATATTTCTTCCCATCTGCAATGGAAAGTATAAGTTATCAAAAAGTTCTTTTGTCAGTACTAAGCACACGACAAGTAATGACAACCTTATGTCACAAGTAGATTGTAGCAGAATGAAGAAGTATTTTGGAGATGAACAGAATTGTATTATCCGTGGTAATATCTTTTCAAAAAGGTTAAATTGAGTAGTGGCAACTTTAAGAGTAAATATTAGAATCTAAATAACTCTTATTTCATTCCATCAATAAGTTTATACTGTATTGTTTGATTTATTCCTTTCAGGATGGAACTCAAGGTCACGGAAGATGACACGAACACAGATGGCAGATGAACACCAGACAGCCAATCAAGAAGTGAAAGAAGTAAGTGAAGATTTTGGAATTGTATAATTACTGAGAATGGTCATTAAATTTTGTTGCCCAATATTTCTTCCCTTCTGCAATGGAAAGTATAAGTTATCAAAAAGTTCTTTTGTCAGTACTAAGCACACGACAAGGAATGACAACCTTATGTCACAAGTAGATTGTAGCAGAATGACGAAATAGTTTGGAGATGAACAGAATTGTATTATCCGTGGTAATATCTTTTCAAAAAGGTTAAATTGAGTAGTAGCAACTTTAAGAGTAAATATTAGAATCTAAATAACTGTTATTTCATTCCATCAATAAGTTTATACTGTGTTGTTTGATTCATTCCTTTCAGGATGGAACCCAAGGTCAAGGAAGATGACACGAACACAGATGGCAGATGAACACCAGACAGCCAATCAAGAAGTGGAAGAAGTAAGTGAAGATTTTGGAATTGTATAATTACTGAGAATGGTCATTAAATTTTGTTGCCCAATATTTCTTCCCATCTGTAATGGAAAGTATAAGTTATCAAAAGGTTCTTTTGTCAGTACTAAGCACACGACAAGTAATGACAACCTTATGTCACAAGTAGATTGTAGCAGAATGAAGAAGTATTTTGGAGATGAACAGAATTGTATTATCCGTGGTAATATCTTTTCAAAAAGGTTAAATTCAGTAGTGGCAACTTTAAGAGTAAATATTAGAATCTAAATAACTGTTATTTCATTCCATCAATAAGTTTATACTGTATTGTTTGATTCATTCCTTTCAGGATGGAACTGAAAGTCACGGAAGATGACACGAACACAGATGGCAGATGAACACCAGACAGCCAATCAAGAAGTGAAAGAAGTAAGTGAAGATTTTGGAATTGTATAATTACTGAGAATGGTCATTAAATTTTGTTGCCCAATATTTCTTCCCATCTGCAATGGAAGGTATAAGTTATCAAAAAGTTCTTTTGTCAGTATTAAGCACAGAACAAGTAATGACAACCTTATGTCACAAGTAGATTGTAGCAGAATGAAGAAATATTGGAGATGAACAGAATTGTATTATCCGTGGTAATATCTTTTCAAAAAGGTTAAATTGAGTAGTGGCAACTTTAAGATTAAATATAAGAATCTAAATAACTCTTATTTCATTCCATCAATAAGTTTATACTGTATTGTTTGATTCATTCCTTTCAGGATGGAACTGAAAGTCACGGAAGATGACACGAACACAGATGGCAGATGAACACCAGACAGCCAATCAAGAAGTGAAAGAAGTAAGTGAAGATTTTGGAATTGTATAATTACTGAGAATGGTCATTAAATTTTGTTGCCCAATATTTCTTCCCATCTGCAATGGAAGGTATAAGTTATCAAAAAGTTCTTTTGTCAGTACTAAGCACACGACAAGGAATGACAACCTTATGTCACAAGTAGATTGTAGCAGAATGACGAAATATTTTGGAGATGAACAGAATTGTATTATCCGTGGTAATATCTTTTCAAAAAGGTTAAATTGAGTAGTAGCAACTTTAAGAGTAAATATTAGAATCTAAATAACTGTTATTTCATTCCATCAATAAGTTTATACTGTGTTGTTTGATTCACTCCTTTCAGGATGGAACCCAAGGTCAAGGATGATGACACGAACACAGATGGCAGATGAACACCAGACAGCCAATCAAGAAGTGGAAGAAGTAAGTGAAGATTTTGGAATTGTATAATTACTGAGAATGGTCATTAAATTTTGTTGCCCAATATTTCTTCCCATCTGTAATGGAAAGTATAAGTTATCAAAAGGTTCTTTTGTCAGTACTAAGCACACGACAAGTAATGACAACCTTATGTCACAAGTAGATTGTAGCAGAATGAAGAAGTATTTTGGAGATGAACAGAATTGTATTATCCGTGGTAATATCTTTTCAAAAAGGTTAAATTCAGTAGTGGCAACTTTAAGAGTAAATATTAGAATCTAAATAACTGTTATTTCATTCCATCAATAAGTTTATACTGTATTGTTTGATTCATTCCTTTCAGGATGGAACTGAAAGTCACGGAAGATGACACGAACACAGATGGCAGATGAACACCAGACAGCCAATCAAGAAGTGAAAGAAGTAAGTGAAGATTTTGGAATTGTATAATTACTGAGAATGGTCATTAAATTTTGTTGCCCAATATTTCTTCCCATCTGCAATGGAAGGTATAAGTTATCAAAAAGTTCTTTTGTCAGTATTAAGCACAGAACAAGTAATGACAACCTTATGTCACAAGTAGATTGTAGCAGAATGAAGAAATATTGGAGATGAACAGAATTGTATTATCCGTGGTAATATCTTTTCAAAAAGGTTAAATTGAGTAGTGGCAACTTTAAGATTAAATATAAGAATCTAAATAACTCTTATTTCATTCCATCAATAAGTTTATACTGTATTGTTTGATTCATTCCTTTCAGGATGGAATTGAAAGTCACGGAAGATGACACGAACACAGATGGCAGATGAACACCAGACAGCCAATCAAGAAGTGAAAGAAGTAAGTGAAGATTTTGGAATTGTATAATTACTGAGAATGGTCATTAAATTTTGTTGCCCAATATTTCTTCCCATCTGCAATGGAAGGTATAAGTTATCAAAAAGTTCTTTTGTCAGTATTAAGCACAGAACAAGTAATGACAACCTTATGTCACAAGTAGATTGTAGCAGAATGAAGAAATATTTTGGAGATGAACAGATTTGTATTATCCGTGGTAATATCTTTTCAAAAAGGTTAAATTGAGTAGTGGCAACTTTAAGATTAAATATAAGAATCTAAATAACTCTTATTTCATTCCATCAATAAGTTTATACTGTATTGTTTGATTTATTCCTTTCAGGATGGAACTCAAGGTCACGGAAGATGACACGAACACAGATGGCAGATGAACACCAGACAGCCAATCAAGAAGTGAAAGAAGTAAGTGAAGATTTTGGAATTGTATAATTACTGAGAATGGTCATTAAATTTTGTTGCCCAATATTTCTTCCCTTCTGCAATGGAAAGTATAAGTTATCAAAAAGTTCTTTTGTCAGTACTAAGCACACGACAAGGAATGACAACCTTATGTCACAAGTAGATTGTAGCAGAATGAAGAAATATTTTGGAGATGAACAGATTTGTATTATCCATGGTAATATCTTTTCAAAAAGGTTAAATTGAGTAGTGGCAACTTTAAGAGTAAATATTAGAATCTAAATAACTGTTATTTCATTCCATCAATAAGCTTATACTGTATTGTTTGATTCATTCCTTTCAGGATGGAACTCAAGGTCACGGAAGATGACACGAACACAGATGGCAGATGAACACCAGACAGCCAATCAAGAAGTGAAAGATATAAGTGAAGATTTTGGAATTGTATAATTACTGAGAATGGTCATTAAATTTTGTTGCCCAATATTTCTTCCCATCTGCAATGGAAAGTATAAGTTATCTGAAAGTTCTTTTGTCAGTACTAAGCACACGACAAGTAATGACAACCTGATGTCACAAGTAGATTGTAGCAGAATGAAGAAGTATTTTGGAGATGAACAGAATTGTATTATCCGTGGTAATATCTTTTCAAAAAGGTTAAATTGAGTAGTGGCAACTTTAAGAGTAAATATTAGAATCTAAATAACTGTTATTTCATTCCATCAATAAGCTTATACTGTATTGTTTGATTCATTCCTTTCAGGATGGAACTCAAGGTCACGGAAGATGACACGAACACAGATGGCAGATGAACACCAGACAGCCAATCAAGAAGTGGAAGAAGTAAGTGAAGATTTTGGAATTGTATAATTACTGAGAATGGTCATTAACTTTTGTTGCCCAATATTTCTTCGCATCTGCAATGGAAAGTATAAGTTATCAAAAGGTTCTTTTGTCAGTACTAAGCACACAACAAGTAATGACAACCTTATGTCACAAGTAGATTGTAGCAGAATGAAGAAATACTGGAGATGAACAGAATTGTATTATCCGTGGTAATATCTTTTCAAAAAGGTTAAATTCAGTAGTGGCAACTTTAAGAGTAAATATTAGAATCTAACTAACTCTTATTTCATGACATCAATAAATTTATACTGTATTGTTTGATTCATTCCTTTCAGGATGGAACTCAAGGTCACGGAAGATGACACGAACACAGATGGCAGATGAACAACAGACAGCCAATCAAGAAGTGGAAGAAGTAAGTGAAGATTTTGGAATTGCATAATTACTGAGAATGGTCATTAAATTTTGTTGCCCAATATTTCTTCCCTTCTGCAATGGAAAGTATAAGTTATCAAAAAGTTCTTTTGTCAGTACTAAGCACACGACAAGGAATGACAACCTTATGTCACAAGTAGATTGTAGCAGAATGAAGAAATATTTTGGAGATGAACAGATTTGTATTATCCATGGTAATATCTTTTCAAAAAGGTTAAATTGAGTAGTGGCAACTTTAAGAGTAAATATTAGAATCTAAATAACTGTTATTTCATTCCATCAATAAGCTTATACTGTATTGTTTGATTCATTCCTTTCAGGATGGAACTCAAGGTCACGGAAGATGACACGAACACAGATGGCAGATGAACACCAGACAGCCAATCAAGAAGTGGAAGAAGTAAGTGAAGATTTTGGAATTGTATAATTACTGAGAATGGTCATTAACTTTTGTTGCCCAATATTTCTTCCCATCTGCAATGGAAAGTATAAGTTATCAAAAGGTTCTTTTGTCAGTACTAAGCACACAACAAGTAATGACAACCTTATGTCACAAGTAGATTGTAGCAGAATGACGAAATACTGGAGATGAACAGAATTGTATTATCCGTGGTAATATCTTTTCAAAAAGGTTAAATTCAGTAGTGGCAACTTTAAGAGTAAATATTAGAATCTAAATAACTGTTATTTCATTCCATCAATAAGTTTATACTGTATTGTTTGATTCATTCCTTTCAGGATGGAACTGAAAGTCACGGAAGATGACACGAACACAGATGGCAGATGAACACCAGACAGCCAATCAAGAAGTGAAAGAAGTAAGTGAAGATTTTGGAATTGTATAATTACTGAGAATGGTCATTAAATTTTGTTGCCCAATATTTCTTCCCATCTGCAATGGAAGGTATAAGTTATCAAAAAGTTCTTTTGTCAGTATTAAGCACAGAACAAGTAATGACAACCTTATGTCACAAGTAGATTGTAGCAGAATGAAGAAATATTGGAGATGAACAGAATTGTATTATCCGTGGTAATATCTTTTCAAAAAGGTTAAATTGAGTAGTGGCAACTTTAAGATTAAATATAAGAATCTAAATAACTCTTATTTCATTCCATCAATAAGTTTATACTGTATTGTTTGATTCATTCCTTTCAGGATGGAACTGAAAGTCACGGAAGATGACACGAACACAGATGGCAGATGAACACCAGACAGCCAATCAAGAAGTGAAAGAAGTAAGTGAAGATTTTGGAATTGTATAATTACTGAGAATGGTCATTAAATTTTGTTGCCCAATATTTCTTCCCATCTGCAATGGAAGGTATAAGTTATCAAAAAGTTCTTTTGTCAGTACTAAGCACACGACAAGGAATGACAACCTTATGTCACAAGTAGATTGTAGCAGAATGACGAAATATTTTGGAGATGAACAGAATTGTATTATCCGTGGTAATATCTTTTCAAAAAGGTTAAATTGAGTAGTAGCAACTTTAAGAGTAAATATTAGAATCTAAATAACTGTTATTTCATTCCATCAATAAGTTTATACTGTGTTGTTTGATTCATTCCTTTCAGGATGGAACCCAAGGTCAAGGAAGATGACACGAACACAGATGGCAGATGAACACCAGACAGCCAATCAAGAAGTGGAAGAAGTAAGTGAAGATTTTGGAATTGTATAATTACTGAGAATGGTCATTAAATTTTGTTGCCCAATATTTCTTCCCATCTGTAATGGAAAGTATAAGTTATCAAAAGGTTCTTTTGTCAGTACTAAGCACACGACAAGTAATGACAACCTTATGTCACAAGTAGATTGTAGCAGAATGAAGAAGTATTTTGGAGATGAACAGAATTGTATTATCCGTGGTAATATCTTTTCAAAAAGGTTAAATTCAGTAGTGGCAACTTTAAGAGTAAATATTAGAATCTAAATAACTGTTATTTCATTCCATCAATAAGTTTATACTGTATTGTTTGATTCATTCCTTTCAGGATGGAACTGAAAGTCACGGAAGATGACACGAACACAGATGGCAGATGAACACCAGACAGCCAATCAAGAAGTGAAAGAAGTAAGTGAAGATTTTGGAATTGTATAATTACTGAGAATGGTCATTAAATTTTGTTGCCCAATATTTCTTCCCATCTGCAATGGAAGGTATAAGTTATCAAAAAGTTCTTTTGTCAGTATTAAGCACAGAACAAGTAATGACAACCTTATGTCACAAGTAGATTGTAGCAGAATGAAGAAATATTGGAGATGAACAGAATTGTATTATCCGTGGTAATATCTTTTCAAAAAGGTTAAATTGAGTAGTGGCAACTTTAAGATTAAATATAAGAATCTAAATAACTCTTATTTCATTCCATCAATAAGTTTATACTGTATTGTTTGATTCATTCCTTTCAGGATGGAACTGAAAGTCACGGAAGATGACACGAACACAGATGGCAGATGAACACCAGACAGCCAATCAAGAAGTGAAAGAAGTAAGTGAAGATTTTGGAATTGTATAATTACTGAGAATGGTCATTAAATTTTGTTGCCCAATATTTCTTCCCATCTGCAATGGAAAGTATAAGTTATCAAAAAGTTCTTTTGTCAGTACTAAGCACACGACAAGGAATGACAACCTTATGTCACAAGTAGATTGTAGCAGAATGAAGAAATATTTTGGAGATGAACAGATTTGTATTATCCATGGTAATATCTTTTCAAAAAGGTTAAATTGAGTAGTGGCAACTTTAAGAGTAAATATTAGAATCTAAATAACTGTTATTTCATTCCATCAATAAGCTTATACTGTATTGTTTGATTCATTCCTTTCAGGATGGAACTCAAGGTCACGGAAGATGACACGAACACAGATGGCAGATGAACAACAGACAGCCAATCAAGAAGTGGAAGAAGTAAGTGAAGATTTTGGAATTGCATAATTACTGAGAATGGTCATTAAATTTTGTTGCCCAATATTTCTTCCCTTCTGCAATGGAAAGTATAAGTTATCAAAAAGTTCTTTTGTCAGTACTAAGCACACGACAAGGAATGACAACCTTATGTCACAAGTAGATTGTAGCAGAATGAAGAAATATTTTGGAGATGAACAGATTTGTATTATCCATGGTAATATCTTTTCAAAAAGGTTAAATTGAGTAGTGGCAACTTTAAGAGTAAATATTAGAATCTAAATAACTGTTATTTCATTCCATCAATAAGCTTATACTGTATTGTTTGATTCATTCCTTTCAGGATGGAACTCAAGGTCACGGAAGATGACACGAACACAGATGGCAGATGAACACCAGACAGCCAATCAAGAAGTGGAAGAAGTAAGTGAAGATTTTGGAATTGTATAATTACTGAGAATGGTCATTAACTTTTGTTGCCCAATATTTCTTCCCATCTGCAATGGAAAGTATAAGTTATCAAAAGGTTCTTTTGTCACTACTAAGCACACAACAAGTAATGACAACCTTATGTCACAAGTAGATTGTAGCAGAATGACGAAATACTGGAGATGAACAGAATTGTATTATCCGTGGTAATATCTTTTCAAAAAGGTTAAATTCAGTAGTGGCAACTTTAAGAGTAAATATTAGAATCTAAATAACTGTTATTTCATTCCATCAATAAGTTTATACTGTATTGTTTGATTCATTCCTTTCAGGATGGAACTGAAAGTCACGGAAGATGACACGAACACAGATGGCAGATGAACACCAGACAGCCAATCAAGAAGTGAAAGAAGTAAGTGAAGATTTTGGAATTGTATAATTACTGAGAATGGTCATTAAATTTTGTTGCCCAATATTTCTTCCCATCTGCAATGGAAGGTATAAGTTATCAAAAAGTTCTTTTGTCAGTATTAAGCACAGAACAAGTAATGACAACCTTATGTCACAAGTAGATTGTAGCAGAATGAAGAAATATTGGAGATGAACAGAATTGTATTATCCGTGGTAATATCTTTTCAAAAAGGTTAAATTGAGTAGTGGCAACTTTAAGATTAAATATAAGAATCTAAATAACTCTTATTTCATTCCATCAATAAGTTTATACTGTATTGTTTGATTCATTCCTTTCAGGATGGAACTGAAAGTCACGGAAGATGACACGAACACAGATGGCAGATGAACACCAGACAGCCAATCAAGAAGTGAAAGAAGTAAGTGAAGATTTTGGAATTGTATAATTACTGAGAATGGTCATTAAATTTTGTTGCCCAATATTTCTTCCCATCTGCAATGGAAGGTATAAGTTATCAAAAAGTTCTTTTGTCAGTACTAAGCACACGACAAGGAATGACAACCTTATGTCACAAGTAGATTGTAGCAGAATGACGAAATATTTTGGAGATGAACAGAATTGTATTATCCGTGGTAATATCTTTTCAAAAAGGTTAAATTGAGTAGTAGCAACTTTAAGAGTAAATATTAGAATCTAAATAACTGTTATTTCATTCCATCAATAAGTTTATACTGTGTTGTTTGATTCATTCCTTTCAGGATGGAACCCAAGGTCAAGGAAGATGACACGAACACAGATGGCAGATGAACACCAGACAGCCAATCAAGAAGTGGAAGAAGTAAGTGAAGATTTTGGAATTGTATAATTACTGAGAATGGTCATTAAATTTTGTTGCCCAATATTTCTTCCCATCTGTAATGGAAAGTATAAGTTATCAAAAGGTTCTTTTGTCAGTACTAAGCACACGACAAGTAATGACAACCTTATGTCACAAGTAGATTGTAGCAGAATGAAGAAGTATTTTGGAGATGAACAGAATTGTATTATCCGTGGTAATATCTTTTCAAAAAGGTTAAATTCAGTAGTGGCAACTTTAAGAGTAAATATTAGAATCTAAATAACTGTTATTTCATTCCATCAATAAGTTTATACTGTATTGTTTGATTCATTCCTTTCAGGATGGAACTGAAAGTCACGGAAGATGACACGAACACAGATGGCAGATGAACACCAGACAGCCAATCAAGAAGTGAAAGAAGTAAGTGAAGATTTTGGAATTGTATAATTACTGAGAATGGTCATTAAATTTTGTTGCCCAATATTTCTTCCCATCTGCAATGGAAGGTATAAGTTATCAAAAAGTTCTTTTGTCAGTATTAAGCACAGAACAAGTAATGACAACCTTATGTCACAAGTAGATTGTAGCAGAATGAAGAAATATTGGAGATGAACAGAATTGTATTATCCGTGGTAATATCTTTTCAAAAAGGTTAAATTGAGTAGTGGCAACTTTAAGATTAAATATAAGAATCTAAATAACTCTTATTTCATTCCATCAATAAGTTTATACTGTATTGTTTGATTCATTCCTTTCAGGATGGAACTGAAAGTCACGGAAGATGACACGAACACAGATGGCAGATGAACACCAGACAGCCAATCAAGAAGTGAAAGAAGTAAGTGAAGATTTTGGAATTGTATAATTACTGAGAATGGTCATTAAATTTTGTTGCCCAATATTTCTTCCCATCTGCAATGGAAAGTATAAGTTATCAAAAAGTTCTTTTGTCAGTACTAAGCACACGACAAGGAATGACAACCTTATGTCACAAGTAGATTGTAGCAGAATGAAGAAATATTTTGGAGATGAACAGATTTGTATTATCCATGGTAATATCTTTTCAAAAAGGTTAAATTGAGTAGTGGCAACTTTAAGAGTAAATATTAGAATCTAAATAACTGTTATTTCATTCCATCAATAAGCTTATACTGTATTGTTTGATTCATTCCTTTCAGGATGGAACTCAAGGTCACGGAAGATGACACGAACACAGATGGCAGATGAACAACAGACAGCCAATCAAGAAGTGGAAGAAGTAAGTGAAGATTTTGGAATTGCATAATTACTGAGAATGGTCATTAAATTTTGTTGCCCAATATTTCTTCCCTTCTGCAATGGAAAGTATAAGTTATCAAAAAGTTCTTTTGTCAGTACTAAGCACACGACAAGGAATGACAACCTTATGTCACAAGTAGATTGTAGCAGAATGAAGAAATATTTTGGAGATGAACAGATTTGTATTATCCATGGTAATATCTTTTCAAAAAGGTTAAATTGAGTAGTGGCAACTTTAAGAGTAAATATTAGAATCTAAATAACTGTTATTTCATTCCATCAATAAGCTTATACTGTATTGTTTGATTCATTCCTTTCAGGATGGAACTCAAGGTCACGGAAGATGACACGAACACAGATGGCAGATGAACACCAGACAGCCAATCAAGAAGTGGAAGAAGTAAGTGAAGATTTTGGAATTGTATAATTACTGAGAATGGTCATTAACTTTTGTTGCCCAATATTTCTTCCCATCTGCAATGGAAAGTATAAGTTATCAAAAGGTTCTTTTGTCACTACTAAGCACACAACAAGTAATGACAACCTTATGTCACAAGTAGATTGTAGCAGAATGACGAAATACTGGAGATGAACAGAATTGTATTATCCGTGGTAATATCTTTTCAAAAAGGTTAAATTGAGTAGTGGCAACTTTAAGAGTAAATATTAGAATCTAACTAACTCTTATTTCATTCCATCAATAAGTTTATACTGTATTGTTTGATTCATTCCTTTCAGGATGGAACTCAAGGTCACGGAAGATGACACGAACACAGATGGCAGATGAACAACAGACAGCCAATCAAGAAGTGGAAGAAGTAAGTGAAGATTTTGGAATTGTACAATTACTGAGAATGGTCATTAAATTTTGTTGCCCAATATTTCTTCCCATCTGCAATGGAAAGTATAAGTTATCAAAAAGTTCTTTTGTCAGTACTAAGCACACGACAAGTAATGACAACCTTATGTCACAAGTAGATTGTAGCAGAATGAAGAAGTATTTTGGAGATGAACAGAATTGTATTATCCGTGGTAATATCTTTTCAAAAAGGTTAAATTGAGTAGTGGCAACTTTAAGAGTAAATATTAGAATCTAAATAACTCTTATTTCATTCCATCAATAAGTTTATACTGTATTGTTTGATTTATTCCTTTCAGGATGGAACTCAAGGTCACGGAAGATGACACGAACACAGATGGCAGATGACCACCAGACAGCCAATCAAGAAGTGAAAGAAGTAAGTGAAGATTTTGGAATTGTATAATTACTGAGAATGGTCATTAAATTTTGTTGCCCAATATTTCTTCCCTTCTGCAATGGAAAGTATAAGTTATCAAAAAGTTCTTTTGTCAGTACTAAGCACACGACAAGGAATGACAACCTTATGTCACAAGTAGATTGTAGCAGAATGAAGAAATATTTTGGAGATGAACAGAATTGTATTATCCGTGGTAATATCTTTTCAAAAAGGTTAAATTGAGTAGTGGCAACTTTAAGAGTAAATATTAGAATCTAAATAACTGTTATTTCATTCCATCAATAAGTTTATACTGTGTTGTTTGATTCATTCCTTTCAGGATGGAACCCAAGGTCAAGGAAGATGACACGAACACAGATGGCAGATGAACACCAGACAGCCAATCAAGAAGTGGAAGAAGTAAGTGAAGATTTTGGAATTGTATAATTACTGAGAATGGTCATTAAATTTTGTTGCCCAATATTTCTTCCCATCTGCAATGGAAAGTATAAGTTATCAAAAGGTTCTTTTGTCAGTACTAAGCACACGACAAGTAATGACAACCTTATGTCACAAGTAGATTGTAGCAGAATGAAGAAGTATTTTGGAGATGAACAGAATTGTATTATCCGTGGTAATATCTTTTCAAAAAGGTTAAATTCAGTAGTGGCAACTTTAAGAGTAAATATTAGAATCTAAATAACTGTTATTTCATTCCATCAATAAGTTTATACTGTATTGTTTGATTCATTCCTTTCAGGATGGAACTGAAAGTCACGGAAGATGACACGAACACAGATGGCAGATGAACACCAGACAGCCAATCAAGAAGTGAAAGAAGTAAGTGAAGATTTTGGAATTGTATAATTACTGAGAATGGTCATTAAATTTTGTTGCCCAATATTTCTTCCCATCTGCAATGGAAGGTATAAGTTATCAAAAAGTTCTTTTGTCAGTATTAAGCACAGAACAAGTAATGACAACCTTATGTCACAAGTAGATTGTAGCAGAATGAAGAAATATTGGAGATGAACAGAATTGTATTATCCGTGGTAACATCTTTTCAAAAAGGTTAAATTGAGTAGTGGCAACTTTAAGATTAAATATAAGAATCTAAATAACTCTTATTTCATTCCATCAATAAGTTTATACTGTATTGTTTGATTTATTCCTTTCAGGATGGAACTCAAGGTCACGGAAGATGACACGAACACAGATGGCAGATGAACACCAGACAGCCAATCAAGAAGTGAAAGAAGTAAGTGAAGATTTTGGAATTGTATAATTACTGAGAATGGTCATTAAATTTTTTTGCCCAATATTTCTTCCCTTCTGCAATGGAAAGTATAAGTTATCAAAAAGTTCTTTTGTCAGTACTAAGCACACGACAAGGAATGACAACCTTATGTCACAAGTAGATTGTAGCAGAATGAAGAAATATTTTGGAGATGAACAGATTTGTATTATCCATGGTAATATCTTTTCAAAAAGGTTAAATTGAGTAGTGGCAACTTTAAGAGTAAATATTAGAATCTAAATAACTGTTATTTCATTCCATCAATAAGCTTATACTGTATTGTTTGATTCATTCCTTTCAGGATGGAACTCAAGGTCACGGAAGATGACACGAACACAGATGGCAGATGAACACCAGACAGCCAATCAAGAAGTGGAAGAAGTAAGTGAAGATTTTGGAATTGTATAATTACTGAGAATGGTCATTAACTTTTGTTGCCCAATATTTCTTCCCATCTCCAATGGAAAGTATAAGTTATCAAAAGGTTCTTTTGGCAGTACTAAGCACACAACAAGTAATGACAACCTTATGTCACAAGTAGATTGTAGCAGAATGAAGAAATACTGTAGATGAACAGAATTGTATTATACATGGTAATCTCTTTTCAAAAAGGTTAAATTGAGTAGTGGCAACTTTAAGAGTAAATATTAGAATCTAAATAACTGTTATTTCATTCCATCAATAAGCTTATACTGTATTGTTTGATTCATTCCTTTCAGGATGGAACTCAAGGTCACGGAAGATGACACGAACACAGATGGCAGATGAACACCAGACAGCCAATCAAGAAGTGGAATAAGTAAGTGAAGATTTTGGAATTGTATAATTACTGAGAATGGTCATTAACTTTTGTTGCCCAATATTTCTTCCCATCTGCAATGGAAAGTACAAGTTATCAAAAGGTTCTTTTGTCAGCACTAAGCACACAACAAGTAATGACAACCTTATGTCACAAGTAGATTGTAGCAGAATGAAGAAATACTGGAGATGAACAGAATTGTATTATCCGTGGTAATATCTTTTCAAAAGGGTTAAATTGAGTAGTGGCAACTTTAAGAGTAAATATTAGAATCTAACTAACTCTTATTTCATTCCATCAATAAGTTTATACTGTATTGTTTGATTCATTCCTTTCAGGATGGAACTCAAGGTCACGGAAGATGACACGAACACAGATGGCAGATGAACAACAGACAGCCAATCAAGAAGTGGAAGAAGTAAGTGAAGATTTTGGAATTGTACAATTACTGAGAATGGTCATTAAATTTTGTTGCCCAATATTTCTTCCCATCTGCAATGGAAAGTATAAGTTATCAAAAAGTTCTTTTGTCAGTACTAAGCACACGACAAGTAATGACAACCTTATGTCACAAGTAGATTGTAGCAGAATGAAGAAGTATTTTGGAGATGTACAGAATTGTATTATCCGTGGTAATATCTTTTCAAAAAGGTTAAATTGAGTAGTGGCAACTTTAAGAGTAAATATTAGAATCTAAATAACTCTTATTTCATTCCATCAATAAGTTTATACTGTATTGTTTGATTCATTCCTTTCAGGATGGAACTCAAGGTCACGGAAGATGACACGAACACAGATGGCAGATGAACACCAGACAGCCAATCAAGAAGTGGAAGAAGTAAGTGAAGATTTTGGAATTGTACAATTACTGAGAATGGTCATTAAATTTTGTTGCCCAATATTTCTTCCCATCTGCAATGGAAGGTATAAGTTATCAAAAAGTTCTTTTGTCAGTATTAAGCACAGAACAAGTAATGACAACCTTATGTAACAAGTAGATTGTAGCAGAATGAAGAAATATTGGAGATGAACAGAATTGTATTATCCATGGTAATATCTTTTCAAAAAGGTTAAATTGAGTAGTGGCAACTTTAAGAGTAAATATTAGAATCTAAATAACTGTTATTTCATTACATCAATAAGCTTATACTGTATTGTTTGATTCATTCCTTTCAGGATGGAACTCAAGGTCACGGAAGATGACACGAACACAGATGGCAGATGAACACCAGACAGCCAATCAAGAAGTGGAAGAAGTAAGTGAAGATTTTGGAATTGTATAATTACTGAGAATGGTCATTAACTTTTGTTGCACAATATTTCTTCCCATCTGCAATGGAAAGTATAAGTTATCAAAAGGTTCTTTTGTCAGTACTAAGCACACAACAAGTAATGACAACCTTATGTCACAAGTAGATTGTAGCAGAATGAAGAAATACTGTAGATGAACAGAATTGTATTATACATGGTAATCTCTTTTCAAAAAGGTTAAATTGAGTAGTGGCAACTTTAAGAGTAAATATTAGAATCTAAATAACTGTTATTTCATTCCATCAATAAGTTTATACTGTATTGTTTGATTCATTCCTTTCAGGATGGAACTGAAAGTCACGGAAGATGACACGAACACAGATGGCAGATGAACACCAGACAGCCAATCAAGAAGTGAAAGAAGTAAGTGAAGATTTTGGAATTGTATAATTACTGAGAATGGTCATTAAATTTTGTTGCCCAATATTTCTTCCCATCTGCAATGGAAGGTATAAGTTATCAAAAAGTTCTTTTGTCAGTATTAAGCACAGAACAAGTAATGACAACCTTATGTCACAAGTAGATTGTAGCAGAATGAAGAAATATTGGAGATGAACAGAATTGTATTACACGTGGTAATATCTTTTCAAAAAGGTTAAATTGAGTAGTGGCAACTTTAAGAGTAAATATTAGAATCTAAATAACTCTTATTTCATTCCATCAATAAGTTTATACTGTATTGTTTGATTTATTCCTTTCAGGATGGAACTCAAGGTCACGGAAGATGACACGAACACAGATGGCAGATGAACACCAGACAGCCAATCAAGAAGTGAAAGAAGTAAGTGAAGATTTTGGAATTGTATAATTACTGAGAATGGTCATTAAATTTTGTTGCCCAATATTTCTTCCCATCTGCAATGGAAGGTATAAGTTATCAAAAAGTTCTTTTGTCAGTATTAAGCACAGAACAAGTAATGACAACCTTATGTCACAAGTAGATTGTAGCAGAATGAAGAAATATTGGAGATGAACAGAATTGTATTATACGTGGTAATCTCTTTTCAAAAAGGTTAAATTGAGTAGTGGCAACTTTAAGAGTAAATATTAGAATCTAAATACCTCTTATTTCATTCCATCAATAAGTTTATACTGTATTGTTTGATTCATTCCTTTCGGATGGAACCCAAGGTCAAGGAAGATGACACGAACACAGATGGCAGATGAACACCAGACAGCCAATCAAGAAGTGGAAGAAGTAAGTGAAGATTTTGGAATTGTATAATTACTGAGAATGGTCATTAAATTTTGTTGCCCAATATTTCTTCCCATCTGCAATGGAAAGTATAAGTTATCTGAAAGTTCTTTTGTCAGTACTAAGCACACGACAAGTAATGACAACCTGATGTCACAAGTAGATTGTAGCAGAATGAAGAAGTATTTTGGAGATGAACAGAATTGTATTATCCGTGGTAATCTCTTTTCAAAAAGGTTAAATTGAGTAGTGGCAACTTTAAGAGTAAATATTAGAATCTAAATAACTGTTATTTCATTCCATCAATAAGCTTATACTGTATTGTTTGATTCATTCCTTTCAGGATGGAACTCAAGGTCACGGAAGATGACACGAACACAGATGGCAGATGAACACCAGACAGCCAATCAAGAAGTGGAAGAAGTAAGTGAAGATTTTGGAATTGTATAATTACTGAGAATGGTCATTAACTTTTGTTGCCCAATATTTCTTCCCATCTGCAATGGAAAGTACAAGTTATCAAAAGGTTCTTTTGTCAGTACTAAGCACACAACAAGTAATGACAACCTTATGTCACAAGTAGATTGTAGCAGAATGAAGAAATACTGGAGATGGACAGAATTGTATTATCCGTGGTAATATCTTTTCAAAAAGGTTAAATTGAGTAGTGGCAACTTTAAGAGTAAATATTAGAATCTAACTAACTCTTATTTCATTCCATCAATAAGTTTATACTGTATTGTTTGATTCATTCCTTTCAGGATGGAACTCAAGGTCACGGAAGATGACACGAACACAGATGGCAGATGAACAACAGACAGCCAATCAAGAAGTGAAAGAAGTAAGTGAAGATTTTGGAATTGTACAATTACTGAGAATGGTCATTAAATTTTGTTGCCCAATATTTCTTCCCATCTGCAATGGAAAGTATAAGTTATCAAAAAGTTCTTTTGTCAGTACTAAGCACACGACAAGTAATGACAACCTTATGTCACAAGTAGATTGTAGCAGAATGAAGAAGTATTTTGGAGATGTACAGAATTGTATTATCCGTGGTAATATCTTTTCAAAAAGGTTAAATTGAGTAGTGGCAACTTTAAGAGTAAATATTAGAATCTAAATAACTCTTATTTCATTCCATCAATAAGTTTATACTGTATTGTTTGATTCATTCCTTTCAGGATGGAACTCAAGGTCACGGAAGATGACACGAACACAGATGGCAGATGAACACCAGACAGCCAATCAAGAAGTGGAAGAAGTAAGTAAAGATTTTGGTAATGTATAATTACTGAGAATGGTCATTAAATTTTGTTGCCCAATATTTCTTCCCATCTGCAATGGAAGGTATAAGTTATCAAAAAGTTCTTTTGTCAGTATTAAGCACAGAACAAGTAATGACAACCTTATGTAACAAGTAGATTGTAGCAGAATGAAGAAATATTGGAGATGAACAGAATTGTATTATCCATGGTAATATCTTTTCAAAAAGGTTAAATTGAGTAGTGGCAACTTTAAGAGTAAATATTAGAATCTAACTAACTCTTATTTCATTCCATCAATAAGTTTATACTGTATTGTTTGATTCATTCCTTTCAGGATGGAACTCAAGGTCACGGAAGATGACACGAACACAGATGGCAGATGAACAACAGACAGCCAATCAAGAAGTGAAAGAAGTAAGTGAAGATTTTGGAATTGTACAATTACTGAGAATGGTCATTAAATTTTGTTGCCCAATATTTCTTCCCATCTGCAATGGAAAGTATAAGTTATCAAAAAGTTCTTTTGTCAGTACTAAGCACACGACAAGTAATGACAACCTTATGTCACAAGTAGATTGTAGCAGAATGAAGAAGTATTTTGGAGATGTACAGAATTGTATTATCCGTGGTAATATCTTTTCAAAAAGGTTAAATTGAGTAGTGGCAACTTTAAGAGTAAATATTAGAATCTAAATAACTCTTATTTCATTCCATCAATAAGTTTATAC
Source organism: Glandiceps talaboti (assembly GCF_964340395.1). Taxonomy (NCBI): domain Eukaryota; kingdom Metazoa; phylum Hemichordata; class Enteropneusta; family Spengelidae; genus Glandiceps; species Glandiceps talaboti. The sequence goes on along the minus strand of NC_135562.1, from coordinate 21,733,501 downwards.
TGTATTGTTTGATTCATTCCTTTCAGGATGGAACTCAAGGTCACGGAAGATGACACGAACACAGATGGCAGATGAACACCAGACAGCCAATCAAGAAGTGGAAGAAGTAAGTAAAGATTTTGGTAATGTATAATTACTGAGAATGGTCATTAAATTTTGTTGCCCAATATTTCTTCCCATCTGCAATGGAAGGTATAAGTTATCAAAAAGTTCTTTTGTCAGTATTAAGCACAGAACAAGTAATGACAACCTTATGTAACAAGTAGATTGTAGCAGAATGAAGAAATATTGGAGATGAACAGAATTGTATTATCCATGGTAATATCTTTTCAAAAAGGTTAAATTGAGTAGTGGCAACTTTAAGAGTAAATATTAGAATCTAAATAACTGTTATTTCATTACATCAATAAGCTTATACTGTATTGTTTGATTCATTCCTTTCAGGATGGAACTCAAGGTCACGGAAGATGACACGAACACAGATGGCAGATGAACACCAGACAGCCAATCAAGAAGTGGAAGAAGTAAGTGAAGATTTTGGAATTGTATAATTACTGAGAATGGTCATTAACTTTTGTTGCACAATATTTCTTCCCATCTGCAATGGAAAGTATAAGTTATCAAAAGGTTCTTTTGTCAGTACTAAGCACACAACAAGTAATGACAACCTTATGTCACAAGTAGATTGTAGCAGAATGAAGAAATACTGTAGATGAACAGAATTGTATTATACATGGTAATCTCTTTTCAAAAAGGTTAAATTGAGTAGTGGCAACTTTAAGAGTAAATATTAGAATCTAAATAACTGTTATTTCATTCCATCAATAAGTTTATACTGTATTGTTTGATTCATTCCTTTCAGGATGGAACTGAAAGTCACGGAAGATGACACGAACACAGATGGCAGATGAACACCAGACAGCCAATCAAGAAGTGAAAGAAGTAAGTGAAGATTTTGGAATTGTATAATTACTGAGAATGGTCATTAAATTTTGTTGCCCAATATTTCTTCCCATCTGCAATGGAAGGTATAAGTTATCAAAAAGTTCTTTTGTCAGTATTAAGCACAGAACAAGTAATGACAACCTTATGTCACAAGTAGATTGTAGCAGAATGAAGAAGTATTTTGGAGATGAACAGAATTGTATTATCCGTGGTAATATCTTTTCAAAAAGGTTAAATTGAGTAGTGGCAACTTTAAGAGTAAATATTAGAATCTAAATAACTGTTATTTCATTCCATCAATAAGCTTATACTGTATTGTTTGATTCATTCCTTTCAGGATGGAACTCAAGGTCACGGAAGATGACACGAACACAGATGGCAGATGAACACCAGACAGCCAATCAAGAAGTGGAAGAAGTAAGTGAAGATTTTGGAATTGTATAATTACTGAGAATGGTCATTAACTTTTGTTGCCCAATATTTCTTCCCATCTGCAATGGAAAGTATAAGTTATCAAAAGGTTCTTTTGTCAGTACTAAGCACACAACAAGTAATGACAACCTTATGTCACAAGTAGATTGTAGCAGAATGAAGAAATACTGGAGATGAACAGAATTGTATTATCCGTGGTAATATCTTTTCAAAAAGGTTAAATTCAGTAGTGGCAACTTTAAGAGTAAATATTAGAATCTAACTAACTCTTATTTCATGACATCAATAAATTTATACTGTATTGTTTGATTCATTCCTTTCAGGATGGAACTCAAGGTCACGGAAGATGACACGAACACAGATGGCAGATGAACAACAGACAGCCAATCAAGAAGTGGAAGAAGTAAGTGAAGATTTTGGAATTGCATAATTACTGAGAATGGTCATTAAATTTTGTTGCCCAATATTTCTTCCCTTCTGCAATGGAAAGTATAAGTTATCAAAAAGTTCTTTTGTCAGTACTAAGCACACGACAAGGAATGACAACCTTATGTCACAAGTAGATTGTAGCAGAATGAAGAAATATTTTGGAGATGAACAGATTTGTATTATCCATGGTAATATCTTTTCAAAAAGGTTAAATTGAGTAGTGGCAACTTTAAGAGTAAATATTAGAATCTAAATAACTGTTATTTCATTCCATCAATAAGCTTATACTGTATTGTTTGATTCATTCCTTTCAGGATGGAACTCAACGTCACGGAAGATGACACGAACACAGATGGCAGATGAACACCAGACAGCCAATCAATCAAGAAGTGGAAGAAGTAAGTGAAGATTTTGGAATTGTATAATTACTGAGAATGGTCATTAACTTTTGTTGCCCAATATTTCTTCCCATCTGCAATGGAAAGTATAAGTTATCAAAAGGTTCTTTTGTCAGTACTAAGCACACAACAAGTTAAGTAATGACAACCTTATGTCACAAGTAGATTGTAGCAGAATGAAGAAATACTGGAGATGAACAGAATTGTATTATCCGTGGTAATATCTTTTCAAAAAGGTTAAATTGAGTAGTGGCAACTTTAAGAGTAAATATTAGAATCTAACTAACTCTTATTTCATTCCATCAATAAGTTTATACTGTATTGTTTGATTCATTCCTTTCAGGATGGAACTCGAGGTCACGGAAGATGACACGAACACAGATGGCAGATGAACAACAGACAGCCAATCAAGAAGTGGAAGAAGTAAGTGAAGATTTTGGAATTGTACAATTACTGAGAATGGTCATTAAATTTTGTTGCCCAATATTTCTTCCCATCTGCAATGGAAAGTATAAGTTATCAAAAAGTTCTTTTGTCAGTACTAAGCACACGACAAGTAATGACAACCTTATGTCACAAGTAGATTGTAGCAGAATAAAGAAGTATTTTGGAGATGAACAGAATTGTATTATCCGTGGTAATATCTTTTCAAAAAGGTTAAATTGAGTAGTGGCAACTTTAAGAGTAAATATTAGAATCTAAATAACTCTTATTTCATTCCATCAATAAGTTTATACTGTATTGTTTGATTTATTCCTTTCAGGATGGAACTCAAGGTCACGGAAGATGACACGAACACAAATGGCAGATGAACACCAGACAGCCAATCAAGAAGTGAAAGAAGTAAGTGAAGATTTTGGAATTGTATAATTACTGAGAATGGTCATTAAATTTTGTTGCCCAATATTTCTTCCCTTCTGCAATGGAAAGTATAAGTTATCAAAAAGTTCTTTTGTCAGTACTAAGCACACGACAAGGAATGACAACCTTATGTCACAAGTAGATTGTAGCAGAATGACGAAATATTTTGGAGATGAACAGAATTGTATTATCCGTGGTAATATCTTTTCAAAAAGGTTAAATTGAGTAGTGGCAACTTTAAGAGTAAATATTAGAATCTAAATAACTGTTATTTCATTCCATCAATAAGTTTATACTGTGTTGTTTGATTCATTCCTTTCAGGATGGAACCCAAGGTCAAGGAAGATGACACGAACACAGATGGCAGATGAACACCAGACAGCCAATCAAGAAGTGGAAGAAGTAAGTGAAGATTTTGGAATTGTATAATTACTGAGAATGGTCATTAAATTTTGTTGCCCAATATTTCTTCCCATCTGTAATGGAAAGTATAAGTTATCAAAAGGTTCTTTTGTCAGTACTAAGCACACGACAAGTAATGACAACCTTATGTCACAAGTAGATTGTAGCAGAATGAAGAAGTATTTTGGAGATGAAAAGAATTGTATTATCCGTGGTAATATCTTTTCAAAAAGGTTAAATTCAGTAGTGGCAACTTTAAGAGTAAATATTAGAATCTAAATAACTGTTATTTCATTCCATCAATAAGTTTATACTGTATTGTTTGATTCATTCCTTTCAGGATGGAACTGAAAGTCACGGAAGATGACACGAACACAGATGGCAGATGAACACCAGACAGCCAATCAAGAAGTGAAAGAAGTAAGTGAAGATTTTGGAATTGTATAATTACTGAGAATGGTCATTAAATTTTGTTGCCCAATATTTCTTCCCATCTGCAATGGAAGGTATAAGTTATCAAAAAGTTCTTTTGTCAGTATTAAGCACAGAACAAGTAATGACAACCTTATGTCACAAGTAGATTGTAGCAGAATTAAGAAATATTGGAGATGAACAGAATTGTATTATCCGTGGTAATATCTTTTCAAAAAGGTTAAATTGAGTAGTGGCAACTTTAAGATTAAATATAAGAATCTAAATAACTCTTATTTCATTCCATCAATAAGTTTATACTGTATTGTTTGATTCATTCCTTTCAGGATGGAACTGAAAGTCACGGAAGATGACACGAACACAGATGGCAGATGAACACCAGACAGCCAATCAAGAAGTGAAAGAAGTAAGTGAAGATTTTGGAATTGTATAATTACTGAGAATGGTCATTAAATTTTGTTGCCCAATATTTCTTCCCATCTGCAATGGAAGGTATAAGTTATCAAAAAGTTCTTTTGTCAGTATTAAGCACAGAACAAGTAATGACAACCTTATGTCACAAGTAGATTGTAGCAGAATGAAGAAATATTGGAGATGAAAAGAATTGTATTATCCGTGGTAATATCTTTTCAAAAAGGTTAAATTGAGTAGTGGCAACTTTAAGATTAAATATAAGAATCTAAATAACTCTTATTTCATGACATCAATAAGTTTATACTGTATTGTTTGATTTATTCCTTTCAGGATGGAACTCAAGGTCACGGAAGATGACACGAACACAGATGGCAGATGAACACCAGACAGCCAATCAAGAAGTGAAAGAAGTAAGTGAAGATTTTGGAATTGTATAATTACTGAGAATGGTCATTAAATTTTGTTGCCCAATATTTCTTCCCTTCTGCAATGGAAAGTATAAGTTATCAAAAAGTTCTTTTGTCAGTACTAAGCACACGACAAGGAATGACAACCTTATGTCACAAGTAGATTGTAGCAGAATGAAGAAATATTTTGGAGATGAACAGATTTGTATTATCCATGGTAATATCTTTTCAAAAAGGTTAAATTGAGTAGTGGCAACTTTAAGAGTAAATATTAGAATCTAAATAACTGTTATTTCATTCCATCAATAAGCTTATACTGTATTGTTTGATTCATTCCTTTCAGGATGGAACTCAAGGTCACGGAAGATGACACGAACACAGATGGCAGATGAACACCAGACAGCCAATCAAGAAGTGGAAGAAGTAAGTGAAGATTTTGGAATTGTATAATTACTGAGAATGGTCATTAACTTTTGTTGCCCAATATTTCTTCCCATCTGCAATGGAAAGTATAAGTTATCAAAAGGTTCTTTTGTCAGTACTAAGCACACAACAAGTAATGACAACCTTATGTCACAAGTAGATTGTAGCAGAATGAAGAAATACTGGAGATGAACAGAATTGTATTATCCGTGGTAATATCTTTTCAAAAAGGTTAAATTGAGTAGTGGCAACTTTAAGAGTAAATATTAGAATCTAACTAACTCTTATTTCATTCCATCAATAAGTTTATACTGTATTGTTTGATTCATTCCTTTCAGGATGGAACTCGAGGTCACGGAAGATGACACGAACACAGATGGCAGATGAACAACAGACAGCCAATCAAGAAGTGGAAGAAGTAAGTGAAGATTTTGGAATTGTACAATTACTGAGAATGGTCATTAAATTTTGTTGCCCAATATTTCTTCCCATCTGCAATGGAAAGTATAAGTTATCAAAAAGTTCTTTTGTCAGTACTAAGCACACGACAAGTAATGACAACCTTATGTCACAAGTAGATTGTAGCAGAATGAAGAAGTATTTTGGAGATGAACAGAATTGTATTATCCGTGGTAATATCTTTTCAAAAAGGTTAAATTGAGTAGTGGCAACTTTAAGAGTAAATATTAGAATCTAAATAATTCTTATTTCATTCCATCAATAAGTTTATACTGTATTGTTTGATTTATTCCTTTCAGGATGGAACTCAAGGTCACGGAAGATGACACGAACACAGATGGCAGATGAACACCAGACAGCCAATCAAGAAGTGAAAGAAGTAAGTGAAGATTTTGGAATTGTATAATTACTGAGAATGGTCATTAAATTTTGTTGCCCAATATTTCTTCCCTTCTGCAATGGAAAGTATAAGTTATCAAAAAGTTCTTTTGTCAGTACTAAGCACACGACAAGGAATGACAACCTTATGTCACAAGTAGATTGTAGCAGAATGACGAAATATTTTGGAGATGAACAGAATTGTATTATCCGTGGTAATATCTTTTCAAAAAGGTTAAATTGAGTAGTGGCAACTTTAAGAGTAAATATTAGAATCTAAATAACTGTTATTTCATTCCATCAATAAGTTTATACTGTGTTGTTTGATTCATTCCTTTCAGGATGGAACCCAAGGTCAAGGAAGATGACACGAACACAGATGGCAGATGAACACCAGACAGCCAATCAAGAAGTGGAAGAAGTAAGTGAAGATTTTGGAATTGTATAATTACTGAGAATGGTCATTAAATTTTGTTGCCCAATATTTCTTCCCATCTGTAATGGAAAGTATAAGTTATCAAAAGGTTCTTTTGTCAGTACTAAGCACACGACAAGTAATGACAACCTTATGTCACAAGTAGATTGTAGCAGAATGAAGAAGTATTTTGGAGATGAACAGAATTGTATTATCCGTGGTAATATCTTTTCAAAAAGGTTAAATTCAGTAGTGGCAACTTTAAGAGTAAATATTAGAATCTAAATAACTGTTATTTCATTCCATCAATAAGTTTATACTGTATTGTTTGATTCATTCCTTTCAGGATGGAACTGAAAGTCACGGAAGATGACACGAACACAGATGGCAGATGAACACCAGACAGCCAATCAAGAAGTGAAAGAAGTAAGTGAAGATTTTGGAATTGTATAATTACTGAGAATGGTCATTAAATTTTGTTGCCCAATATTTCTTCCCATCTGCAATGGAAGGTATAAGTTATCAAAAAGTTCTTTTGTCAGTATTAAGCACAGAACAAGTAATGACAACCTTATGTCACAAGTAGATTGTAGCAGAATTAAGAAATATTGGAGATGAACAGAATTGTATTATCCGTGGTAATATCTTTTCAAAAAGGTTAAATTGAGTAGTGGCAACTTTAAGATTAAATATAAGAATCTAAATAACTCTTATTTCATTCCATCAATAAGTTTATACTGTATTGTTTGATTCATTCCTTTCAGGATGGAACTGAAAGTCACGGAAGATGACACGAACACAGATGGCAGATGAACACCAGACAGCCAATCAAGAAGTGAAAGAAGTAAGTGAAGATTTTGGAATTGTATAATTACTGAGAATGGTCATTAAATTTTGTTGCCCAATATTTCTTCCCATCTGCAATGGAAGGTATAAGTTATCAAAAAGTTATTTTGTCAGTATTAAGCACAGAACAAGTAATGACAACCTTATGTCACAAGTAGATTGTAGCAGAATGAAGAAATATTGGAGATGAAAAGAATTGTATTATCCGTGGTAATATCTTTTCAAAAAGGTTAAATTGAGTAGTGGCAACTTTAAGATTAAATATAAGAATCTAAATAACTCTTATTTCATTCCATCAATAAGTTTATACTGTATTGTTTGATTCATTCCTTTCAGGATGGAACTCAAGGTCACGGAAGATGACACGAACACAGATGGCAGATGAACACCAGACAGCCAATCAAGAAGTGAAAGAAGTAAGTGAAGATTTTGGAATTGTATAATTACTGAGAATGGTCATTAAATTTTGTTGCCCAATATTTCTTCCCTTCTGCAATGGAAAGTATAAGTTATCAAAAAGTTCTTTTGTCAGTACTAAGCACACGACAAGGAATGACAACCTTATGTCACAAGTAGATTGTAGCAGAATGAAGAAATATTTTGGAGATGAACAGATTTGTATTATCCATGGTAATATCTTTTCAAAAAGGTTAAATTGAGTAGTGGCAACTTTAAGAGTAAATATTAGAATCTAAATAACTGTTATTTCATTCCATCAATAAGCTTATACTGTATTGTTTGATTCATTCCTTTCAGGATGGAACTCAAGGTCACGGAAGATGACACGAACACAGATGGCAGATGAACACCAGACAGCCAATCAAGAAGTGAAAGAAGTAAGTGAAGATTTTGGAATTGTATAATTACTGAGAATGGTCATTAAATTTTGTTGCCCAATATTTCTTCCCATCTGCAATGGAAAGTATAAGTTATCTGAAAGTTCTTTTGTCAGTACTAAGCACACGACAAGTAATGACAACCTGATGTCACAAGTAGATTGTAGCAGAATGAAGAAGTATTTTGGAGATGAACAGAATTGTATTATCCGTGGTAATATCTTTTCAAAAAGGTTAAATTGAGTAGTGGCAACTTTAAGAGTAAATATTAGAATCTAAATAACTGTTATTTCATTCCATCAATAAGCTTATACTGTATTGTTTGATTCATTCCTTTCAGGATGGAACTCAAGGTCACGGAAGATGACACGAACACAGATGGCAGATGAACACCAGACAGCCAATCAAGAAGTGGAAGAAGTAAGTGAAGATTTTGGAATTGTATAATTACTGAGAATGGTCATTAACTTTTGTTGCCCAATATTTCTTCGCATCTGCAATGGAAAGTATAAGTTATCAAAAGGTTCTTTTGTCAGTACTAAGCACACAACAAGTAATGACAACCTTATGTCACAAGTAGATTGTAGCAGAATGAAGAAATACTGGAGATGAACAGAATTGTATTATCCGTGGTAATATCTTTTCAAAAAGGTTAAATTCAGTAGTGGCAACTTTAAGAGTAAATATTAGAATCTAACTAACTCTTATTTCATGACATCAATAAATTTATACTGTATTGTTTGATTCATTCCTTTCAGGATGGAACTCAAGGTCACGGAAGATGACACGAACACAGATGGCAGATGAACAACAGACAGCCAATCAAGAAGTGGAAGAAGTAAGTGAAGATTTTGGAATTGCATAATTACTGAGAATGGTCATTAAATTTTGTTGCCCAATATTTCTTCCCTTCTGCAATGGAAAGTATAAGTTATCAAAATGTTCTTTTGTCAGTACTAAGCACACGACAAGGAATGACAACCTTATGTCACAAGTAGATTGTAGCAGAATGAAGAAATATTTTGGAGATGAACAGATTTGTATTATCCATGGTAATATCTTTTCAAAAAGGTTAAATTGAGTAGTGGCAACTTTAAGAGTAAATATTAGAATCTAAATAACTGTTATTTCATTCCATCAATAAGCTTATACTGTATTGTTTGATTCATTCCTTTCAGGATGGAACTCAAGGTCACGGAAGATGACACGAACACAGATGGCAGATGAACACCAGACAGCCAATCAAGAAGTGGAAGAAGTAAGTGAAGATTTTGGAATTGTATAATTACTGAGAATGGTCATTAACTTTTGTTGCCCAATATTTCTTCCCATCTGTAATGGAAAGTATAAGTTATCAAAAGGTTCTTTTGTCAGTACTAAGCACACAACAAGTAATGACAACCTTATGTCACAAGTAGATTGTAGCAGAATGAAGAAATACTGGAGATGAACAGAATTGTATTATCCATGGTAATATCTTTTCAAAAAGGTTAAATTGAGTAGTGGCAACTTTAAGAGTAAATATTAGAATCTAACTAACTCTTATTTCATTCCATCAATAAGTTTATACTGTATTGTTTGATTCATTCCTTTCAGGATGGAACTCAAGGTCACGGAAGATGACACGAACACAGATGGCAGATGAACAACAGACAGCCAATCAAGAAGTGGAAGAAGTAAGTGAAGATTTTGGAATTGTACAATTACTGAGAATGGTCATTAAATTTTGTTGCCCAATATTTCTTCCCATCTGCAATGGAAAGTATAAGTTATCAAAAAGTTCTTTTGTCAGTATTAAGCACACGACAAGTAATGACAACCTTATGTCACAAGTAGATTGTAGCAGAATGAAGAAGTATTTTGGAGATGAACAGAATTGTATTATCCGTGGTAATATCTTTTCAAAAAGGTTAAATTGAGTAGTGGCAACTTTAAGAGTAAATATTAGAATCTAAATAACTCTTATTTCATTCCATCAATAAGTTTATACTGTATTGTTTGATTTATTCCTTTCAGGATGGAACTCAAGGTCACGGAAGATGACACGAACACAGATGGCAGATGAACACCAGACAGCCAATCAAGAAGTGAAAGAAGTAAGTGAAGATTTTGGAATTGTATAATTACTGAGAATGGTCATTAAATTTTGTTGCCCAATATTTCTTCAATTCTGCAATGGAAAGTATAAGTTATCAAAAGGTTCTTTTGTCAGTACTAAGCACACGACAAGGAATGACAACCTTATGTCACAAGTAGATTGTAGCAGAATGAAGAAATATTTTGGAGATGAACAGAATTGTATTATCCGTGGTAATATCTTTTCAAAAAGGTTAAATTGAGTAGTGGCAACTTTAAGAGTAAATATTAGAATCTAAATAACTGTTATTTCATTCCATCAATAAGTTTATACTGTGTTGTTTGATTCATTCCTTTCAGGATGGAACCCAAGGTCAAGGAAAATGACACGAACACAGATGGCAGATGAACACCAGACAGCCAATCAAGAAGTGGAAGAAGTAAGTGAAGATTTTGGAATTGTATAATTACTGAGAATGGTCATTAAATTTTGTTGCCCAATATTTCTTCCCATCTGCAATGGAAAGTATAAGTTATCAAAAGGTTCTTTTGTCAGTACTAAGCACACGACAAGTAATGACAACCTTATGTCACAAGTAGATTGTAGCAGAATGAAGAAGTATTTTGGAGATGAACAGAATTGTATTATCCGTGGTAATATCTTTTCAAAAAGGTTAAATTCAGTAGTGGCAACTTTAAGAGTAAATATTAGAATCTAAATAACTGTTATTTCATTCCATCAATAAGTTTATACTGTATTGTTTGATTCATTCCTTTCAGGATGGAACTGAAAGTCACGGAAGATGACACGAACACAGATGGCAGATGAACACCAGACAGCCAATCAAGAAGTGAAAGAAGTAAGTGAAGATTTTGGAATTGTATAATTACTGAGAATGGTCATTAAATTTTGTTGCCCAATATTTCTTCCCATCTGCAATGGAAGGTATAAGTTATCAAAAAGTTCTTTTGTCAGTATTAAGCACAGAACAAGTAATGACAACCTTATGTCACAAGTAGATTGTAGCAGAATGAAGAAATATTGGAGATGAACAGAATTGTATTATCCGTGGTAATATCTTTTCAAAAAGGTTAAATTGAGTAGTGGCAACTTTAAGATTAAATATAAGAATCTAAATAACTCTTATTTCATTCCATCAATAAGTTTATACTGTATTGTTTGATTCATTCCTTTCAGGATGGAACTGAAAGTCACGGAAGATGACACGAACACAGATGGCAGATGAACACCAGACAGCCAATCAAGAAGTGAAAGAAGTAAGTGAAGATTTTGGAATTGTATAATTACTGAGAATGGTCATTAAATTTTGTTGCCCAATATTTCTTCCCATCTGCAATGGAAGGTATAAGTTATCAAAAAGTTCTTTTGTCAGTATTAAGCACAGAACAAGTAATGACAACCTTATGTCACAAGTAGATTGTAGCAGAATGAAGAAATATTGGAGATGAACAGAATTGTATTATCCGTGGTAATATCTTTTCAAAAAGGTTAAATTGAGTAGTGGCAACTTTAAGATTAAATATAAGAATCTAAATAACTCTTATTTCATTCCATCAATAAGTTTATACTGTATTGTTTGATTTATTCCTTTCAGGATGGAACTCAAGGTCACGGAAGATGACACGAACACAGATGGCAGATGAACACCAGACAGCCAATCAAGAAGTGAAAGAAGTAAGTGAAGATTTTGGAATTGTATAATTACTGAGAATGGTCATTAAATTTTGTTGCCCAATATTTCTTCCCTTCTGCAATGGAAAGTATAAGTTATCAAAAAGTTCTTTTGTCAGTACTAAGCACACGACAAGGAATGACAACCTTATGTCACAAGTAGATTGTAGCAGAATGAAGAAATATTTTGGAGATGAACAGATTTGTATTATCCATGGTAATATCTTTTCAAAAAGGTTAAATTGAGTAGTGGCAACTTTAAGAGTAAATATTAGAATCTAAATAACTGTTATTTCATTCCATCAATAAGCTTATACTGTATTGTTTGATTCATTCCTTTCAGGATGGAACTCAAGGTCACGGAAGATGACACGAACACAGATGGCAGATGAACACCAGACAGCCAATCAAGAAGTGGAAGAAGTAAGTGAAGATTTTGGAATTGTATAATTACTGAGAATGGTCATTAAATTTTGTTGCACAATATTTCTTCCCATCTGCAATGGAAAGTATAAGTTATCAAAAGGTTCTTTTGTCAGTACTAAGCACACAACAAGTAATGACAACCTTATGTCACAAGTAGATTGTAGCAGAATGAAGAAATACTGTAGATGAACAGAATTGTATTATACATGGTAATCTCTTTTCAAAAAGGTTAAATTGAGTAGTGGCAACTTTAAGAGTAAATATTAGAATCTAAATAACTGTTATTTCATTCCATCAATAAGCTTATACTGTATTGTTTGATTCATTCCTTTCAGGATGGAACTCAAGGTCACGGAAGATGACACGAACACAGATGGCAGATGAACACCAGACAGCCAATCAAGAAGTGGAATAAGTAAGTGAAGATTTTGGAATTGTATAATTACTGAGAATGGTCATTAACTTTTGTTGCCCAATATTTCTTCCCATCTGCAATGGAAAGTATAAGTTATCAAAAGGTTCTTTTGTCAGTACTAAGCACACAACAAGTAATGACAACCTTGTGTCACAAGTAGATTGTAGCAGAATGAAGAAATACTGGAGATGAACAGAATTGTATTATCCGTGGTAATATCTTTTCAAAAAGGTTAAATTGAGTAGTGGCAACTTTAAGAGTAAATATTAGAATCTAACTAACTCTTATTTCATTCCATCAATAAGTTTATACTGTATTGTTTGATTCATTCCTTTCAGGATGGAACTCAAGGTCACGGAAGATGACACGAACACAGATGGCAGATGAACAACAGACAGCCAATCAAGAAGTGGAAGAAGTAAGTGAAGATTTTGGAATTGTACAATTACTGAGAATGGTCATTAAATTTTGTTGCCCAATATTTCTTCCCATCTGCAATGGAAAGTATAAGTTATCAAAAAGTTCTTTTGTCAGTACTAAGCACACGACAAGTAATGACAACCTTATGTCACAAGTAGATTGTAGCAGAATGAAGAAGTATTTTGGAGATGTACAGAATTGTATTATCCGTGGTAATATCTTTTCAAAAAGGTTAAATTGAGTAGTGGCAACTTTAAGAGTAAATATTAGAATCTAAATAACTCTTATTTCATTCCATCAATAAGTTTATACTGTATTGTTTGATTCATTCCTTTCAGGATGGAACTCAAGGTCACGGAAGATGACACGAACACAGATGGCAGATGAACACCAGACAGCCAATCAAGAAGTGGAAGAAGTAAGTGAAGATTTTGGAATTGTATAATTACTGAGAATGGTCATTAACTTTTGTTGCACAATATTTCTTCCCATCTGCAATGGAAAGTATAAGTTATCAAAAGGTTCTTTTGTCAGTACTAAGCACACAACAAGTAATGACAACCTTATGTCACAAGTAGATTGTAGCAGAATGAAGAAATACTGTAGATGAACAGAATTGTATTATACATGGTAATCTCTTTTCAAAAAGGTTAAATTGAGTAGTGGCAACTTTAAGAGTAAATATTAGAATCTAAATAACTGTTATTTCATTCCATCAATAAGCTTATACTGTATTGTTTGATTCATTCCTTTCAGGATGGAACTCAAGGTCACGGAAGATGACACGAACACAGGTGGCAGATGAACACCAGACAGCCAATCAAGAAGTGGAATAAGTAAGTGAAGATTTTGGAATTGTATAATTACTGAGAATGGTCATTAACTTTTGTTGCCCAATATTTCTTCCCATCTGCAATGGAAAGTATAAGTTATCAAAAGGTTCTTTTGTCAGTACTAAGCACACAACAAGTAATGACAACCTTATGTCACAAGTAGATTGTAGCAGAATGAAGAAATACTGGAGATGAACAGAATTGTATTATCCGTGGTAATATCTTTTCAAAAAGGTTAAATTGAGTAGTGGCAACTTTAAGAGTAAATATTAGAATCTAAATAACTGTTATTTCATTCCATCAATAAGTTTATACTGTATTGTTTGATTCATTCCTTTCAGGATGGAACTCAAGGTCACGGAAGATGACACGAACACAGATGGCAGATGAACAACAGACAGCCAATCAAGAAGTGGAAGAAGTAAGTGAAGATTTTGGAATTGTACAATTACTGAGAATGGTCATTAAATTTTGTTGCCCAATATTTCTTCCCATCTGCAATGGAAAGTATAAGTTATCAAAAAGTTCTTTTGTCAGTACTAAGCACACGACAAGTAATAACAACCTTATGTCACAAGTAGATTGTAGCAGAATAAAGAAGTATTTTGGAGATGTACAGATTTGTATTATCCGTGGTAATATCTTTTCAAAAAGGTTAAATTGAGTAGTGGCAACTTTAAGAGTAAATATTAGAATCTAAATAACTCTTATTTCATTCCATCAATAAGTTTATACTGTATTGTTTGATTCATTCCTTTCAGGATGGAACTCAAGGTCACGGAAGATGACACGAACACAGATGGCAGATGAACACCAGACAGCCAATCAAGAAGTGGAAGAAGTAAGTAAAGATTTTGGTAATGTATAATTACTGAGAATGGTCATTAAATTTTGTTGCCCAATATTTCTTCCCATCTGCAATGGAAGGTATAAGTTATCAAAAAGTTCTTTTGTCAGTATTAAGCACAGAACAAGTAATGACAACCTTATGTAACAAGTAGATTGTAGCAGAATGAAGAAATATTGGAGATGAACAGAATTGTATTATCCATGGTAATATCTTTTCAAAAAGGTTAAATTGAGTAGTGGCAACTTTAAGAGTAAATATTAGAATCTAAATAACTGTTATTTCATTCCATCAATAAGCTTATACTGTATTGTTTGATTCATTCCTTTCAGGATGGAACTCAAGGTCACGGAAGATGACACGAACACAGATGGCAGATGAACACCAGACAGCCAATCAAGAAGTGGAAGAAGTAAGTGAAGATTTTGGAATTGTATAATTACTGAGAATGGTCATTAACTTTTGTTGCACAATATTTCTTCCCTTCTGAAATGGAAAGTATAAGTTATCAAAAGGTTCTTTTGTCAGTACTAAGCACACAACAAGTAATGACAACCTTATGTCACAAGTAGATTGTACCAGAATGAAGAAATACTGTAGATGAACAGAATTGTATTATACATGGTAATCTCTTTTCAAAAAGGTTAAATTGAGTAGTGGCAACTTTAAGAGTAAATATTAGAATCTAAATAACTCTTATTTCATTCCATCAATAAGTTTATACTGTATTGTTTGATTCATTCCTTTCAGGATGGAACTGAAAGTCACGGAAGATGACACGAACACAGATGGCAGATGAACACCAGACAGCCAATCAAGAAGTGAAAGAAGTAAGTGAAGATTTTGGAATTGTATAATTACTGAGAATGGTCATTAAATTTTGTTGCCCAATATTTCTTCCCAACTGCAATGGAAGGTATAAATTATCAAAAAGTTCTTTTGTCAGTATTAAGCACAGAACAAGTAATGACAACCTTATGTCACAAGTAGATTGTAGCAGAATGAAGAAATATTGGAGATGAACAGAATTGTATTATCCGTGGTAATATCTTTTCAAAAAGGTTAAATTGAGTAGTGGCAACTTTAAGAGTAAATATTAGAATCTAAATAACTGTTATTTCATTCCATCAATAAGTTTATACTGTGTTGTTTGATTCATTCCTTTCAGGATGGAACCCAAGGTCAAGGAAGATGACACGAACACAGATGGCAGATGAACACCAGACAGCCAATCAAGAAGTGGAAGAAGTAAGTGAAGATTTTGGAATTGTATAATTACTGAGAATGGTCATTAAATTTTGTTGCCCAATATTTCTTCCCATCTGCAATGGAAAGTATAAGTTATCAAAAGGTTCTTTTGTCAGTACTAAGCACACGACAAGTAATGACAACCTTATGTCACAAGTAGATTGTAGCAGAATGAAGAAATATTGGAGATGAACAGAATTGTATTATCCGTGGTAATATCTTTTCAAAAAGGTTAAATTGAGTAGTGGCAACTTTAAGATTAAATATAAGAATCTAAATAACTCTTATTTCATTCCATCAATAAGTTTATACTGTATTGTTTGATTCATTCCTTTCAGGATGGAACTGAAAGTCACGGAAGATGACACGAACACAGATGGCAGATGAACACCAGACAGCCAATCAAGAAGTGAAAGAAGTAAGTGAAGATTTTGGAATTGTATAATTACTGAGAATGGTCATTAAATTTTGTTGCCCAATATTTCTTCCCATCTGCAATGGAAGGTATAAGTTATCAAAAAGTTCTTTTGTCAGTATTAAGCACAGAACAAGTAATGACAACCTTATGTCACAAGTAGATTGTAGCAGAATGAAGAAATATTGGAGATGAACAGAATTGTATTATCCGTGGTAATATCTTTTCAAAAAGGTTAAATTGAGTAGTGGCAACTTTAAGATTAAATATAAGAATCTAAATAACTCTTATTTCATTCCATCAATAAGTTTATACTGTATTGTTTGATTTATTCCTTTCAGGATGGAACTCAAGGTCACGGAAGATGACACGAACACAGATGGCAGATGAACACCAGACAGCCAATCAAGAAGTGAAAGAAGTAAGTGAAGATTTTGGAATTGTATAATTACTGAGAATGGTCATTAAATTTTGTTGCCCAATATTTCTTCCCTTCTGCAATGGAAAGTATAAGTTATCAAAAAGTTCTTTTGTCAGTACTAAGCACACGACAAGGAATGACAACCTTATGTCACAAGTAGATTGTAGCAGAATGAAGAAATATTTTGGAGATGAACAGATTTGTATTATCCATGGTAATATCTTTTCAAAAAGGTTAAATTGAGTAGTGGCAACTTTAAGAGTAAATATTAGAATCTAAATAACTGTTATTTCATTCCATCAATAAGCTTATACTGTATTGTTTGATTCATTCCTTTCAGGATGGAACTCAAGGTCACGGAAGATGACACGAACACAGATGGCAGATGAACACCAGACAGCCAATCAAGAAGTGGAATAAGTAAGTGAAGATTTTGGAATTGTATAATTACTGAGAATGGTCATTAACTTTTGTTGCCCAATATTTCTTCCCATCTGCAATGGAAAGTATAAGTTATCAAAAGGTTCTTTTGTCAGTACTAAGCACACAACAAGTAATGACAACCTTATGTCACAAGTAGATTGTAGCAGAATGAAGAAAAACTGGAGATGAACAGAATTGTATTATCCGTGGTAATATCTTTTCAAAAAGGTTAAATTGAGTAGTGGCAACTTTAAGAGTAAATATTAGAATCTAACTAACTCTTATTTCATTCCATCAATAAGTTTATACTGTATTGTTTGATTCATTCCTTTCAGGATGGAACTCAAGGTCACGGAAGATGACACGAACACAGATGGCAGATGAACAACAGACAGCCAATCAAGAAGTGGAAGAAGTAAGTGAAGATTTTGGAATTGTACAATTACTGAGAATGGTCATTAAATTTTGTTGCCCAATATTTCTTCCCATCTGCAATGGAAAGTATAAGTTATCAAAAAGTTCTTTTGTCAGTACTAAGCACACGACAAGTAATGACAACCTTATGTCACAAGTAGATTGTAGCAGAATGAAGAAGTATTTTGGAGATGTACAGAATTGTATTATCCGTGGTAATATCTTTTCAAAAAGGTTAAATTGAGTAGTGGCAACTTTAAGAGTAAATATTAGAATCTAAATAACTCTTATTTCATTCCATCAATAAGTTTATACTGTATTGTTTGATTCATTCCTTTCAGGATGGAACTCAAGGTCACGGAAGATGACACGAACACAGATGGCAGATGAACACCAGACAGCCAATCAAGAAGTGGAAGAAGTAAGTAAAGATTTTGGTAATGTATAATTACTGAGAATGGTCATTAAATTTTGTTGCCCAATATTTCTTCCCATCTGCAATGGAAGGTATAAGTTATCAAAAAGTTCTTTTGTCAGTATTAAGCACAGAACAAGTAATGACAACCTTATGTCACAAGTAGATTGTAGCAGAATGAAGAAATATTGGAGATGAACAGAATTGTATTATCCGTGGTAATATCTTTTCAAAAAGGTTAAATTGAGTAGTGGCAACTTTAAGAGTAAATATTAGAATCTAAATAACTGTTATTTCATTCCATCAATAAGTTTATACTGTGTTGTTTGATTCATTCCTTTCAGGATGGAACCCAAGGTCAAGGAAGATGACACGAACACAGATGGCAGATGAAAACCAGACAGCCAATCAAGAAGTGGAAGAAGTAAGTGAAGATTTTGGAATTGTATAATTACTGAGAATGGTCATTAAATTTTGTTGCCCAATATTTCTTCCCATCTGCAATGGAAAGTATAAGTTATCAAAAGGTTCTTTTGTCAGTACTAAGCACACGACAAGTAATGACAACCTTATGTCACAAGTAGATTGTAGCAGAATGAAGAAATATTGGAGATGAACAGAATTGTATTATCCGTGGTAATATCTTTTCAAAAAGGTTAAATTGAGTAGTGGCAACTTTAAGATTAAATATAAGAATCTAAATAACTCTTATTTCATTCCATCAATAAGTTTATACTGTATTGTTTGATTCATTCCTTTCAGGATGGAACTGAAAGTCACGGAAGATGACACGAACACAGATGGCAGATGAACACCAGACAGCCAATCAAGAAGTGAAAGAAGTAAGTGAAGATTTTGGAATTGTATAATTACTGAGAATGGTCATTAAATTTTGTTGCCCAATATTTCTTCCCATCTGCAATGGAAGGTATAAGTTATCAAAAAGTTCTTTTGTCAGTATTAAGCACAGAACAAGTAATGACAACCTTATGTCACAAGTAGATTGTAGCAGAATGAAGAAATATTGGAGATGAACAGAATTGTATTATCCGTGGTAATATCTTTTCAAAAAGGTTAAATTGAGTAGTGGCAACTTTAAGATTAAATATAAGAATCTAAATAACTCTTATTTCATTCCATCAATAAGTTTATACTGTATTGTTTGATTTATTCCTTTCAGGATGGAACTCAAGGTCACGGAAGATGACACGAACACAGATGGCAGATGAACACCAGACAGCCAATCAAGAAGTGAAAGAAGTAAGTGAAGATTTTGGAATTGTATAATTACTGAGAATGGTCATTAAATTTTGTTGCCCAATATTTCTTCCCTTCTGCAATGGAAAGTATAAGTTATCAAAAAGTTCTTTTGTCAGTACTAAGCACACGACAAGGAATGACAACCTTATGTCACAAGTAGATTGTAGCAGAATGAAGAAATATTTTGGAGATGAACAGATTTGTATTATCCATGGTAATATCTTTTCAAAAAGGTTAAATTGAGTAGTGGCAACTTTAAGAGTAAATATTAGAATCTAAATAACTGTTATTTCATTCCATCAATAAGCTTATACTGTATTGTTTGATTCATTCCTTTCAGGATGGAACTCAAGGTCACGGAAGATGACACGAACACAGATGGCAGATGAACACCAGACAGCCAATCAAGAAGTGGAATAAGTAAGTGAAGATTTTGGAATTGTATAATTACTGAGAATGGTCATTAACTTTTGTTGCCCAATATTTCTTCCCATCTGCAATGGAAAGTATAAGTTATCAAAAGGTTCTTTTGTCAGTACTAAGCACACAACAAGTAATGACAACCTTATGTCACAAGTAGATTGTAGCAGAATGAAGAAAAACTGGAGATGAACAGAATTGTATTATCCGTGGTAATATCTTTTCAAAAAGGTTAAATTGAGTAGTGGCAACTTTAAGAGTAAATATTAGAATCTAACTAACTCTTATTTCATTCCATCAATAAGTTTATACTGTATTGTTTGATTCATTCCTTTCAGGATGGAACTCAAGGTCACGGAAGATGACACGAACACAGATGGCAGATGAACAACAGACAGCCAATCAAGAAGTGGAAGAAGTAAGTGAAGATTTTGGAATTGTACAATTACTGAGAATGGTCATTAAATTTTGTTGCCCAATATTTCTTCCCATCTGCAATGGAAAGTATAAGTTATCAAAAAGTTCTTTTGTCAGTACTAAGCACACGACAAGTAATGACAACCTTATGTCACAAGTAGATTGTAGCAGAATGAAGAAGTATTTTGGAGATGTACAGAATTGTATTATCCGTGGTAATATCTTTTCAAAAAGGTTAAATTGAGTAGTGGCAACTTTAAGAGTAAATATTAGAATCTAAATAACTCTTATTTCATTCCATCAATAAGTTTATACTGTATTGTTTGATTCATTCCTTTCAGGATGGAACTCAAGGTCACGGAAGATGACACGAACACAGATGGCAGATGAACACCAGACAGCCAATCAAGAAGTGGAAGAAGTAAGTAAAGATTTTGGTAATGTATAATTACTGAGAATGGTCATTAAATTTTGTTGCCCAATATTTCTTCCCATCTGCAATGGAAGGTATAAGTTATCAAAAAGTTCTTTTGTCAGTATTAAGCACAGAACAAGTAATGACAACCTTATGTAACAAGTAGATTGTAGCAGAATGAAGAAATATTGGAGATGAACAGAATTGTATTATCCATGGTAATATCTTTTCAAAAAGGTTAAATTGAGTAGTGGCAACTTTAAGAGTAAATATTAGAATCTAAATAACTGTTATTTCATTACATCAATAAGCTTATACTGTATTGTTTGATTCATTCCTTTCAGGATGGAACTCAAGGTCACGGAAGATGACACGAACACAGATGGCAGATGAACACCAGACAGCCAATCAAGAAGTGGAAGAAGTAAGTGAAGATTTTGGAATTGTATAATTACTGAGAATGGTCATTAACTTTTGTTGCACAATATTTCTTCCCATCTGCAATGGAAAGTATAAGTTATCAAAAGGTTCTTTTGTCAGTACTAAGCACACAACAAGTAATGACAACCTTATGTCACAAGTAGATTGTAGCAGAATGAAGAAATACTGTAGATGAACAGAATTGTATTATACATGGTAATCTCTTTTCAAAAAGGTTAAATTGAGTAGTGGCAACTTTAAGAGTAAATATTAGAATCTAAATAACTGTTATTTCATTCCATCAATAAGTTTATACTGTATTGTTTGATTCATTCCTTTCAGGATGGAACTGAAAGTCACGGAAGATGACACGAACACAGATGGCAGATGAACACCAGACAGCCAACCAAGAAGTGAAAGAAGTAAGTGAAGATTTTGGAATTGTATAATTACTGAGAATGGTCATTAAATTTTGTTGCCCAATATTTCTTCCCAACTGCAATGGAAGGTATAAATTATCAAAAAGTTCTTTTGTCAGTATTAAGCACAGAACAAGTAATGACAACCTTATGTCACAAGTAGATTGTAGCAGAATGAAGAAATATTGGAGATGAACAGAATTGTATTATCCGTGGTAATATCTTTTCAAAAAGGTTAAATTGAGTAGTGGCAACTTTAAGATTAAATATAAGAATCTAAATAACTCTTATTTCATTCCATCAATAAGTTTATACTGTATTGTTTGATTTATTCCTTTCAGGATGGAACTCAAGGTCAAGGAAGATGACACGAACACAGATGGCAGATGAACACCAGACAGCCAATCAAGAAGTGAAAGAAGTAAGTGAAGATTTTGGAATTGTATAATTACTGAGAATGGTCATTAAATTTTGTTGCCCAATATTTCTTCCCTTCTGCAATGGAAAGTATAAGTTATCAAAAAGTTCTTTTGTCAGTACTAAGCACACGACAAGGAATGACAACCTTATGTCACAAGTAGATTGTAGCAGAATGAAGAAATATTTTGGAGATGAACAGATTTGTATTATCAATGGTAATATTTTTTTAAAAAGGTTAAATTGAGTAGTGGCAACTTTAAGAGTAAATATTAGAATCTAAATAACTGTTATTTCATTCCATCAATAAGCTTATACTGTATTGTTTGATTCATTCCTTTCAGGATGGAACTCAAGGTCACGGAAGATGACACGAACACAGATGGCAGATGAACACCAGACAGCCAATCAAGAAGTGGAAGAAGTAAGTGAAGATTTTGGAATTGTATAATTACTGAGAATGGTCATTAACTTTTGTTGCCCAATATTTCTTCCCATCTGCAATGGAAAGTATAAGTTATCAAAAGGTTCTTTTGTCAGTACTAAGCACACAACAAGTAATGACAACCTTATGTCACAAGTAGATTGTAGCAGAATGAAGAAATACTGGAGATGAACAGAATTGTATTATCCGTGGTAATATCTTTTCAAAAAGGTTAAATTGAGTAGTGGCAACTTTAAGAGTAAATATTAGAATCTAAATAACTGTTATTTCATTCCATCAATAAGTTTATACTGTATTGTTTGATTCATTCCTTTCAGGATGAAACTCAAGGTCACGGAAAATGACACGAACACAGATGGCAGATGAACACCAGACAGCCAATAAAGAAGTGGAAGAAGTAAGTCAAGATTTTGGAATTGTATAATTACTGAGAATGGTCATTAACTTTTGTTGCCCAATATTTCTTCCCATCTGCAATGGAAAGTATAAGTTATCAAAAGGTTCTTTTGTCAGTACTAAGCACACAACAAGTAATGACAACCTTATGTCACAAGTAGATTGTAGAAGAATGAAGAAATACTGGAGATGAACAGAATTGTGTTATCCGTGGTAATATCTTTTCAAAAAGGTTAAATTGAGTAGTGGCAACTTTAAGAGTAAATATTAGAATCTAAATAACTGTTATTTCATTCCATCGTTAAGTTTATACTGTATTGTTTGATTTATTCCTTTCAGGATGGAACTCAAGGTCACGGAAGATGACACGAACACAGATGGCAGATGAACACCAGACAGCCAATCAAGAAGTGAAAGAAGTAAGTGAAGATTTTGGAATTGTATAATTACTGAGAATGGTCATTAAATTTTGTTGCCCAATATTTCTTCCCTTCTGCAATGGAAAGTATAAGTTATCAAAAAGTTCTTTTGTCAGTACTAAGCACACGACAAGTAATGACAACCTTATGTCACAAGTAGATTGTAGCAGAATGAAGAAATATTTTGGAGATGAACAGATTTGTATTATCAATGGTAATATTTTTTTAAAAAGGTTAAATTGAGTAGTGGCAACTTTAAGAGTAAATATTAGAATCTAAATAACTGTTATTTCATTCCATCAATAAGCTTATACTGTATTGTTTGATTCATTCCTTTCAGGATGGAACTCAAGGTCACGGAAGATGACACGAACACAGATGGCAGATGAACACCAGACAGCCAATCAAGAAGTGGAAGAAGTAAGTGAAGATTTTGGAATTGTATAATTACTGAGAATGGTCATTAACTTTTGTTGCCCAATATTTCTTCCCATCTGCAATGGAAAGTATAAGTTATCAATAGGTTCTTTTGTCAGTACTAAGCATACAACAAGTAATGACAACCTTATGTCACAAGTAGATTGTAGCAGAATGAAGAAATACTGGAGATGAACAGAATTGTATTATCCGTGGTAATATCTTTTCAAAAAGGTTAAATTGAGTAGTGGCAACTTTAAGAGTAAATATTAGAATCTAAATAACTGTTATTTCATTCCATCAATAAGTTTATACTGTATTGTTTGATTCATTCCTTTCAGGATGGAACTCAAGGTCACGGAAGATGACACGAACACAGATGGCAGATGAACACCAGACAGCCAATCAAGAAGTGGAAGAAGTAAGTGAAGATTTTGGAATTGTATAATTACTGAGAATGGTCATTAACTTTTGTTGCCCAATATTTCTTCCCATCTGCAATGGAAAGTATAAGTTATCAAAAGGTTCTTTTGTCAGTACTAAGCACACAACAAGTAATGACAACCTTATGTCACAAGTAGATTGTAGCAGAATGAAGAAATACTGGAGATGAACAGAATTGTATTATCCGTGGTAATATCTTTTCAAAAAGGTTAAATTGAGTAGTGGCAACTTTAAGAGTAAATATTAGAATCTAACTAACTCTTATTTCATTCCATCAATAAGTTTATACTGTATTGTTTGATTCATTCCTTTCAGGATGGAACTCAAGGTCACGGAAGATGACACGAACACAGATGGCAGATGAACAACAGACAGCCAATCAAGAAGTGGAAGAAGTAAGTGAAGATTTTGGAATTGTACAATTACTGAGAATGGTCATTAAATTTTGTTGCCCAATATTTCTTCCCATCTGCAATGGAAAGTATAAGTTATCAAAAAGTTCTTTTGTCAGTACTAAGCACACGACAAGTAATGACAACCTTATGTCACAAGTAGATTGTAGCAGAATGAAGAAGTATTTTGGAGATGTACAGAATTGTATTATCCGTGGTAATATCTTTTCAAAAAGGTTAAATTGAGTAGTGGCAACTTTAAGAGTAAATATTAGAATCTAAATAACTGTTATTTCATTCCATCAATAAGTTTATACTGTATTGTTTGATTCATTCCTTTCAGGATGGAACTCAAGGTCACGGAAGATGACACGAACACAGATGGCAGATGAACAACAGACAGCCAATCAAGAAGTGGAAGAAGTAAGTAAAGATTTTGGTAATGTATAATTACTGAGAATGGTCATTAAATTTTGTTGCCCAATATTTCTTCCCATCTGCAATGGAAGGTATAAGTTATCAAAAAGTTCTTTTGTCAGTACTAAGCACACAACAAGTAATGACAACCTTATGTCACAAGTAGATTGTAGCAGAATGAAGAAATACTGGAGATGAACAGAATTGTATTATCCATGGTAATATCTTTTCAAAAAGGTTAAATTGAGTAGTGGCAACTTTAAGAGTAAATATTAGAATCTAACTAACTCTTATTTCATTCCATCAATAAGTTTATACTGTATTGTTTGATTCATTCCTTTCAGGATGGAACTCAAGGTCACGGAAGATGACACGAACACAGATGGCAGATGAACAACAGACAGCCAATCAAGAAGTGGAAGAAGTAAGTGAAGATTTTGGAATTGTATAATTACTGAGAATGGTCATTAAATTTTGTTGCCCAATATTTCTTCCCATCTGCAATGGAAAGTATAAGTTATCAAAAAGTTCTTTTGTCAGTACTAAGCACACGACAAGTAATGACAACCTTACGTCACAAGTAGATTGTAGCAGAATGAAGAAGTATTTTGGAGATGAACAGAATTGTATTATCCGTGGTAATATCTTTTCAAAAAGGTTAAATTGAGTAGTGGCAACTTTAAGACTAAATATTAGAATCTAAATAACTGTTATTTCATTCCATCAATAAGTTTATACTGTATTGTTTGATTCATTCCTTTCAGGATGGAACTCAAGGTCACGGAAGATGACACGAACACAGATGGCAGATGAACACCAGACAGCCAATCAAGAAGTGGAAGAAGTAAGTAAAGATTTTGGTAATGTATAATTACTGAGAATGGTCATTAAATTTTGTTGCCCAATATTTCTTCCCATCTGCAATGGAAAGTATAAGTTATCAAAAAGTTCTTTTGTCAGTACTAAGCACACGACAAGTAATGACAACCTTATGTCACAAGTAGATTGTAGCAGAATGAAGAAGTATTTTGGAGATGAACAGAATTGTATTATCCGTGGTAATATCTTTTCAAAAAGGTTAAATTGAGTAGTGGCAACTTTAAGACTAAATATTAGAATCTAAATAACTGTTATTTCATTCCATCAATAAGTTTATACTGTATTGTTTGATTCATTCCTTTCAGGATGGAACTCAAGGTCACGGAAGATGACACGAACACAGATGGCAGATGAACACCAGACAGCCAATCAAGAAGTGGAAGAAGTAAGTAAAGATTTTGGTAATGTATAATTACTGAGAATGGTCATTAAATTTTGTTGCCCAATATTTCTTCCCATCTGCAATGGAAAGTATAAGTTATCAAAAAGTTCTTTTGTCATTACTAAGCACACGACAAGTAATGACAACCTTATGTCACAAGTAGATTGTAGCAGAATGAAGAAGTATTTTGGAGATGAACAGAATTGTATTATCCGTGGTAATATCTTTTCAAAAAGGTTAAATTGAGTAGTGGCAACTTTAAGAGTAAATATTAGAATCTAAATAACTGTTATTTCATTCCATCAATAAGTTTATACTGTATTGTTTGATTCATTCCTTTCAGGATGGAACTGAAAGTCACGGAAGATGACACGAACACAGATGGCAGATGAACACCAGACAGCCAATCAAGAAGTGAAAGAAGTAAGTGAAGATTTTGGAATTGTATAATTACTGAGAATGGTCATTAAATTTTGTTGCCCAATATTTCTTCCCAACTGCAATGGAAGGTATAAATTATCAAAAAGTTCTTTTGTCAGTATTAAGCACAGAACAAGTAATGACAACCTTATGTCACAAGTAGATTGTAGCAGAATGAAGAAATATTGGAGATGAACAGAATTGTATTATCCGTGGTAATATCTTTTCAAAAAGGTTAAATTGAGTAGTGGCAACTTTAAGATTAAATATAAGAATCTAAATAACTCTTATTTCATTCCATCAATAAGTTTATACTGTATTGTTTGATTTATTCCTTTCAGGATGGAACTCAAGGTCAAGGAAGATGACACGAACACAGATGGCAGATGAACACCAGACAGCCAATCAAGAAGTGAAAGAAGTAAGTGAAGATTTTGGAATTGTATAATTACTGAGAATGGTCATTAAATTTTGTTGCCCAATATTTCTTCCCTTCTGCAATGGAAAGTATAAGTTATCAAAAAGTTCTTTTGTCAGTACTAAGCACACGACAAGGAATGACAACCTTATGTCACAAGTAGATTGTAGCAGAATGAAGAAATATTTTGGAGATGAACAGATTTGTATTATCAATGGTAATATTTTTTTAAAAAGGTTAAATTGAGTAGTGGCAACTTTAAGAGTAAATATTAGAATCTAAATAACTGTTATTTCATTCCATCAATAAGCTTATACTGTATTGTTTGATTCATTCCTTTCAGGATGGAACTCAAGGTCACGGAAGATGACACGAACACAGATGGCAGATGAACACCAGACAGCCAATCAAGAAGTGGAAGAAGTAAGTGAAGATTTTGGAATTGTATAATTACTGAGAATGGTCATTAACTTTTGTTGCCCAATATTTCTTCCCATCTGCAATGGAAAGTATAAGTTATCAAAAGGTTCTTTTGTCAGTACTAAGCACACAACAAGTAATGACAACCTTATGTCACAAGTAGATTGTAGCAGAATGAAGAAATACTGGAGATGAACAGAATTGTATTATCCGTGGTAATATCTTTTCAAAAAGGTTAAATTGAGTAGTGGCAACTTTAAGAGTAAATATTAGAATCTAAATAACTGTTATTTCATTCCATCAATAAGTTTATACTGTATTGTTTGATTCATTCCTTTCAGGATGAAACTCAAGGTCACGGAAAATGACACGAACACAGATGGCAGATGAACACCAGACAGCCAATAAAGAAGTGGAAGAAGTAAGTGAAGATTTTGGAATTGTATAATTACTGAGAATGGTCATTAACTTTTGTTGCCCAATATTTCTTCCCATCTGCAATGGAAAGTATAAGTTATCAAAAGGTTCTTTTGTCAGTACTAAGCACACAACAAGTAATGACAACCTTATGTCACAAGTAGATTGTAGAAGAATGAAGAAATACTGGAGATGAACAGAATTGTGTTATCCGTGGTAATATCTTTTCAAAAAGGTTAAATTGAGTAGTGGCAACTTTAAGAGTAAATATTAGAATCTAAATAACTGTTATTTCATTCCATCGTTAAGTTTATACTGTATTGTTTGATTTATTCCTTTCAGGATGGAACTCAAGGTCACGGAAGATGACACGAACACAGATGGCAGATGAACACCAGACAGCCAATCAAGAAGTGAAAGAAGTAAGTGAAGATTTTGGAATTGTATAATTACTGAGAATGGTCATTAAATTTTGTTGCCCAATATTTCTTCCCTTCTGCAATGGAAAGTATAAGTTATCAAAAAGTTCTTTTGTCAGTACTAAGCACACGACAAGTAATGACAACCTTATGTCACAAGTAGATTGTAGCAGAATGAAGAAATATTTTGGAGATGAACAGATTTGTATTATCAATGGTAATATTTTTTTAAAAAGGTTAAATTGAGTAGTGGCAACTTTAAGAGTAAATATTAGAATCTAAATAACTGTTATTTCATTCCATCAATAAGCTTATACTGTATTGTTTGATTCATTCCTTTCAGGATGGAACTCAAGGTCACGGAAGATGACACGAACACAGATGGCAGATGAACACCAGACAGCCAATCAAGAAGTGGAAGAAGTAAGTGAAGATTTTGGAATTGTATAATTACTGAGAATGGTCATTAACTTTTGTTGCCCAATATTTCTTCCCATCTGCAATGGAAAGTATAAGTTATCAATAGGTTCTTTTGTCAGTACTAAGCATACAACAAGTAATGACAACCTTATGTCACAAGTAGATTGTAGCAGAATGAAGAAATACTGGAGATGAACAGAATTGTATTATCCGTGGTAATATCTTTTCAAAAAGGTTAAATTGAGTAGTGGCAACTTTAAGAGTAAATATTAGAATCTAAATAACTGTTATTTCATTCCATCAATAAGTTTATACTGTATTGTTTGATTCATTCCTTTCAGGATGGAACTCAAGGTCACGGAAGATGACACGAACACAGATGGCAGATGAACACCAGACAGCCAATCAAGAAGTGGAAGAAGTAAGTGAAGATTTTGGAATTGTATAATTACTGAGAATGGTCATTAACTTTTGTTGCCCAATATTTCTTCCCATCTGCAATGGAAAGTATAAGTTATCAAAAGGTTCTTTTGTCAGTACTAAGCACACAACAAGTAATGACAACCTTATGTCACAAGTAGATTGTAGCAGAATGAAGAAATACTGGAGATGAACAGAATTGTATTATCCGTGGTAATATCTTTTCAAAAAGGTTAAATTGAGTAGTGGCAACTTTAAGAGTAAATATTAGAATCTAACTAACTCTTATTTCATTCCATCAATAAGTTTATACTGTATTGTTTGATTCATTCCTTTCAGGATGGAACTCAAGGTCACGGAAGATGACACGAACACAGATGGCAGATGAACAACAGACAGCCAATCAAGAAGTGGAAGAAGTAAGTGAAGATTTTGGAATTGTACAATTACTGAGAATGGTCATTAAATTTTGTTGCCCAATATTTCTTCCCATCTGCAATGGAAAGTATAAGTTATCAAAAAGTTCTTTTGTCAGTACTAAGCACACGACAAGTAATGACAACCTTATGTCACAAGTAGATTGTAGCAGAATGAAGAAGTATTTTGGAGATGTACAGAATTGTATTATCCGTGGTAATATCTTTTCAAAAAGGTTAAATTGAGTAGTGGCAACTTTAAGAGTAAATATTAGAATCTAAATAACTGTTATTTCATTCCATCAATAAGTTTATACTGTATTGTTTGATTCATTCCTTTCAGGATGGAACTCAAGGTCACGGAAGATGACACGAACACAGATGGCAGATGAACAACAGACAGCCAATCAAGAAGTGGAAGAAGTAAGTAAAGATTTTGGTAATGTATAATTACTGAGAATGGTCATTAAATTTTGTTGCCCAATATTTCTTCCCATCTGCAATGGAAGGTATAAGTTATCAAAAAGTTCTTTTGTCAGTACTAAGCACACAACAAGTAATGACAACCTTATGTCACAAGTAGATTGTAGCAGAATGAAGAAATACTGGAGATGAACAGAATTGTATTATCCATGGTAATATCTTTTCAAAAAGGTTAAATTGAGTAGTGGCAACTTTAAGAGTAAATATTAGAATCTAACTAACTCTTATTTCATTCCATCAATAAGTTTATACTGTATTGTTTGATTCATTCCTTTCAGGATGGAACTCAAGGTCACGGAAGATGACACGAACACAGATGGCAGATGAACAACAGACAGCCAATCAAGAAGTGGAAGAAGTAAGTGAAGATTTTGGAATTGTATAATTACTGAGAATGGTCATTAAATTTTGTTGCCCAATATTTCTTCCCATCTGCAATGGAAAGTATAAGTTATCAAAAAGTTCTTTTGTCAGTACTAAGCACACGACAAGTAATGACAACCTTACGTCACAAGTAGATTGTAGCAGAATGAAGAAGTATTTTGGAGATGAACAGAATTGTATTATCCGTGGTAATATCTTTTCAAAAAGGTTAAATTGAGTAGTGGCAACTTTAAGACTAAATATTAGAATCTAAATAACTGTTATTTCATTCCATCAATAAGTTTATACTGTATTGTTTGATTCATTCCTTTCAGGATGGAACTCAAGGTCACGGAAGATGACACGAACACAGATGGCAGATGAACACCAGACAGCCAATCAAGAAGTGGAAGAAGTAAGTAAAGATTTTGGTAATGTATAATTACTGAGAATGGTCATTAAATTTTGTTGCCCAATATTTCTTCCCATCTGCAATGGAAAGTATAAGTTATCAAAAAGTTCTTTTGTCAGTACTAAGCACACGACAAGTAATGACAACCTTATGTCACAAGTAGATTGTAGCAGAATGAAGAAGTATTTTGGAGATGAACAGAATTGTATTATCCGTGGTAATATCTTTTCAAAAAGGTTAAATTGAGTAGTGGCAACTTTAAGACTAAATATTAGAATCTAAATAACTGTTATTTCATTCCATCAATAAGTTTATACTGTATTGTTTGATTCATTCCTTTCAGGATGGAACTCAAGGTCACGGAAGATGACACGAACACAGATGGCAGATGAACACCAGACAGCCAATCAAGAAGTGGAAGAAGTAAGTAAAGATTTTGGTAATGTATAATTACTGAGAATGGTCATTAAATTTTGTTGCCCAATATTTCTTCCCATCTGCAATGGAAAGTATAAGTTATCAAAAAGTTCTTTTGTCATTACTAAGCACACGACAAGTAATGACAACCTTATGTCACAAGTAGATTGTAGCAGAATGAAGAAGTATTTTGGAGATGAACAGAATTGTATTATCCGTGGTAATATCTTTTCAAAAAGGTTAAATTGAGTAGTGGCAACTTTAAGACTAAATATTAGAATCTAAATAACTGTTATTTCATTCCATCAATAAGTTTATACTGTATTGTTTGATTCATTCCTTTCAGGATGGAACTCAAGGTCACGGAAGATGACACGAACACAGATGGCAGATGAACAACAGACAGCCAATCAAGAAGTGGAAGAAGTAAGTGAAGATTTTGGAATTGTACAATTACTGAGAATGGTCATTAAATTTTGTTGCCCAATATTTCTTCCCATCTGCAATGGAAAGTATAAGTTATCAAAAAGTTCTTTTGTCAGTACTAAGCACACGACAAGTAATGACAACCTTATGTCACAAGTAGATTGTAGCAGAATGAAGAAGTATTTTGGAGATGTACAGAATTGTATTATCCGTGGTAATATCTTTTCAAAAAGGTTAAATTGAGTAGTGGCAACTGTAAGAGTAAATATTAGAATCTAAATAACTGTTATTTCATTCCATCAATAAGTTTATACTGTATTGTTTGATTTATTCCTTTCAGGATGGAACTCAAGGTCACGGAAGATGACACGAACACAGATGGCAGATGAACACCAGACAGCCAATCAAGAAGTGGAAGAAGTAAGTGAAGATTTTGGAATTGTATAATTACTGAGAATGGTCATTAAATTTTGTTGCCCAATATTTCTTCCCATCTGCAATGGAAAGTATAAGTTATCAAAAGGTTCTTTTGTCAGTACTAAGCACACAACAAGTAATGACAACCTTATGTCACAAGTAGATTGTAGCAGAATGAAGAAATACTGGAGATGAACAGAATTGTATTATACGTGGTAATCTCTTTTCAAAAAGGTTAAATTGAGTAGTGGCAACTTTAAGACTAAATATTACAATCTAAATAACTGTTATTTAATTCCATCAATAAGTTTATACTGTATTGTTTGATTCATTCCTTTCAGGATGGAACTCAAGGTCACGGAAGATGACACGAACACAGATGGTAGATGAACACCAGACAGCCAATCAAGAAGTGGAAGAAGTAAGTGAAGAATTTGGAATTGTATAATTACTGAGAATGGTCATTAAATTTTGTTGCCCAATATTTCTTCCCATCTGCAATGGAAAGTATAAGTTATCAAAAAGTTCTTTTGTCAGTACTAAGCACAGAACAAGTAATGACAACCTTATGTCACAAGTAGATTGTAGCAGAATGAAGAAATATTGGAGATGAACAGAATTGTATTATCCGTGGTAATATCTTTTCAAAAAGGTTAAATTGAGTAGTGGCAACTTTAAGAGTAAATATTAGAATCTAAATAACTGTTATTTCATTCCATCAATAAGTTTATACTGTATTGTTTGATTCATTCCTTTCAGGATGGAACTCAAGGTCACGGAAGATGACACGAACACAGATGGCAGATGAACACCAGACAGCCAATCAAGAAGTGGAAGAAGTAAGTGAAGATTTTGGAATTGTATAATTACTGAGAATGGTCATTAAATTTTGTTGCCCAATATTTCTTCCCTTCTGCAATGGAAAGTATAAGTTATCAAAAGGTTCTTTTGTCAGTACTAAGCACACAACAAGTAATGACAACCTTATGTCACAAGTAGATTGTAGCAGAATGAAGAAATACTGGAGATGAACAGAATTGTGTTATCCGTGGTAATATCTTTTCAAAAAGGTTAAATTGAGTAGTGGCAACTTTAAGAGTAAATATTAGAATCTAAATAACTGTTATTTCATTCCATCAATAAGCTTATACTGTATTGTTTGATTCATTCCTTTCAGGATGGAACTCAAGGTCACGGAAGATGACACGAACACAGATGGCAGATGAACACCAGACAGCCAATCAAGAAGTGGAAGAAGTAAGTGAAGATTTTGGAATTGTATAATTACTGAGAATGGTCATTAACTTTTGTTGCCCAATATTTCTTCCCATCTGCAATGGAAAGTATAAGTTATCAAAAGGTTCTTTTGTCAGTACTAAGCATACAACAAGTAATGACAACCTTATGTCACAAGTAGATTGTAGCAGAATGAAGAAATACTGGAGATGAACAGAATTGTATTATCCGTGGTAATATCTTTTCAAAAAGGTTAAATTGAGTAGTGGCAACTTTAAGAGTAAATATTAGAATCTAAATAACTGTTATTTCATTCCATCAATAAGTTTATACTGTATTGTTTGATTCATTCCTTTCAGGATGGAACTCAAGGTCACGGAAGATGACACGAACACAGATGGCAGATGAACACCAGACAGCCAATCAAGAAGTGGAAGAAGTAAGTGAAGATTTTGGAATTGTATAATTACTGAGAATGGTCATTAAATTTTGTTGCCCAATATTTCTTCCCTTCTGCAATGGAAAGTATAAGTTATCAAAAGGTTCTTTTGTCAGTACTAAGCACACAACAAGTAATGACAACCTTATGTCACAAGTAGATTGTAGCAGAATGAAGAAATACTGGAGATGAACAGAATTGTGTTATCCGTGGTAATATCTTTTCAAAAAGGTTAAATTGAGTAGTGGCAACTTTAAGAGTAAATATTAGAATCTAAATAACTGTTATTTCATTCCATCAATAAGCTTATACTGTATTGTTTGATTCATTCCTTTCAGGATGGAACTCAAGGTCACGGAAGATGACACGAACACAGATGGCAGATGAACACCAGACAGCCAATCAAGAAGTGGAAGAAGTAAGTGAAGATTTTGGAATTGTATAATTACTGAGAATGGTCATTAACTTTTGTTGCCCAATATTTCTTCCCATCTGCAATGGAAAGTATAAGTTATCAAAAGGTTCTTTTGTCAGTACTAAGCATACAACAAGTAATGACAACCTTATGTCACAAGTAGATTGTAGCAGAATGAAGAAATACTGGAGATGAACAGAATTGTATTATCCGTGGTAATATCTTTTCAAAAAGGTTAAATTGAGTAGTGGCAACTTTAAGAGTAAATATTAGAATCTAAATAACTGTTATTTCATTCCATCAATAAGTTTATACTGTATTGTTTGATTCATTCCTTTCAGGATGGAACTCAAGGTCACGGAAGATGACACGAACACAGATGGCAGATGAACACCAGACAGCCAATCAAGAAGTGGAAGAAGTAAGTGAAGATTTTGGAATTGTATAATTACTGAGAATGGTCATTAACTTTTGTTGCCCAATATTTCTTCCCATCTGCAATGGAAAGTATAAGTTATCAAAAGGTTCTTTTGTCAGTACTAAGCACACAACAAGTAATGACAACCTTATGTCACAAGTAGATTGTAGCAGAATGAAGAAATACTGGAGATGAACAGAATTGTATTATCCGTGGTAATATCTTTTCAAAAAGGTTAAATTGAGTAGTGGCAACTTTAAGAGTAAATATTAGAATCTAACTAACTCTTATTTCATTCCATCAATAAGTTTATACTGTATTGTTTGATTCATTCCTTTCAGGATGGAACTCAAGGTCACGGAAGATGACACGAACACAGATGGCAGATGAACAACAGACAGCCAATCAAGAAGTGGAAGAAGTAAGTGAAGATTTTGGAATTGTACAATTACTGAGAATGGTCATTAAATTTTGTTGCCCAATATTTCTTCCCATCTGCAATGGAAAGTATAAGTTATCAAAAAGTTCTTTTGTCAGTACTAAGCACACGACAAGTAATGACAACCTTATGTCACAAGTAGATTGTAGCAGAATGAAGAAGTATTTTGGAGATGTACAGAATTGTATTATCCGTGGTAATATCTTTTCAAAAAGGTTAAATTGAGTAGTGGCAACTTTAAGAGTAAATATTAGAATCTAAATAACTCTTATTTCATTCCATCAATAAGTTTATACTGTATTGTTTGATTCATTCCTTTCAGGATGGAACTCAAGGTCACGGAAGATGACACGAACACAGATGGCAGATGAACAACAGACAGCCAATCAAGAAGTGGAAGAAGTAAGTAAAGATTTTGGTAATGTATAATTACTGAGAATGGTCATTAAATTTTGTTGCCCAATATTTCTTCCCATCTGCAATGGAAGGTATAAGTTATCAAAAAGTTCTTTTGTCAGTACTAAGCACACAACAAGTAATGACAACCTTATGTCACAAGTAGATTGTAGCAGAATGAAGAAATACTGGAGATGAACAGAATTGTATTATC
Source organism: Glandiceps talaboti (assembly GCF_964340395.1). Lineage (NCBI taxonomy): Eukaryota > Metazoa > Hemichordata > Enteropneusta > Spengelidae > Glandiceps > Glandiceps talaboti. Next base: position 21,697,994 of record NC_135562.1, on the reverse strand, counting down.
CATGGTAATATCTTTTCAAAAAGGTTAAATTGAGTAGTGGCAACTTTAAGAGTAAATATTAGAATCTAACTAACTCTTATTTCATTCCATCAATAAGTTTATACTGTATTGTTTGATTCATTCCTTTCAGGATGGAACTCAAGGTCACGGAAGATGACACGAACACAGATGGCAGATGAACACCAGACAGCCAATCAAGAAGTGGAAGAAGTAAGTAAAGATTTTGGTAATGTATAATTACTGAGAATGGTCATTAAATTTTGTTGCCCAATATTTCTTCCCATCTGCAATGGAAAGTATAAGTTATCAAAAAGTTCTGTCAGTACTAAGCACACGACAAGTAATGACAACCTTATGTCACAAGTAGATTGTAGCAGAATGAAGAAGTATTTTGGAGATGAACAGAATTGTATTATCCGTGGTAATATCTTTTCAAAAAGGTTAAATTGAGTAGTGGCAACTTTAAGACTAAATATTAGAATCTAAATAACTGTTATTTCATTCCATCAATAAGTTTATACTGTATTGTTTGATTCATTCCTTTCAGGATGGAACTCAAGGTCACGGAAGATGACACGAACACAGATGGCAGATGAACACCAGACAGCCAATCAAGAAGTGGAAGAAGTAAGTAAAGATTTTGGTAATGTATAATTACTGAGAATGGTCATTAAATTTTGTTGCCCAATATTTCTTCCCATCTGCAATGGAAAGTATAAGTTATCAAAAAGTTCTTTTGTCATTACTAAGCACACGACAAGTAATGACAACCTTATGTCACAAGTAGATTGTAGCAGAATGAAGAAGTATTTTGGAGATGAACAGAATTGTATTATCCGTGGTAATATCTTTTCAAAAAGGTTAAATTGAGTAGTGGCAACTTTAAGAGTAAATATTAGAATCTAAATAACTGTTATTTCATTCCATCAATAAGTTTATACTGTATTGTTTGATTCATTCCTTTCAGGATGGAACTCAAGGTCACGGAAGATGACACGAACACAGATGGCAGATGAACACCAGACAGCCAATCAAGAAGTGAAAGAAGTAAGTAAAGATTTTGGTAATGTATAATTACTGAGAATGGTCATTAAATTTTGTTGCCCAATATTTCTTCCCATCTGCAATGGAAAGTATAAGTTATCAAAAGGTTCTTTTGTCAGTACTAAGCACACAACAAGTAATGACAACCTTATGTCACAAGTAGATTGTAGCAGAATGAAGAAATACTGGAGATGAACAGAATTGTATTATCCGTGGTAATATCTTTTCAAAAAGGTTAAATTGAGTAGTGGCAACTTTAAGAGTAAATATTAGAATCTAACTAACTCTTATTTCATTCCATCAATAAGTTTATACTGTATTGTTTGATTCATTCCTTTCAGGATGGAACTCAAGGTCACGGAAGATGACACGAACACAGATGGCAGATGAACACCAGACAGCCAATCAAGAAGTGGAAGAAGTAAGTAAAGATTTTGGTAATGTATAATTACTGAGAATGGTCATTAAATTTTGTTGCCCAATATTTCTTCCCATCTGCAATGGAAAGTATAAGTTATCAAAAAGTTCTTTTGTCATTACTAAGCACACGACAAGTAATGACAACCTTATGTCACAAGTAGATTGTAGCAGAATGAAGAAGTATTTTGGAGATGAACAGAATTGTATTATCCGTGGTAATATCTTTTCAAAAAGGTTAAATTGAGTAGTGGCAACTTTAAGAGTAAATATTAGAATCTAAATAACTGTTATTTCATTCCATCAATAAGTTTATACTGTATTGTTTGATTCATTCCTTTCAGGATGGAACTCAAGGTCACGGAAGATGACACGAACACAGATGGCAGATGAACACCAGACAGCCAATCAAGAAGTGAAAGAAGTAAGTAAAGATTTTGGTAATGTATAATTACTGAGAATGGTCATTAAATTTTGTTGCCCAATATTTCTTCCCATCTGCAATGGAAAGTATAAGTTATCAAAAGGTTCTTTTGTCAGTACTAAGCACACAACAAGTAATGACAACCTTATGTCACAAGTAGATTGTAGCAGAATGAAGAAATACTGGAGATGAACAGAATTGTATTATCCGTGGTAATATCTTTTCAAAAAGGTTAAATTGAGTAGTGGCAACTTTAAGAGTAAATATTAGAATCTAACTAACTCTTATTTCATTCCATCAATAAGTTTATACTGTATTGTTTGATTCATTCCTTTCAGGATGGAACTCAAGGTCACGGAAGATGACACGAACACAGATGGCAGATGAACAACAGACAGCCAATCAAGAAGTGGAAGAAGTAAGTGAAGATTTTGGAATTGTATAATTACTGAGAATGGTCATTAAATTTTGTTGCCCAATATTTCTTCCCATCTGCAATGGAAAGTATAAGTTATCAAAAAGTTCTTTTGTCAGTACTAAGCACACGACAAGTAATGACAACCTTACGTCACAAGTAGATTGTAGCAGAATGAAGAAGTATTTTGGAGATGAACAGAATTGTATTATCCGTGGTAATATCTTTTCAAAAAGGTTAAATTGAGTAGTGGCAACTTTAAGACTAAATATTAGAATCTAAATAACTGTTATTTCATTCCATCAATAAGTTTATACTGTATTGTTTGATTCATTCCTTTCAGGATGGAACTCAAGGTCACGGAAGATGACACGAACACAGATGGCAGATGAACACCAGACAGCCAATCAAGAAGTGGAAGAAGTAAGTAAAGATTTTGGTAATGTATAATTACTGAGAATGGTCATTAAATTTTGTTGCCCAATATTTCTTCCCATCTGCAATGGAAAGTATAAGTTATCAAAAAGTTCTTTTGTCAGTACTAAGCACACGACAAGTAATGACAACCTTATGTCACAAGTAGATTGTAGCAGAATGAAGAAGTATTTTGGAGATGAACAGAATTGTATTATCCGTGGTAATATCTTTTCAAAAAGGTTAAATTGAGTAGTGGCAACTTTAAGACTAAATATTAGAATCTAAATAACTGTTATTTCATTCCATCAATAAGTTTATACTGTATTGTTTGATTCATTCCTTTCAGGATGGAACTCAAGGTCACGGAAGATGACACGAACACAGATGGCAGATGAACACCAGACAGCCAATCAAGAAGTGGAAGAAGTAAGTAAAGATTTTGGTAATGTATAATTACTGAGAATGGTCATTAAATTTTGTTGCCCAATATTTCTTCCCATCTGCAATGGAAAGTATAAGTTATCAAAAAGTTCTTTTGTCATTACTAAGCACACGACAAGTAATGACAACCTTATGTCACAAGTAGATTGTAGCAGAATGAAGAAGTATTTTGGAGATGAACAGAATTGTATTATCCGTGGTAATATCTTTTCAAAAAGGTTAAATTGAGTAGTGGCAACTTTAAGACTAAATATTAGAATCTAAATAACTGTTATTTCATTCCATCAATAAGTTTATACTGTATTGTTTGATTCATTCCTTTCAGGATGGAACTCAAGGTCACGGAAGATGACACGAACACAGATGGCAGATGAACAACAGACAGCCAATCAAGAAGTGGAAGAAGTAAGTGAAGATTTTGGAATTGTACAATTACTGAGAATGGTCATTAAATTTTGTTGCCCAATATTTCTTCCCATCTGCAATGGAAAGTATAAGTTATCAAAAAGTTCTTTTGTCAGTACTAAGCACACGACAAGTAATGACAACCTTATGTCACAAGTAGATTGTAGCAGAATGAAGAAGTATTTTGGAGATGTACAGAATTGTATTATCCGTGGTAATATCTTTTCAAAAAGGTTAAATTGAGTAGTGGCAACTGTAAGAGTAAATATTAGAATCTAAATAACTGTTATTTCATTCCATCAATAAGTTTATACTGTATTGTTTGATTTATTCCTTTCAGGATGGAACTCAAGGTCACGGAAGATGACACGAACACAGATGGCAGATGAACACCAGACAGCCAATCAAGAAGTGGAAGAAGTAAGTGAAGATTTTGGAATTGTATAATTACTGAGAATGGTCATTAAATTTTGTTGCCCAATATTTCTTCCCATCTGCAATGGAAAGTATAAGTTATCAAAAGGTTCTTTTGTCAGTACTAAGCACACAACAAGTAATGACAACCTTATGTCACAAGTAGATTGTAGCAGAATGAAGAAATACTGGAGATGAACAGAATTGTATTATACGTGGTAATCTCTTTTCAAAAAGGTTAAATTGAGTAGTGGCAACTTTAAGACTAAATATTACAATCTAAATAACTGTTATTTAATTCCATCAATAAGTTTATACTGTATTGTTTGATTCATTCCTTTCAGGATGGAACTCAAGGTCACGGAAGATGACACGAACACAGATGGTAGATGAACACCAGACAGCCAATCAAGAAGTGGAAGAAGTAAGTGAAGAATTTGGAATTGTATAATTACTGAGAATGGTCATTAAATTTTGTTGCCCAATATTTCTTCCCATCTGCAATGGAAAGTATAAGTTATCAAAAAGTTCTTTTGTCAGTACTAAGCACAGAACAAGTAATGACAACCTTATGTCACAAGTAGATTGTAGCAGAATGAAGAAATATTGGAGATGAACAGAATTGTATTATCCGTGGTAATATCTTTTCAAAAAGGTTAAATTGAGTAGTGGCAACTTTAAGAGTAAATATTAGAATCTAAATAACTGTTATTTCATTCCATCAATAAGTTTATACTGTATTGTTTGATTCATTCCTTTCAGGATGGAACTCAAGGTCACGGAAGATGACACGAACACAGATGGCAGATGAACACCAGACAGCCAATCAAGAAGTGGAAGAAGTAAGTGAAGATTTTGGAATTGTATAATTACTGAGAATGGTCATTAAATTTTGTTGCCCAATATTTCTTCCCTTCTGCAATGGAAAGTATAAGTTATCAAAAGGTTCTTTTGTCAGTACTAAGCACACAACAAGTAATGACAACCTTATGTCACAAGTAGATTGTAGCAGAATGAAGAAATACTGGAGATGAACAGAATTGTGTTATCCGTGGTAATATCTTTTCAAAAAGGTTAAATTGAGTAGTGGCAACTTTAAGAGTAAATATTAGAATCTAAATAACTGTTATTTCATTCCATCAATAAGCTTATACTGTATTGTTTGATTCATTCCTTTCAGGATGGAACTCAAGGTCACGGAAGATGACACGAACACAGATGGCAGATGAACACCAGACAGCCAATCAAGAAGTGGAAGAAGTAAGTGAAGATTTTGGAATTGTATAATTACTGAGAATGGTCATTAACTTTTGTTGCCCAATATTTCTTCCCATCTGCAATGGAAAGTATAAGTTATCAAAAGGTTCTTTTGTCAGTACTAAGCATACAACAAGTAATGACAACCTTATGTCACAAGTAGATTGTAGCAGAATGAAGAAATACTGGAGATGAACAGAATTGTATTATCCGTGGTAATATCTTTTCAAAAAGGTTAAATTGAGTAGTGGCAACTTTAAGAGTAAATATTAGAATCTAAATAACTGTTATTTCATTCCATCAATAAGTTTATACTGTATTGTTTGATTCATTCCTTTCAGGATGGAACTCAAGGTCACGGAAGATGACACGAACACAGATGGCAGATGAACACCAGACAGCCAATCAAGAAGTGGAAGAAGTAAGTGAAGATTTTGGAATTGTATAATTACTGAGAATGGTCATTAAATTTTGTTGCCCAATATTTCTTCCCTTCTGCAATGGAAAGTATAAGTTATCAAAAGGTTCTTTTGTCAGTACTAAGCACACAACAAGTAATGACAACCTTATGTCACAAGTAGATTGTAGCAGAATGAAGAAATACTGGAGATGAACAGAATTGTGTTATCCGTGGTAATATCTTTTCAAAAAGGTTAAATTGAGTAGTGGCAACTTTAAGAGTAAATATTAGAATCTAAATAACTGTTATTTCATTCCATCAATAAGCTTATACTGTATTGTTTGATTCATTCCTTTCAGGATGGAACTCAAGGTCACGGAAGATGACACGAACACAGATGGCAGATGAACACCAGACAGCCAATCAAGAAGTGGAAGAAGTAAGTGAAGATTTTGGAATTGTATAATTACTGAGAATGGTCATTAACTTTTGTTGCCCAATATTTCTTCCCATCTGCAATGGAAAGTATAAGTTATCAAAAGGTTCTTTTGTCAGTACTAAGCATACAACAAGTAATGACAACCTTATGTCACAAGTAGATTGTAGCAGAATGAAGAAATACTGGAGATGAACAGAATTGTATTATCCGTGGTAATATCTTTTCAAAAAGGTTAAATTGAGTAGTGGCAACTTTAAGAGTAAATATTAGAATCTAAATAACTGTTATTTCATTCCATCAATAAGTTTATACTGTATTGTTTGATTCATTCCTTTCAGGATGGAACTCAAGGTCACGGAAGATGACACGAACACAGATGGCAGATGAACACCAGACAGCCAATCAAGAAGTGGAAGAAGTAAGTGAAGATTTTGGAATTGTATAATTACTGAGAATGGTCATTAACTTTTGTTGCCCAATATTTCTTCCCATCTGCAATGGAAAGTATAAGTTATCAAAAGGTTCTTTTGTCAGTACTAAGCACACAACAAGTAATGACAACCTTATGTCACAAGTAGATTGTAGCAGAATGAAGAAATACTGGAGATGAACAGAATTGTATTATCCGTGGTAATATCTTTTCAAAAAGGTTAAATTGAGTAGTGGCAACTTTAAGAGTAAATATTAGAATCTAACTAACTCTTATTTCATTCCATCAATAAGTTTATACTGTATTGTTTGATTCATTCCTTTCAGGATGGAACTCAAGGTCACGGAAGATGACACGAACACAGATGGCAGATGAACAACAGACAGCCAATCAAGAAGTGGAAGAAGTAAGTGAAGATTTTGGAATTGTACAATTACTGAGAATGGTCATTAAATTTTGTTGCCCAATATTTCTTCCCATCTGCAATGGAAAGTATAAGTTATCAAAAAGTTCTTTTGTCAGTACTAAGCACACGACAAGTAATGACAACCTTATGTCACAAGTAGATTGTAGCAGAATGAAGAAGTATTTTGGAGATGTACAGAATTGTATTATCCGTGGTAATATCTTTTCAAAAAGGTTAAATTGAGTAGTGGCAACTTTAAGAGTAAATATTAGAATCTAAATAACTCTTATTTCATTCCATCAATAAGTTTATACTGTATTGTTTGATTCATTCCTTTCAGGATGGAACTCAAGGTCACGGAAGATGACACGAACACAGATGGCAGATGAACAACAGACAGCCAATCAAGAAGTGGAAGAAGTAAGTAAAGATTTTGGTAATGTATAATTACTGAGAATGGTCATTAAATTTTGTTGCCCAATATTTCTTCCCATCTGCAATGGAAGGTATAAGTTATCAAAAAGTTCTTTTGTCAGTACTAAGCACACAACAAGTAATGACAACCTTATGTCACAAGTAGATTGTAGCAGAATGAAGAAATACTGGAGATGAACAGAATTGTATTATCCATGGTAATATCTTTTCAAAAAGGTTAAATTGAGTAGTGGCAACTTTAAGAGTAAATATTAGAATCTAACTAACTCTTATTTCATTCCATCAATAAGTTTATACTGTATTGTTTGATTCATTCCTTTCAGGATGGAACTCAAGGTCACGGAAGATGACACGAACACAGATGGCAGATGAACACCAGACAGCCAATCAAGAAGTGGAAGAAGTAAGTAAAGATTTTGGTAATGTATAATTACTGAGAATGGTCATTAAATTTTGTTGCCCAATATTTCTTCCCATCTGCAATGGAAAGTATAAGTTATCAAAAAGTTCTGTCAGTACTAAGCACACGACAAGTAATGACAACCTTATGTCACAAGTAGATTGTAGCAGAATGAAGAAGTATTTTGGAGATGAACAGAATTGTATTATCCGTGGTAATATCTTTTCAAAAAGGTTAAATTGAGTAGTGGCAACTTTAAGACTAAATATTAGAATCTAAATAACTGTTATTTCATTCCATCAATAAGTTTATACTGTATTGTTTGATTCATTCCTTTCAGGATGGAACTCAAGGTCACGGAAGATGACACGAACACAGATGGCAGATGAACACCAGACAGCCAATCAAGAAGTGGAAGAAGTAAGTAAAGATTTTGGTAATGTATAATTACTGAGAATGGTCATTAAATTTTGTTGCCCAATATTTCTTCCCATCTGCAATGGAAAGTATAAGTTATCAAAAAGTTCTTTTGTCATTACTAAGCACACGACAAGTAATGACAACCTTATGTCACAAGTAGATTGTAGCAGAATGAAGAAGTATTTTGGAGATGAACAGAATTGTATTATCCGTGGTAATATCTTTTCAAAAAGGTTAAATTGAGTAGTGGCAACTTTAAGAGTAAATATTAGAATCTAAATAACTGTTATTTCATTCCATCAATAAGTTTATACTGTATTGTTTGATTCATTCCTTTCAGGATGGAACTCAAGGTCACGGAAGATGACACGAACACAGATGGCAGATGAACACCAGACAGCCAATCAAGAAGTGAAAGAAGTAAGTAAAGATTTTGGTAATGTATAATTACTGAGAATGGTCATTAAATTTTGTTGCCCAATATTTCTTCCCATCTGCAATGGAAAGTATAAGTTATCAAAAGGTTCTTTTGTCAGTACTAAGCACACAACAAGTAATGACAACCTTATGTCACAAGTAGATTGTAGCAGAATGAAGAAATACTGGAGATGAACAGAATTGTATTATCCGTGGTAATATCTTTTCAAAAAGGTTAAATTGAGTAGTGGCAACTTTAAGAGTAAATATTAGAATCTAACTAACTCTTATTTCATTCCATCAATAAGTTTATACTGTATTGTTTGATTCATTCCTTTCAGGATGGAACTCAAGGTCACGGAAGATGACACGAACACAGATGGCAGATGAACACCAGACAGCCAATCAAGAAGTGGAAGAAGTAAGTAAAGATTTTGGTAATGTATAATTACTGAGAATGGTCATTAAATTTTGTTGCCCAATATTTCTTCCCATCTGCAATGGAAAGTATAAGTTATCAAAAAGTTCTTTTGTCATTACTAAGCACACGACAAGTAATGACAACCTTATGTCACAAGTAGATTGTAGCAGAATGAAGAAGTATTTTGGAGATGAACAGAATTGTATTATCCGTGGTAATATCTTTTCAAAAAGGTTAAATTGAGTAGTGGCAACTTTAAGAGTAAATATTAGAATCTAAATAACTGTTATTTCATTCCATCAATAAGTTTATACTGTATTGTTTGATTCATTCCTTTCAGGATGGAACTCAAGGTCACGGAAGATGACACGAACACAGATGGCAGATGAACACCAGACAGCCAATCAAGAAGTGAAAGAAGTAAGTAAAGATTTTGGTAATGTATAATTACTGAGAATGGTCATTAAATTTTGTTGCCCAATATTTCTTCCCATCTGCAATGGAAAGTATAAGTTATCAAAAGGTTCTTTTGTCAGTACTAAGCACACAACAAGTAATGACAACCTTATGTCACAAGTAGATTGTAGCAGAATGAAGAAATACTGGAGATGAACAGAATTGTATTATCCGTGGTAATATCTTTTCAAAAAGGTTAAATTGAGTAGTGGCAACTTTAAGAGTAAATATTAGAATCTAACTAACTCTTATTTCATTCCATCAATAAGTTTATACTGTATTGTTTGATTCATTCCTTTCAGGATGGAACTCAAGGTCACGGAAGATGACACGAACACAGATGGCAGATGAACAACAGACAGCCAATCAAGAAGTGGAAGAAGTAAGTGAAGATTTTGGAATTGTACAATTACTGAGAATGGTCATTAAATTTTGTTGCCCAATATTTCTTCCCATCTGCAATGGAAAGTATAAGTTATCAAAAAGTTCTTTTGTCAGTACTAAGCACACGACAAGTAATGACTACCTCATGTCACAAGTAGATTGTAGCAGAATGAAGAAATATTTTGGAGATAAACAGAATTGTATTATCCGTGGTAATATCTTTTCAAAAAGGTTAAATTGAGTAGTGGCAACTGTAAGAGTAAATATTAGAATCTAAATAACTGTTATTTCATTCCATCAATAAGTTTATACTGTATTGTTTGATTTATTCCTTTCAGGATGGAACTCAAGGTCACGGAAGATGACACGAACACAGATGGCAGATGAACACCAGACAGCCAATCAAGAAGTGGAAGAAGTAAGTGAAGATTTTGGAATTGTATAATTACTGAGAATGGTCATTAAATTTTGTTGCCCAATATTTCTTCCCATCTGTAATGGAAAGTATAAGTTATCAAAAGGTTCTTTTGTCAGTACTAAGCACACGACAAGTAATGACAACCTTATGTCACAAGTAGATTGTAGCAGAATGAAGAAATATTTTGGAGATGAACAGAATTGTATTATCCATGGTAATATCTTTTCAAAAAGGTTAAATTGAGTAGTGGCAACTTTAAGAGTAAGTATTAGAATATAAATAACTGTTATTTCATTCCATCAATAAGTTTATACTGTGTTGTTTGATTCATTCCTTTAAGGATGGAAGTCAAGGTCACTGAAGATGACACGAACACAGATGGCAGATGAACACCAGACAGCCAATCAAGAAGTGGAAGAAGTAAGTGAAGATTTTGGAATTGTATAATTACTGAGAATGGTCATTAAATTTTGTTGCCCAATATTTCTTCCCATCTGCAATGGAAAGTATAAGTTATCAAAAAGTTCTTTTGTCAGTACTAAGCACAGAACAAGTAATGACAACCTTATGTCACAAGTAGATTGTAGCAGAATGAAGAAATATTGGAGATGAACAGAATTGTATTATCCGTGGTAATATCTTTTCAAAAAGGTTAAATTGAGTAGTGGCAACTTTAAGAGTAAATATTAGAATCTAAATAACTGTTATTTCATTCCATCATTAAGTTTATACTGTATTGTTTGATTTATTCCTTTCAGGATGGAACTCAAGGTCACGGAAGATGACACGAACACAGATGGCAGATGAACACCAGACAGCCAATCAAGAAGTGAAAGAAGTAAGTGAAGATTTTGGAATTGTATAATTACTGAGAATGGTCATTAAATTTTGTTGCCCAATATTTCTTCCCATCTGCAATGGAAAGTATAAGTTATAAAAAAGTTCTTTTGTCAGTACTAAGCACACGACAAGGAATGACAACCTCATGTCACAAGTAGATTGTAGCAGAATGAAGAAATATTTTGGAGATAAACAGAATTGTATTATCCATGGTAATATCTTTTCAAAAAGGTTAAATTGAGTAGTGGCAACTTTAAGACTAAATATTAGAATCTAAATAACTCTTATTTCATTCCATCAATAAGTGTATACTGTATTGTTTGATTCATTCCTTTCAGGATGGAACTGAAGGTCACGGAAGATGACACGAACACAGATGGCAGATGAACACCAGACAGCCAATCAAGAAGTGGAAGAAGTAAGTGAAGATTTTGGAATTGTATAATTACTGAGAATGGTCATTAAATTTTGTTGCCCAATGTTTCTTCCCATCTGCAATGGAAAGTATAAGTTATCAAAAAGTTCTTTTGTCAGTACTAAGCACAGAACAAGTAATGACAACCTTATGTCACAAGTAGATTGTAGCAGAATGAAGAAATATTGGAGATGAACAGAATTGTATTATCCGTGGTAATATCTTTTCAAAAAGGTTAAATTGAGTAGTGGCAACTTTAAGAGTAAATATTACAATCTAAATAACTGTTATTTCATTCCATCAATAAGTTTATACTGTATTGTTTGATTCATTCCTTTCAGGATGGAACTCGAGGTCACGGAAGATGACACGAACACAGATGGCAGATGAACACCAGACAGCCAATCAAGAAGTGGAAGAAGTAAGTGAAGATTTTGGAATTGCATAATTACTGAGAATGGTCATTAAATTTTGTTGCCCAATATTTCTTCCCATCTGCAATGGAAGGTATAAGTTATCAAAAAGTTCTTTTGTCAGTATTAAGCACAGAACAAGTAATGACAACCTTATGTCACAAGTAGATTGTAGCAGAATGAAGAAATACTGGAGATGAACAGAATTGTATTATCCGTGGTAATATCTTTTCAAAAAGGTTAAATTGAGTAGTGGCAACTTTAAGAGTAAATATTAGAATCTAAATAACTGTTATTTCATTCCATCAATAAGTTTATACTGTATTGTTTGATTTATTCCTTTCAGAATGGAACTCAAGGTCACGGAAGATGACACGAACACAGATGGCAGATGAACACCAGACAGCCAATCAAGAAGTGAAAGAAGTAAGTGAAGATTTTGGAATTGTATAATTACTGAGAATGGTCATTAAATTTTGTTGCCCAATATTTCTTCCCATCTGCAATGGAAAGTATAAGTTATCAAAAAGTTCTTTTGTCAGTACTAAGCACACGACAAGGAATGACAACCTCATGTCACAAGTAGATTGTAGCAGAATGAAGAAATATTTTGGAGATAAACAGATTTGTATTATCCATGGTAATATCTTTTCAAAAAGGTTAAATTGAGTAGTGGCAACTTTAAGAGTAAATATTAGAATCTAAATAACTGTTATTTCATTCCATCAATAAGTTTATACTGTGTTGTTTGATTTATTCCTTTCAGGATGGAACTCAAGGTCACGGAAGATGACACGAACACAGATGGCAGATGAACACCAGACAGCCAATCAAGAAGTGGAAGAAGTAATTGAAGATTTTAGAATTGTATAATTACTGAGAATGGTCATTAACTTTTGTTGCCCAATATTTCTTCCCATCTGCAATGGAAAGTATAAGTTATCAAAAGGTTCTTTTGTCAGTACTAAGCACACAACAAGTAATGACAACCTTATGTCACAAGTAGATTGTAGCAGAATGAAGAAATACTGGAGATGAACAGAATTGTATTATCCGTGGTAATATCTTTTCAAAAAGGTTAAATTGAGTAGTGGCAACTTTAAGAGTAAATATTAGAATCTAACTAACTCTTATTTCATTCCATCAATAAGTTTATACTGTATTGTTTGATTCATTCCTTTCAGGATGGAACTCAAGGTCACGGAAGATGACACGAACTCAGATGGCAGATGAACACCAGACAGCCAATCAAGAAGTGGAAGAAGTAAGTGAAGATTTTGGAATTGTATAATTACTGAGAATGGTCATTAAATTTTGTTGCCCAATATTTCTTCCCATCTGCAATGGAAAGTATAAGTTATCAAAAAGTTCTTTTGTCAGTATTAAGCACAGAACAAGTAATGACAACCTTATGTCACAAGTAGATTGTAGCAGAATGAAGAAATACTGGAGATGAACAAAATTGTATTATCCGTGGTAATATCTTTTCAAAAAGGTTAAATTGGGTAGTGGCAACTTTAAGAGTAAATATTAGAATCTAAATAACTGTTATTTCATTCCATCAATAAGTTTATACTGTATTGTTTGATTCATTCCTTTCAGGATGGAACTCAAGGTCACGGAAGATGACACGAACACAGATGGCAGATGAACACCAGACAGCCAATCAAGAAGTGGAAGAAGTAAGTGAAGATTTTGGAATTGTATAATTACTGAGAATGGTCATTAAATTTTGTTGCCCAATATTTCTTCCCATCTGCAATGGAAAGTATAAGTTATCAAAAAGTTCTTTTGTCAGTACTAAGCACACGACAAGGAATGACAACCTCATGTCACAAGTAGATTGTAGCAGAATGAAGAAATATTTTGGAGATAAACAGATTTGTATTATCCATGGTAATATCTTTTCAAAAAGGTTAAATTGAGTAGTGGCAACTTTAAGAGTAAATATTAGAATCTAAATAACTGTTATTTCATTCCATCAATAAGTTTATACTGTGTTGCTTGATTCATTCCTTTCAGGATGGAACTCAAGGTCACGGAAGATGACACGAACACAGATGGCAGATGAACACCAGACAGCCAATCAAGAAGTGGAAGAAGTAAGTGAAGATTTTAGAATTGTATAATTACTGAGAATGGTCATTAACTTTTGTTGCCCAATATTTCTTCCCATCTGCAATGGAAAGTATAAGTTATCAAAAGGTTCTTTTGTCAGTACTAAGCACACAACAAGTAATGACAACCTTATGTCACAAGTAGATTGTAGCAGAATGAAGAAATACTGGAGATGAACAGAATTGTATTATCCGTGGTAATATCTTTTCAAAAAGGTTAAATTGAGTTGTGGCAACTTTAAGAGTAAATATTAGAATCTAACTAACTCTTATTTCATTCCATCAATAAGTTTATACTGTATTGTTTGATTCATTCCTTTCAGGATGGAACTCAAGGTCACGGAAGATGACACGAACTCAGATGGCAGATGAACACCAGACAGCCAATCAAGAAGTGGAAGAAGTAAGTGAAGATTTTGGAATTGTATAATTACTGAGAATGGTCATTAAATTTTGTTGCCCAATATTTCTTCCCATCTGCAATGGAAAGTATAAGTTATCAAAAAGTTCTTTTGTCAGTATTAAGCACAGAACAAGTAATGACAACCTTATGTCACAAGTAGATTGTAGCAGAATGAAGAAATACTGGAGATGAACAAAATTGTATTATCCGTGGTAATATCTTTTCAAAAAGGTTAAATTGAGTAGTGGCAACTTTAAGAGTAAATATTAGAATCTAAATAACTGTTATTTCATTCCATCAATAAGTTTATACTGTATTGTTTGATTCATTCCTTTCAGGATGGAACTCAAGGTCACGGAAGATGACACGAACACAGATGGCAGATGAACACCAGACAGCCAATCAAGAAGTGGAAGAAGTAAGTGAAGATTTTGGAATTGTATAATTACTGAGAATGGTCATTAAATTTTGTTGCCCAATATTTCTTCCCATCTGCAATGGAAAGTATAAGTTATCAAAAAGTTCTTTTGTCAGTATTAAGCACAGAACAAGTAATGACAACCTTATGTCACAAGTAGATTGTAGCAGAATGAAGAAATACTGGAGATGAACAGAATTGTATTATCCGTGGTAATATCTTTTCAAAAAGGTTAAATTGAGTAGTGGCAACTTTAAGAGTAAATATTAGAATCTAAATAACTGTTATTTCATTCCATCAATAAGTTTATACTGTATTGTTTGATTCATTCCTTTCAGGATGGAACTCAAGGTCACGGAAGATGACACGAACACAGATGGCAGATGAACACCAGACAGCCAATCAAGAAGTGGAAGAAGTAAGTGAAGATTTTGGAATTGTATAATTACTGAGAATGGTCATTAAATTTTGTTGCCCAATATTTCTTCCCATCTGCAATGGAAAGTATAAGTTATCAAAAAGTTCTTTTGTCAGTACTAAGCACACGACAAGGAATGACAACCTCATGTCACAAGTAGATTGTAGCAGAATGAAGAAATATTTTGGAGATAAACAGATTTGTATTATCCATGGTAATATCTTTTCAAAAAGGTTAAATTGAGTAGTGGCAACTTTAAGAGTAAATATTAGAATCTAAATAACTGTTATTTCATTCCATCAATAAGTTTATACTGTGTTGCTTGATTCATTCCTTTCAGGATGGAACTCAAGGTCACGGAAGATGACACGAACACAGATGGCAGATGAACACCAGACAGCCAATCAAGAAGTGGAAGAAGTAAGTGAAGATTTTAGAATTGTATAATTACTGAGAATGGTCATTAACTTTTGTTGCCCAATATTTCTTCCCATCTGCAATGGAAAGTATAAGTTATCAAAAGGTTCTTTTGTCAGTACTAAGCACACAACAAGTAATGACAACCTTATGTCACAAGTAGATTGTAGCAGAATGAAGAAATACTGGAGATGAACAGAATTGTATTATCCGTGGTAATATCTTTTCAAAAAGGTTAAATTGAGTAGTGGCAACTTTAAGAGTAAATATTAGAATCTAACTAACTCTTATTTCATTCCATCAATAAGTTTATACTGTATTGTTTGATTCATTCCTTTCAGGATGGAACTCAAGGTCACGGAAGATGACACGAACTCAGATGGCAGATGAACACCAGACAGCCAATCAAGAAGTGGAAGAAGTAAGTGAAGATTTTGGAATTGTATAATTACTGAGAATGGTCATTAAATTTTGTTGCCCAATATTTCTTCCCATCTGCAATGGAAAGTATAAGTTATCAAAAAGTTCTTTTGTCAGTATTAAGCACAGAACAAGTAATGACAACCTTATGTCACAAGTAGATTGTAGCAGAATGAAGAAATACTGGAGATGAACAAAATTGTATTATCCGTGGTAATATCTTTTCAAAAAGGTTAAATTGAGTAGTGGCAACTTTAAGAGTAAATATTAGAATCTAAATAACTGTTATTTCATTCCATCAATAAGTTTATACTGTATTGTTTGATTCATTCCTTTCAGGATGGAACTCAAGGTCACGGAAGATGACACGAACACAGATGGCAGATGAACACCAGACAGCCAATCAAGAAGTGGAAGAAGTAAGTGAAGATTTTGGAATTGTATAATTACTGAGAATGGTCATTAAATTTTGTTGCCCAATATTTCTTCCCATCTGCAATGGAAAGTATAAGTTATCAAAAAGTTCTTTTGTCAGTACTAAGCACACGACAAGGAATGACAACCTTATGTCACAAGTAGATTGTAGCAGAATGAAGAAATACTGGAGATGAACAGAATTGTATTATCCGTGGTAATATCTTTCCAAAAAGGTTAAATTTAGTAGTGGCAACTTTAAGAGTAAATATTACAATCTAAATAACTGTTATTTCATTCCATCAATAAGTTTATACTGTATTGTTTGATTCATTCCTTTAAGGATGGAACTCAAGGTCACGGAAGATGACACGAACACAGATGGCAGATGAACACCAGACAGCCAATCAAGAAGTAGAAGAAGTAAGTGAAGAATTTGGCATTGTATAATTACTGAGAATGGTCATTAAATTTTGTTGCCCAATATTTCTTCCCATCTGCAATGGAAAGTATAAGTTATCAAAAAGTTCTTTTGTCAGTACTAAGCACACGACAAGGAATGACAACCTTATGTCACAAGTAGATTGTAGCAGAATGAAGAAATATTTTGGAGATGAACAGAATTGTATTATCCATGGTAATATCTTTTCAAAAAGGTTAAATTGAGTAGTGGCAACTTTAAGAGTAAGTATTAGCATCTAAATAACTGTTATTTCATTCCATCAATAAGTTTATACTGTGTTGTTTGATTCATTCCTTTCAGGATGGAACTCAAGGTCACTGGAGATGACACCAACACAGATGGCAGATGAACACCAGACAGCCAATCAAGAAGTGGAAGAAGTAAGTGAAGATTTTGGAATTGTATAATTACTGAGAATGGTCATTAAAGTTTGTTGCCCAATATTTCTTCCCATCTGCAATGCAAAGTATATGTTATCTAAAAGTTCTTTTGTCAGTATTAAGCACAGAACAAGTAATGACAACCTTATGTCACAAGTAGATTGTAGCAGAATGAAGAAATATTGGAGATGAACAGAATTGTATTATCCGTGGTAATATCTTTTCAAAAAGGTTAAATTGAGTAGTGGCAACTTTAAGAGTAAATATTACAATCTAAATAACTGTTATTTCATTCCATCATTAAGTTTATACTGTATTGTTTGATTTATTCCTTTCAGGATGGAACTCAAGGTCACGGAAGATGACACGAACACAGATGGCAGATGAACACCAGACAGCCAATCAAGAAGTGAAAGAAGTAAGTGAAGATTTTGGAATTGTATAATTACTGAGAATGGTCATTAAATTTTGTTGCCCAATATTTCTTCCCATCTGCAATGGAAAGTATAAGTTATCAAAAAGTTCTTTTGTCAGTACTAAGCACACGACAAGGAATGACAACCTCATGTCACAAGTAGATTGTAGCAGAATGAAGAAATATTTTGGAGATAAACAGAATTGTATTATCCATGGTAATATCTTTTCAAAAAGGTTAAATTGTGTAGTGGCAACTTTAAGAGTAAATATTAGAATCTAAATAACTCTTATTTCATTCCATCAATAAGTGTATACTGTATTGTTTGATTCATTCCTTTCAGGATGGAACTCAAGGTCACGGAAGATGACACGAACACAGATGGCAGATGAACACCAGACAGCCAATCAAGAAGTGGAAGAAGTAAGTGAAGATTTTGGAATTGTATAATTACTGAGAATGGTCATTAAATTTTGTTGCCCAATATTTCTTCCCATCTGCAATGGAAAGTATAAGTTATCAAAAAGTTCTTTTGTCAGTACTAAGCACACGACAAGTAATGACAACCTTATGTCACAAGTAGATTGTAGCAGAATGAAGAAATATTTTGGAGATGAACAGAATTGTATTATCCATGGTAATATCTTTTCAAAAAGGTTAAATTGAGTAGTGGCAACTTTAAGAGTAAATATTACAATCTAAATAACTGTTATTTCATTCCATCAATAAGTTTATACTGTGTTGTTTGATTCATTCCTTTCAGGATGGAACCCAAGGTCAAGGAAGATGACACGAACACAGATGGCAGATGAAAACCAGACAGCCAATCAAGAAGTGGAAGAAGTAAGTGAAGATTTTGGAATTGTATAATTACTGAGAATGGTCATTAAATTTTGTTGCCCAATATTTCTTCCCATCTGCAATGGAAAGTATAAGTTATCAAAAGGTTCTTTTGTCAGTACTAAGCACACGACAAGTAATGACAACCTTTTGGAATTGTATAATTACTGAGAATTGTCATTAAATTTTGTTGCCCAATATTTCTTCCCATCTGCAATGCAAAGTATATGTTATCAAAAAGTTCTTTTGTCAGTACTAAGCACACGACAAGTAATGACAACCTTATGTCACAAGTAGATTGTAGCAGAATAAAGAAATATTTTGGAGATGAACAGAATTATATTATCCGTAGTAATATCTTTTCAAAAAGGTTAAATTGAGTAGTAGCAACTTGAAGAGTAAATATTAGAATACTGTTATTTCATTCCATCAATAAGTTTATACTGTATTGTTTGATTCATTCCTGTCAGGATGGAACTCAAGGTCACGGAAGATGACACGAACACAGATGGCAGATGAACACCAGACAGCCAATCAAGAAGTGGAATAAGTAAGTGAAGATTTTGGAATTGTAGAATTACTGAGAATGGTCATTAAATTTTGTTGCCCAATATTTCTTCCCATCTGCAATGGAAAGTATAATTTATTAAAAAGTTGTTTTGTCAGTACTAAGCACACGACAAGTATTGACAACCTTATGTCACAAGTAGATTGTAGCAGAATGTAGAAATATTGGAGATGAACAGAATTGCATTATCCGTGGTAATATCTTTTCAAAAAGGTGAAATTGAGTAGTGGCAACTTTAAGAGTAAATATTAGAATCTAAATAACTGTTATTTCATTCCATCAATAAGTTTATACTGTATTGTTTGATTCATTCCTTTCAGGATGGAACTCAAGGTCACGGAAGATGACACAAACACAGATGGCATATGAACACCAGACAGCCAATCAAGAAGTGGAATAAGTAAGTGAAGATTTTGGAATTGCATAATTACTGAGAATGGTCATTAAATTTTGTTGCCCAATATTTCTTCCCATCTGCAATGGAAAGTATAAGTTATCAAAAAGTTCTTTTGTCAGTACTAAGCACACGACAAGTAATGACAACCTTATGTCACAAGTAGATTGTAGCAGAATGAAGAAATATTTGAGATGAACAGAATTGCATTATCCGTGGTAATATCTTTTCAAAAAGATTAAATTGAGTAGTGGCAACTTTAAGAGTAAATATTAGAATCTAAATAACTGTTATTTCATTCCATCAATAAGTTTATACTTTATTGTTTGACTCATTCCTTTCAGGATGGAACTCAAGGTCACGGAAGATGACACGAACACAGATGGCAGATTAACACCAGACAGCCAATCAAGAAGTGGAAGAAGTAAGTGAAGATTTTGGAATTGTATAATTACTGACAATGGTCATTAAATTATGTTACCCAATATTTCTTCCCATCTGCAATGGAAAGTATAAGTTATCTAAAAGTTCTTTTGTCAGTACTAAGCACACGACAAGTAATGACAACATTATGTCACAAGGAGATTGTAGCAGAATGAAGAAATATTTTGCAGATGAACAGAATTGTATTATCCATGGTAATATCTTTTCAAAAAGGTTAAATTGAGTAGTGGCAACTTTAAGAGTAAGTATTAGCATCTAAATAACTGTTATTTCATTCCATCAATAAGTTTATACTGTGTTGTTTGATTCATTCCTTTCAGGATGGAACTCAAGGTCACTGAAGATGACACGAACACAGATGGCAGATGAACACCAGACAGCCAATCAAGAAGTGGAAGAAGTAAGTGAAGATTTTGGAATTGTATAATTACTGAGAATGGTCATTAAAGTTTGTTGCCCAATATTTCTTCCCATCTGCAATGCAAAGTATATGTTATCTAAAAGTTCTTTTGTCAGTATTAAGCACAGAACAAGTAATGACAATCTTATGTCACAAGTAGATTGTAGCAGAATGAAGAAATATTGGAGATGAACAGAATTGTATTATCCGTGGTAATATCTTTTCAAAAAGGTTAAATTGAGTAGTGGCAACTTTAAGAGTAAATATTAGTATCTAAATAACTGTTATTTCATTCCATCATTAAGTTTATACTGTATTGTTTGATTTATTCCTTTCAGGATGGAACTCAAGGTCACGGAAGATGACACGAACACAGATGGCAGATGAACACCAGACAGCCAATCAAGAAGTGAAAGAAGTAAGTGAAGATTTTGGAATTGTATAATTACTGAGAATGGTCATTAAATTTTGTTGCCCAATATTTCTTCCCATCTGCAATGGAAAGTATAAGTTATCAAAAAGTTCTTTTGTCAGTACTAAGCACACGACAAGGAATGACAACCTCATGTCACAAGTAGATTGTAGCAGAATGAAGAAATATTTTGGAGATAAACAGAATTGTATTATCCATGGTAATATCTTTTCAAAAAGGTTAAATTGTGTAGTGGCAACTTTAAGAGTAAATATTAGAATCTAAATAACTCTTATTTCATTCCATCAATAAGTGTATACTGTATTGTTTGATTCATTCCTTTCAGGATGGAACTCAAGGTCACGGAAGATGACACGAACACAGATGGCAGATGAACACCAGACAGCCAATCAAGAAGTGGAAGAAGTAAGTGAAGATTTTGGAATTGTATAATTACTGAGAATGGTCATTAAATTTTGTTGCCCAATATTTCTTCCCATCTGCAATGGAAAGTATAAGTTATCAAAAAGTTCTTTTGTCAGTACTAAGCACACGACAAGTAATGACAACCTTATGTCACAAGTAGATTGTAGCAGAATGAAGAAATATTTTGGAGATGAACAGAATTGTATTATCCATGGTAATATCTTTTCAAAAAGGTTAAATTGAGTAGTGGCAACTTTAAGAGTAAATATTACAATCTAAATAACTGTTATTTCATTCCAACAATAAGTTTATACTGTATTGTTTGATTCATTCCTTTCAGGATGGAACTCAAGGTCACGGAAGATGACACGAACACAGATGGCAGATGAACACCAGACAGCCAATCAAGAAGTGGAAGAAGTAAGTGAAGATTTTGGAATTGTATAATTACTGAGAATGGTCATTAAATTTTGTTGCCCAATATTTCTTCCTATCTGCAATGGAAAGTATAAGTTATCAAAAGGTTCTTTTGTCAGTACTAAGCACACGACAAGTAATGACAACCTTTTGGAATTGTATAATTACTGAGAATGGTCATTAAATTTTGTTGCCCAATATTTCTTCCCATCTGCAATGGAAAGTATAAGTTATCAAAAGGTTCTTTTGTCAGTACTAAGCACACGACAAGTAATGACAACCTTTTGGAATTGTATAATTACTGAGAATGGTCATTAAATTTTGTTGCCCAATATTTCTTCCCATCTGCA
Source organism: Glandiceps talaboti (assembly GCF_964340395.1). Classification (NCBI taxonomy): domain Eukaryota; kingdom Metazoa; phylum Hemichordata; class Enteropneusta; family Spengelidae; genus Glandiceps; species Glandiceps talaboti. The sequence continues at coordinate 21,675,950 of NC_135562.1, read as the reverse complement.
ATGGAAAGTATAAGTTATCTAAAAGTTCTTTTGTCAGTACTAAGCACACGACAAGTAATGACAACCTTTTGGAATTGTATAATTACTGAGAATGGTCATTAAATTTTGTTGCCCAATATTTCTTCCCATCTGCAATGGAAAGTATAAGTTATCTAAAAGTTCTTTTGTCAGTACTAAGCACACGACAAGTAATGACAACCTTTTGGAATTGTATAATTACTGAGAATTGTCATTAAATTTTGTTGCCCAATATTTCTTCCCATCTGCAATGCAAAGTATATGTTATCAAAAAGTTCTTTTGTCAGTACTAAGCACACGACAAGTAATGACAACCTTATGTCACAAGTAGATTGTAGCAGAATAAAGAAATATTTTGGAGATGAACAGAATTATATTATCCGTAGTAATATCTTTTCAAAAAGGTTAAATTGAGTAGTAGCAACTTGAAGAGTAAATATTAGAATACTGTTATTTCATTCCATCAATAAGTTTATACTGTATTGTTTGATTCATTCCTGTCAGGATGGAACTCAAGGTCACGGAAGATGACACGAACACAGATGGCAGATGAACACCAGACAGCCAATCAAGAAGTGGAATAAGTAAGTGAAGATTTTGGAATTGTAGAATTACTGAGAATGGTCATTAAATTTTGTTGCCCAATATTTCTTCCCATCTGCAATGGAAAGTATAATTTATTAAAAAGTTGTTTTGTCAGTACTAAGCACACGACAAGTATTGACAACCTTATGTCACAAGTAGATTGTAGCAGAATGAAGAAATATTGGAGATGAACAGAATTGCATTATCCGTGGTAATATCTTTTCAAAAAGGTGAAATTGAGTAGTGGCAACTTTAAGAGTAAATATTAGAATCTAAATAACTGTTATTTCATTCCATCAATAAGTTTATACTGTATTGTTTGATTCATTCCTTTCAGGATGGAACTCAAGGTCACGGAAGATGACACAAACACAGATGGCATATGAACACCAGACAGCCAATCAAGAAGTGGAAGAAGTAAGTGAAGATTTTGGAATTGCATAATTACTGAGAATGGTCATTAAATTTTGTTGCCCAATATTTCTTCCCATCTGCAATGGAAAGTATAAGTTATCAAAAAGTTCTTTTGTCAGTACTAAGCACACGACAAGTAATGACAACCTTATGTCACAAGTAGATTGTAGCAGAATGAAGAAATATTTGAGATGAACAGAATTGCATTATCCGTGGTAATATCTTTTCAAAAAGATTAAATTGAGTAGTGGCAACTTTAAGAGTAAATATTAGAATCTAAATAACTGTTATTTCATTCCATCAATAAGTTTATACTTTATTGTTTGACTCATTCCTTTCAGGATGGAACTCAAGGTCACGGAAGATGACACGAACACAGATGGCAGATTAACACCAGACAGCCAATCAAGAAGTGGAAGAAGTAAGTGAAGATTTTGGAATTGTATAATTACTGACAATGGTCATTAAATTATGTTACCCAATATTTCTTCCCATCTGCAATGGAAAGTATAAGTTATCTAAAAGTTCTTTTGTCAGTACTAAGCACACGACAAGTAATGACAACATTATGTCACAAGGAGATTGTAGCAGAATGAAGAAATATTGGAGATGAACAGAATTGCATTATCCGTGGTAATATCTTTTCAAAAAGGTGAAATTGAGTAGTGGCAACTTTAAGAGTAAATATTAGAATCTAAATAACTGTTATTTCATTCCATCAATAAGTTTATACTGTATTGTTTGATTCATTCCTTTCAGGATGGAACTCAAGGTCACGGAAGATGACACAAACACAGATGGCATATGAACACCAGACAGCCAATCAAGAAGTGGAAGAAGTAAGTGAAGATTTTGGAATTGCATAATTACTGAGAATGGTCATTAAATTTTGTTGCCCAATATTTCTTCCCATCTGCAATGGAAAGTATAAGTTATCAAAAAGTTCTTTTGTCAGTACTAAGCACACGACAAGTAATGACAACCTTATGTCACAAGTAGATTGTAGCAGAATGAAGAAATATTTGAGATGAACAGAATTGCATTATCCGTGGTAATATCTTTTCAAAAAGATTAAATTGAGTAGTGGCAACTTTAAGAGTAAATATTAGAATCTAAATAACTGTTATTTCATTCCATCAATAAGTTTATACTTTATTGTTTGACTCATTCCTTTCAGGATGGAACTCAAGGTCACGGAAGATGACACGAACACAGATGGCAGATTAACACCAGACAGCCAATCAAGAAGTGGAAGAAGTAAGTGAAGATTTTGGAATTGTATAAATACTGAGAATGGTCATTAAATTTTGTTGCCCAATATTTCTTCCCATCTGCAATGGAAAGTATAAGTTATCAAAAAGTTCTTTTGTCAGTACTAAGCACACGACAAGTAAGGAAAACCTTATGTCACAAGTAGATTGTAGCAGAATGTAGAAATCTTTTTGGAGATGAACAGAATTGTATTATCCATGATAATATCTTTTCAAAAAGGTTAAATTGAGTAGTGGCAACTTTAAGAGTAAATATTAGAATCTAAATAACTGTTATTTCATTCCATCAATAAGAAGTAAGTGAAGATTTTGGAATTGTATAATTACTGAGAAATGGTCATTAAATATTTTTAGCCAATATTTCTTCCCATCTGCAATGGAAAGTATAAGTTATCAAAAAGTTCTTTTGTCAGTACTAAGCACACGACAAGTAATGACAACCTTATGTCACAAGTAGATTGTAGCAGAATGAAGAAATATGACGATGATACAAAGAGTGGAGAGGGATGGGTGTGACACTGATTGCAAAAACCACAGAAGTGGGTCAACATCGAGTCGCCATAAATTTCATCAATTTGTTTTTGGGCAATATTTTTTTCTTCTGTCATCAATGATAAATACAAGTTATCTAAGGGGAAGAGGGTGGCCTTGTGAATTCTTATCACATGATAAGTAGCAACAAAGAAGTTAGTCAATATTAGTAATTTTGAGTGTAAACATTACAATTTTAATAAATTTCTTTTCATTCAATAAATAAATAAATTATCTTTTATTTACTCACTTAAGGATTACAAGGCCACGGAAGATGGTACGAAGACTGGAGCTGGATGGATGTGACAACGACTGCGAATGCCACAGATGTGAGTCAACATTCTGAATTTTAAAATTAGTCGACATAAATTTCATCAATGTGTTATTGTCAATATTTTTCTCCTGTCATCAATGATAAATACAAGTACAATCTAAGGGGGAGAGGGTGGCCTACTGAATACTAATCACATGACAAGCTTAGTTCACAAGTATTTTCAGGCTAAAATTAGAGTAAAATAAACATTGTATTGAAGTAATTTTTCTAAAAGGTCCGATTAAGTAATTGCAATTTTGAGTGTAGATATTACAATCATTCAATATGTAAATATATTGTCTATTGTTTTATATATTCAATTATGATATTATCAGCAGTAATATTTTTTTAGAGCTTAGTAAAGTAATAGCAATTTTGAGTGTTTTGACTCATATCTCGAACACTGGAGAATGAATGACATAGAAACTTGTGAAATAATTTCACAGTGCCATGATGTAGAATGATGCTCATGCATTATATGAACCACATTACACAATGGAATATTAGATGTTAGCAATTTTGTTTAAGGATTTAGTAAATATTACAATTCGAATGGATGTTGTTTCAATAAATACTTTTATTAATTCACTTTAGGATGGACCCAAGATGAATTCGAAGACCCAAGAATGTGATTATTAATATTTGATAAAATTGTTTTTCTTTTTTAAATATGATTGTATGAATGAATGAATGAATGAATGAGTGACTAGTTTCTATATCCCTTCCCCTTTCTCTTTCCCAACCTCCAAATTAAAAATAATTTCGTCTTCATCGTCAACTACCTCGCATTTCGGTCCTTTTTCGCTGTCGGTATTACATATACGCAAACATTTCATCTTTTTCTCTTTCTTCTCATTTTTGGTTGTCCTCAGGCTAGGTTAAGTTGGTGACCGGTTTGTCGGTTGGTCGGTAGTATTTTCACTTGCCTTTCTATGGCCTTTCTCTCATACATAACATCCACAGACACAAATTTCGCAGTTTCGCCACCGTTTATATTTTCACCGCGTACATCTCCGTCCGTATTTGTCATCGCCGCGTTTCCATCTGCATTCGTCATCTTCGCCATGTATCATATTCAAGCTATTTTAACACCAAACATACAAACTATATGTTTGTATGATTGAGAGTGCCCTTGACATTATTCGCAGTCAAGCAGAGTGTGAGTGAGTGTGTGTGTGTGCGTGTGTGTGTGTGTGTGTGTGTGTGAGTGTGAGTGTGAGTGTGAGTGTGTGTGTGTGTGTGTGTGTGTGTGTGTGTGTGTGTGTGTGTGTGTGTGTGTGTGTAAAAATGTGTCCCCTTGGATATGTTATGGCAACTCAAAAAAGGCGACAAAGAATTGCTTGGCAGCGATGACACCCCTAGCATTGACTAGATAATATGAACGTTAGACCGTTAGAAATAGTCTAACGTTCAGGGGACCTTTTTGCCAGACTTGCCATATCATAACCTGCAGCTGTTTACAGTGCTCACAGTAAATTCCTATTTGGTCTTGAAGGATGAAAATTTAAATAAATTATACCGTAAGTTATCTATACATATACTGATCAACTGAAAGTACTATCATCTGCCTTTTGTGGCTGTCATTCAAGGCAATGTCTATTATATCTACAAGATATCAAGCACACATCATCTACACCTGATGGCTAAGACTGGTAAGTGTCATCTATAAGTTACTTACTTTTTGTTATTCTTCTACATTCGATTTGCGACGATGATGAATGCAAAATAACTGTTTTATACATGCTAACGTAAGTGACGTATAAATGTAAATTAAGCATCTGTGAGAACAAATAACACACACATAAGGGCAAGTGATTCGTATATGAAAATAAATAACACACATAAAGCAAGTAATGCACTATGAATATAAGCGATGCCCACACAAAGGCAAATGATGAAAAATTGAAAATAAGTTACACATGCATGGTGCATCATAAAAATAAATGACACCAGATAGCTGATAACCTAGTATCAAATCATACACAAGACGTCTGATGTGCCATGTAAAAAAATGACACCCAAGGCAAATGATGCATGTATTAAAGTAAATGATGTACATATGAATATAAATGATGTGCATTAAGGTAAACGTAGACTGTAAGATATGTTGTGATTTTCCGCCCTCATCGGCCTACTCTCACACGTGTGAGGGCGCCTCGTCATGGCGTACCTTAAAGACTAAGGTAATTGGTGAACCAAAAAATAAATGGTGTGCCCTTCAGGCAAGTGATGCAATATGAAAGTGAAACATTCACTGGGTTAAATTATATAGCGGTACTATATATATATATGTATATATTCAAATATATTCAACAGCTAAATGAAGCTCGATTGTAAATTTCACCATAGACAGTAGGTGGGGGGTACACATACTTTGAAAATACAGATCTCTGAAGTCCACAGGACCTTTTCGCCAGAATTTGACACACATGTATGCAATATATATGTTAGATGGTATCAGCAGCATTATATTACAAGTATTGTTATGTCAATACGCCATATTTGGGTTACTGAAGTTCCAGCCATTTCTCAGGTAGTCAACCACAAGAGGGCGCACTAGATTTGCAGAGTGAGAGCGAGTCTCGGTTACCCAGACTCGCCGCTGGCGGCTCTTCTTTAAGACCACCCCTAACACTTAATTCTAAATCATGATTACCCCCCCCCCCCCCCTGTATATCATATTCACATGACAGCCATTTTTTGATCGTGACTCAATGTGGACTGTACTGCCTGACCATCTTGCAAATACTTGATAAGATCCCATGATAGCACTGTCATCTCCTTTTAGAAGCCTTGAAGGTTTTTACTCTTAAAAGTGAATTTTGAGACTATTAGTAATTGCCAAGCTTTACAAGACAGCACCAATATAAAGCAACTGCACAGGGTTGAAATATTTGTGAAATAAATTTTGATAGTATCTTCACAGTAAAATGTAGGGAAGAGCTTGGGAAAGGGATATGTCCACCTTTTGGGGGGGGATCCTCGTGGTCTCTCCCTAGAAGGCTCTCTTAAAAGCCATTTTTAGGATATTCAGAGCCTTTCAAGCAATAATCTCCAAACTTTACAAAACAGCACCACCATATCAGAAAGTATTCTGTATAACTTACACAGGGTTGAAATATGTTAAAAGTTAAATGGCATCATTATACTAAAGGTCGGTACACTTAATGGTAGTATCATTGGTCGGGGAGATTTGGACTTTTAAGGCAATATTATAGTAGACTATCTTGGCAAACATTTCACATCTTTAAAAGACAATATTTGAATCGAAACAGGTTCAGACTTTAGATGGGAACGGGCTTACTATGACAGTAAAAAGGTTAGAGCATCTTATTGTTGGCTATGTATTAGTGACCCCCGGGGGTGAGAGATTTCTTGGGGTTTTCAAGGTCACCTTGATTTTTCAGTTTTTATCAACAAATCGCCGAAACATTACAATAATTACAGTTAAAGATAATGTTATATCCTACAAAGTGGTTATAATAGAGAATTATATAGATTACACATCCAGTTTCAGAGATACATGACATATGTACTGTAACTAGTGTGGTAGGTAATACATTGCATATGTATATGTAAAGTTAAGTTTGAGCCACACTCCAGGTGAAGTAATATTTTAAAATAGGGACAGGAAAAAATACTAAAGTTCAGACAAGGTCATGCCACTGTAGATTAATGGATTCTTTTCTTTCATCCAAATCCAAAACACAATGGCATCCCCTACCCAAAATTTCAAAACAGGTTGCCCCCCCCCGCCAATTTCGAAAACAGGATGACCCCCTACTAATGCATCACATGTTGATAATCGTCTGCTACTTCTGTCGAAAACTATCCTGTTTACGGCACTTACGGCATATTCCGTCTAAATCTCTCGTACCCCGTTTGTGACTAGAATAGACTTTGCTTGACTAAAGCGACCGTTTCACATATAAAGGAAAACTTACTGGAATGCTTGTTGCATAGAAACATTGTCAATGTTGATTTTTACAGCTAAAATCGTAGGCTTGGTGTTTCACTCACTCATGTGACATGACGTTTATTACACACCCTCAGACAACTGCTAATGCAAAATAAACAATGACGTAGATGCCGTGCATAGTGAGGATGTAGAAGTAGTCAAGTTGAAATGTTGATTATCAGCAATATAAACAATTGTAGCCATTAAAATTTTCGAGCCCATGTGACACTGTAATGATTTCATTAAAGGCCTGTTTTTGCTGCACTGTGAAAGAATACAATGCATACAGCGATCTTCTATCGACTGTAGCTCTAAGTCTCAAGCTGTACTAAAACTACCTACTGACAGACAGTTTCTCTATTGAGCACAAGTGTAATCTTTGACTGGAGGATTTTAGAGACATAAAAAAATAGTTTCCATGGTATGAACGTAAAAAAATAGTATTGTGCTGCAAGTGCAGAAATGCTATAAATGTCAAATTCCCTGGTACATGTGTTTCTGGTGCCACCGCCATAGGCAGTTTTATACTTTGGCAAATGCTGAAACAAACTGAATCTCTACCATCAAATCAAATTACTAAGAATACTGACCTGACTTAGTACCTTTAATGAATCCTGTAATTTTTCATAATGATACAATAATTTTAAATGTTATGGCATGCAACAATATACTTTGAGGATTTTTCTTGGTGTTAGTTTTCTGAATAACACCAGATTACAAATTTCGGCAGGTTTATTACACATTTTTTTCTGAAATTTATTACAAATATCGGCAATTTTTATTACAATTGTCGTTCACAGAATTTATTACAAATGTCGTCAGTTTATTACAAATATCGGCAATTTATTACAAATGTCGGCAATTTTATTACAACTTTCGGTTTATTACAAATTTCGGCAATTATTACAAATGTCGGTTGTACATAGCACTCTCTTAGTCCTTAAATTTCAAAAATTCAAAAGAGGTAGGGGGTGAACCTCGTACGCACCCCCATGCTCTCTTGTATTTTGATTCAAAGTTAAACTGGTATTGTTGACACCTTGATATATTAAATAGCACCACAAAGCATTCTTTTAGTTCTTCAATTTCATAACTTTCTAGGGGTACCCACCCCTACACTGCACCCATGTATTTTGATTCAAATTTCACCCTGTATTATTACTACCTTGATATGATAAAATAGCACCAGAAGTACTCTTTGAATCCTTGAATTTCAAAAATGTCCACTTGGCTCCCTCAAACTTCTATTCAACCTTAACTGTCTACTTTCTATTTTTACTGGCCACTTTGGGAATATTAAAGAATCATGAATGTCTCCGGGATCCTGTTATGAGGAAATTTAATTTCAAAAATAAAAAGTAACATGACTCCGGCGACTTGATGCGGTGAAAAGTCAAATTTATAAAGCATATATTTAAAAGAAAATTGCTGTACCCCTACTTGGAAAACTATTGCTGTCATGGTGGTTGAAAAAAAAATTGTGGTAGTTCCAATTCATCCAGCTCCCTCCCCCGAAATCAAATGGTTAACCCTTACCGCCGGACGTGATAGGGAAGCTGTGAAACCATGGTGAATCCATGTTTTTGAAATATCTGAAAAGAGGAGGATTATTTTTTAGAGAAAGAAAGCTGACGGAGGACCATTTTTAGCACAATGGAATCAGGGAAGGTCACATCTTGTACAACAGACCAGGCTTGATCCCCCCCTTCTGTAATTTCCGAAGGCTCCCTTATTCGGGAAAATCTTGATAGGACAAATGGGACAGATATAAGTACGGCTATAGAGCGACACCACCACCACCACCACCACCGTTAAAGGCATACCAATTGTCAAATGATCCAGCTGTCCCCGGGAGCCGTCCAGCACATTGACTGATAGCCAACTACTTATCCAATGCCTAACCCACCACCACCGTCTAATACACTCCGACGTTTTTGAATAGACCCCAAACAAAGAAAAGCAAACAAAAAAATAATTAAAACTACGAACAAAGAACAAAGAACACAACTGTTTCATAAAACATGCCTGTGATACGTATGGTGTTTCAGGTCGCCCTCTTCGGTGGGGCTCGAACACACAGGCTTCAGATTCCATTCTCTTCAACTTGAATCGAACAGAAATATTAATTTGTACAAAAATGGGGGGGGGGGGAGGTACCTCTGCGTCCTGTCAGTGCAACGATCCACTTTGGGCACTCAAATTAGATAATATTTCTATTTGTAAATTTTACAGAATAGTTTTAAATAGTGTGAGTAAAGGTTCAATTTTATTTGTAGTTTTAAAAATTCTATTTCGCGTTGAAAATCAAAATGGAGGTAGGAAAAAGCCGATTTCTTACTGGTCCAATTGGCTAACAAGGCATTTTTTCCATATGGTTGGTTCAAGTAAATATTAACTACAAACTATAATTGTGAATGATCCCTGGGTGTTTGAATTTAGAATTTACCAACTTCAGTGTGCAGTTTATTGGAAAAATAAACAACCGAACAGACGTGTTTTTATTTCTTTGCAAATATTCTATTTTATTTTTTGCTGTGTTTTACAGTTTAACGTTCTGATTTATTACTTTATAGTACATTTTAACCACATGATATCTGAATGGAAAACTACTTCAAAACATGTTCGTACTTAGCAAATCAACAATTTATAAATTTACAATAACTTACAAGATATAGTAGTATTTACCTATACTGAAGATTTATGTTCTTCAAGCTAAAGCAGGGGAAACCATGCAGTGTTTTCGCGTTACTGTTTTGAAGAAAACTTATACAAGCAACACAATGAAATAAAAAGTCTGTGATCGATCAAGTAGACTTAGAGCTCTCCGAGTTTGCATCGTAACTCAACAACACAAGACAAGATTTCCTCGAAACGATTTTCCATTGGAATATCCGGTAAGTTTCGTAGGCATCCTTCTGTTCTTTCTAATTGTGACAAGGTAGACTTCCTATTTTAAGGGTAATGTCGCTGAATTATGTTTGTGATGACATATAATGCCAATATATCACCAGTGACATACGTTCAAAAAATGTATGCAGATGCGGCTAGTAACAAGACTATGCTCATGACAACAGTATTAACGATAGTTTACATTGCATATATAACACCATGAATGGGTAGGCATCAATCTGATTAAAATCTTATGTGGTGAGAGCGGCTAGATGTCTTTATTATCTCTATTTCCATCGTTTTGTGCCGTTCGTCTTGTTCCGGGACGGGAAGGCGGCTATCACATGGAACAAAACAAATGACACAACATAAAGGTAAATAAAGACATCTAACCGCTCTCACCAAATCAGATTTTAATCAGATTGGGTAGGCATTACAATAAATCTTCAAAAAATATGTGTGCAAATATGTCTAGCAACAAGAACACAATCATGATAGAAAATTAAAGTTTACTCTCAACAGTTGTGCTACAATGCCATTGGCACTTTTATTTCCTATATCCAGTCCACACTATTTAAAATAATGTAAAACTTTTGTATAATAGCTATTCCACACAGCCCTTGTACGAATACGAATACTGGATGTGTGACGTGTAACAAGAGTGGCGGTAATTATCACTGGACCTGTAAAATTGACTCAAGTGTCAGTGTTGCTCAGTAAAGAATGTTATTTATGCAAATATCTCTTTTTTCGAATTTCACCTTTTTACAACACTACCAATGCTAACGTTGTATTAGTCTGAGAATGTTCTATTTAAATAACGTTTAGTCTAACTTACTAATGATCTTTAACATTGTTTATTATATTGTCATATCATATCATGTTATAGTTTTTCAGAAAATGACGACGCCAAACCAACTCGTGCTTCAGTAAGTGGCGACGACGATCCACTCCTTATTCGGGAAATAACAACACCGAAGCCGGCATCGAAACAACCAAGAATGAATCAACGAATGCTTAGGTAACTATTATATCGTATTATATCATATGATCAAACAATTCGAATTTGAATGTATCCGTAGCTGTTGCCATTTATCCCATACCTCATATGTAGATACTGAATGGCATTCTATGACAATTTATCTTGTTGGAGTACCTCTCGAGATGTTGGAAAAAATGAATGGGAGATTGACGTTATAGTTTTATTACTATATTAGCAATAATTTCACTTCGTCTAAGATACAACACAGTAGCTTCAGTCATGGATGATGATGATGATGATGATGATGATGATGATGATGATGATGATGATGATGATGATGATGATGATGATGATGATGATGATGATGATGATGATGATGATGATGATGATGATGATGATGATGATGATGATGATGACGATGTTAATTATTATATAGCATTTTTCCACACTGTACTGAAGTACTTTCAAATGAATAGATAAAGATTCATTGGCAAATTATTTGTACAGAATTCAAAATTCTCCAACAATAAATATATACATATATGTTTATGCAATACTATTCCGTCTTACCAACAGATTCAAACCTTCTCCATCTTAAGTGATGATGGTGATCGGGAACTTCAACATGTCACTGTTAAACTTGATGATCAGAATACCATAAAATTATAATGAAGGCCATTGGACAGATGTCTTCCGTAAAATGATTCTATACATTTCATTTTGAGATCATTATAACTATTGTTTGACTGCAATTGTCTTTGTTTTATTGTATGAATATAAATTACGTCTTGGTATCTTCAAACATGACATTCTTAGCTATCTCTGTGCCTCTGTGTGTCTCTGTCTGTCTGTCTGTCTGTCTGTCTGTCTGTCTGTCTGTCTGTCTGTCTGTCTGCCTGTCTGTCTGTCTCTGTCTGTCTTTGTCCCTCTCTCTCTGTGTGTGTATGTGTCTGTCTGTCTGTCTGTGTCTGTGTCTGTCTGTATGTGGTTGCGTCTGTGGCATATATCATGTGCTATGGGTGGATTTTTGTTTCTTTTGAATTTCTTCCATCTTAAAAGCGACTTGCAGGTGACGTGTTTGTCAGGGTGTGTGTTGGGTAGAGTGTGTGTGTGTGTGTGTGTGTGTGTGTGTGTGTGTGTGTGTGTGTGCGCGCGCACTCGCACGCGTGTGTGTCTGGTTGTCTGTCTGTCTTTCTTTCCGTCTGTCTATCACTGCCTTTGTCTTTATCTCCGACTCTCTGCCTCTCATATCACTATATTTAATATTAGACTTTGCAGGTACACAGTACTTTTCATCGGGATAATATCGTTCAAAAAGTGTGTTGCATCTAAGCTAGAGTCTAATATTAGATGGATGATGGATATTTGTGCAATGTCGCGCCTTCATGAAAAATCCGGAAGGTAGCTACAAATCATAGACTGTACCAAGGATACACAGTGTCGTTCCGCCCTCACCGATGTGTGAGGGTGCCCCATCACCGCGTACCGTACACTGAGACTACAGATCACAGATAGAAAGTGTTCAAAGAGAGCTTTTAGAATTATTCAGCACGTAAAGTTAGAGCATTACAATTATGGATGATTACTTGATACAGCACTGTCCAAGACAAGACACCGCCAAGAGGTTGTTTCGTTTATCGTCATTTCGCAGTGTCGCGGAAGAAATACACAACTCTGGTTTGCCAGAATACAATGTGTCTATTACATCACAAAGTTTATAGAAAAAAAATGTAATTTCTAGATGAACAACGTATAGACAGAAAGTAATATGTTCTTGTGACATGTTGAGGGCGCTCTTGTAGAGAGCTGTAAAGTAAAGTTGGATTTAGTACAGTCTAAGCTCTGTCACCAAGGAACGACCATCGACTTTTGTTTATTGATGCTTTGTGTGTGTGTGTGTGCATTTTAGGTAAGTCTCCTTTTTTCACAGTTACGTTTGAGGTACAGAGCAACACATCATGCAGATGTTTTATGGGTGTTTACTTAGTCAGGTTTAAACCGTTAAAGGGTAGGGCCTACGCTTTCCCACAGCTATATTTTCCCCTAGGAAGGTTTTTTTTATCTATGTTTTTTAGTGCGAGGTCAAGCAGGGCTGACTTTGTCTCTCAGTTGCAACAACAATTCATGTGTAATCACTTTTGCCTTTGTACACCTCTATATTTGTGAGGTATTAAAGCCTGGTGGCAGCGTAACCAAGCAATAAGTTATAAAGTGTCAGACATGAAATTGAAGGATACTCAGATGATGCTATCTTCCCGTAGAAGAAATGTATGTATGTATGTATGTATGTATGTATGTATGTATGTATGTATGTATGTATGTATGTATGTATGTATGTATGTATGTATGTACGTATGTATGTATGTATGTATGTATGTATGTATGTATGTATGTATGTATGTATGTATGTATGTATGTATGTATGTATGTATGTATGTATGTATGTATGTATGTATGTACGTACGTATGTATGTATGTATGTATGTATGTATGTATGTATGTATGTATGTATGTATGTACGTATGTATGTATGTATGTATGTATGTATGTATGTACGTATGTATGTATGTATGTATGTATGTATGTATGTATGTATGTATGTATGTGTGTGTGTGTGTGTGTGTGTGTGTGTGTGTGTGTGTGTGTGTGTGTGTGTGTGTGTGTATGTATGTATACAAGTAATAAATGCCGTCCGGGTAAATACACACCGACGTAGACTAATAACCCAATACTTGGATGACAAAGCGATTTAATATTTGTTATTGCATATTTAATACCCCTACATAATGAATGTCTATTAAAAACTTAGGTCCTGACCAGAGCCGGGCCCTAACCAAGCACACCTAACCTACCTCCTAACAAAACGGGTTAACCTTGGGTTGACCTCCCAGAAGTTTTCCACTCTCCTACAATGTAATTGTTTCTGTCGCTACGCACGCGCACTTGCACAAAATTGGCAAGTCACTAACCACAATTTAAAGTCGACATGGTGAGTTTCCTCATGTATACTGACCCAACATTTTGTAACAAGGCCTCACAAAACATACTACGAACAACACTAGCAAAACCAAACATTTAAACTAAAAACACAATTACAACACATACATTTGTATCTTAAAATGTAATATAGATGTCGACTAATTGTTCATATTAACTTTACCTTGTTAGTTTCACTTCAATTGACCTTTTGGCACTTGGTTAGATCTGTATTGCTCAAATACAAACTAAGGTACACACTCTTTAACAAAACGAAGACTAGTGTATCCTTACTATATTTACCTTATATTAAAATCTTAACTACTTCACTTGCACTTGCAACGATTTATGTTAATATTTTAAATTAGATATATCATATATTCAAATGTTGAAAACCCTACAGCGCATTTCTTCCTTTTGAACATACGTGTGTGTTTGTACGATTGTATCCTTTACCCCAACAGAAAAGTGATTTCAAACCTTTTTTCTGTTCGTCAGACTTCATACTATTATGAAGAGCTCATTCGTTTTTCAAGTTATATTTAAACAAAGCTGGCAAACTGTGATAAAAACCATTCTATTGGTCGCCAAATATATGGAGCACGTCGTACATGGGACTCACAACTTCCCTCTCCTGAGAGGGCTCCCTACTGTCGCCGCCAAGATGGACGTAGTTCTATGACGCATTGATCACGGCGCCCTCTGGAGAGGCAACTGCGTGGTGACATTGCTCGCGCATGCAAAGACTAACGCCCATCACTGTTTGCCCGCTGAAGTTATTTCGACTGCTGTGCTTCTGCTGCGCATGTTTTCCAGTGTTGCGCGTTCGAGGTGACAAAGTAACTACAGGGAGACACAAAAGTTTATTTCTTGCAAAAATTTTAATTAATATAATTACAGATTAGCTGTGGGGATACTTGATCTCCTACAAATAATGCAGGCCATGTCCATATTAGATGCTTATATGCAAGTACAATTTTGAAATGCATCATCAAAGAAAAACTTTTCTTCTACCAATGACGAATGATGATGAATGAAGAGTAGCTATGTGAATGACTGGACCAATGAGTGTACGGTGTAATAAAATTAATAACACATGCGCTCGGGCAACATCACAATTAGTACCTGCCCTCGGGCTGGCACTCTTTACCAAAATTTTAATGATGCCCAAATTTTGGTAAAGAGTGCCACCCCTTGTGCAGGCACTAAATTGTGATATTGCCCTCGCTGACATGTGTTAGTATTTAACTAAGGATACATGGGTTGGAGTTACATATCTCACTACAGACAAATGGGTTGCAGTTACATATCTCACTACAGACAAATGGGTTGGAGTTACATATCTCACTACAGACAAATGGGTTGGAGTTACATATCTCACTACAGACAAATGGGTCGGAGTTACATATCTCACTACAGACAAATGGGTCGGAGTTACATATCTCACTACAGACAAATGGGTTGGCGTTACATATCTCACTACAGACAAATGGGTTGGAGTTACATATCTCACTACAGACAAATGGGTTGGAGTTACATATCTCACTACAGACAAATGGGTTGGAGTTACATATCTCACTACAGACAAATGGGTTGGAGTTACATATCTCACTACAGACAAATGGGTTGGAGTTACATATCTCACTACAGACAAATGGGTTGGCGTTACATATCTCACTACAGACAAATGGGTTGGAGTTACATATCTCACTACAGACAAATGGGTCGGAGTTACATATCTCACTACAGACAAATGGGTTGGAGTTACATATCTCACTACAGACAAATGGGTCGGAGTTACATATCTCACTACAGACAAATGGGTTGGAGTTACATATCTCACTACAGACAAATGGGTTGGCGTTACATATCTCACTACAGACAAATGGGTTGGCGTTACATATCACTACAGACAAATGGGTTGGAGTTACATATCTCACTACAGACAAATGGGTTGGCGTTACATATCACTACAGACAAATGGGTTGGAGTTACATATCTCACTACAGACAAATGGGTTGGCGTTACATATCTCACTACAGACAAATGGGTTGGAGTTACATATCTCACTACAGACAAATGGGTTGGAGTTACATATCTCACAACAGACAAATGGGTTGGAGTTACATATCTCACTACAGACAAATGGGTTGGAGTTACATATCTCACTACAGACAAATGGGTTGGAGTTACATATCTCACTACAGACAAATGGGTTGGTGTTACATATCTCACTACAGACAAATGGGTTGGAGTTACATATCTCACTACAGACAAATGGGTTGGAGTTACATACCTCACTACAGACAAATGGGTTGGAGTTACATATCTCACTACAGACAAATGGGTTGGAGTTACATATCTCACAACAGACAAATGGGTTGGAGTTACATATCTCACAACAGACAAATGGGTTGGAGTTACATATCTCACTACAGACAAATGGGTTGGAGTTACATATCTCACTACAGACAAATGGGTTGGAGTTACATATCTCACTACAGACAAATGGGTTGGAGTTACATATCTCACTACAGACAAATGGGTTGGAGTTACATATCTCACTACAGACAAATGGGTTGGTGTTACATATCTCACTACAGACAAATGGGTTGGAGTTACATATCTCACTACAGACAAATGGGTTGGAGTTACATATCTCACTACAGACAAATGGGTTGGAGTTACATATCTCACTACAGACAAATGGGTTGGAGTTACATATCTCACTACAGACAAATGGGTTGGAGTTACATATCTCACTACAGACAAATGGGTTGGAGTTACATATCTCACTACAGACAAATGGGTTGGAGTTACATATCTCACTACAGACAAATGGGTTGGAGTTACATATCTCACTACAGACAAATGGGTTGGCGTTACATATCTCACTACAGACAAATGGGTTGGAGTTACATATCTCACTACAGACAAATGGGTCGGAGTTACATATCTCACTACAGACAAATGGGTTGGAGTTACATATCTCACTACAGACAAATGGGTTGGAGTTACATATCTCACTACAGACAAATGGGTTGGAGTTACATATCTCACTACAGACAAATGGGTTGGAGTTACATATCTCACTACAGACAAATGGGTTGGAGTTACATATCTCACTACAGACAAATGGGTTGGAGTTACATATCTCACTACAGACAAATGGGTTGGAGTTACATATCTCACTACAGACAAATGGGTTGGAGTTACATATCTCACTACAGACAAATGGGTTGGAGTTACATATCTCACTACAGACAAATGGGTTGGAGTTACATATCTCACTACAGACAAATGGGTTGGCGTTACATATCTCACTACAGACAAATGGGTTGGAGTTACATATCTCACTACAGACAAATGGGTCGGAGTTACATATCTCACTAAGGACAAATGAAGCAAACTACATGTTGGAAGAGCTGTAATCTCAATGCTGATGTTACAGGCTGGCCATTCCTTTATCATGGCTGTACCACACAAAACCTTTCAACCAACCTACCCACAATGCAAGATGATAATCTGCATGATATATTAGACATTACATAGGTCTGTTTTCTGTGAAATTGTCAGTTGTACAATCATGAAGAAGATTTCCATATCTGTAACAACTGCTTGAGATGTTCCTATGGCAACTCTTTTGATTGACTAACACATATTATCATTTTTAGGGACCGGTCAGTTTCTCCAGCCGGGGGGGGATTCTTAAATCGGGCCGACAAAAGTGACCCCCCCCCAATCTGTAAAACCAAAAACAGGCTGAACCCCCTATCACTTAATTCTAAAACATGATGACCAACACCCCCACCCCATATATACAACATTCACATGACAGGTGTTTTTTATCATGACTCAGTGTGGACTGCTTGACTGTCTTGCATCTACTTTATAAGATCCCGGGTTAGCACTATCATAATTATAATTACTGACTACACAGGGTAAATATATTCCAAAAGGAGTTTAATAGCCTCTTGACAGTGAAAGGTAGGGGGAAAGCTTGAGAAAGGAATATGTACATCTCTTATGGGGGTCCTAGGGATCTCCCCATAGAAACCCAGGAGGTTTTTAACTCTGAAAAGTCCATTTTGAGACTATTCAGACATTTTCAGAAAATAATTTCCAAGCTTTACAAGACAGCACCAACATGTAACAAGCAACTACATATGGTTGAAATACTTTTGAAATATACTTTGATAGCATCTTGACAGTAAGAGGTAGGGGGAAGAGCTTGAGACTGGGATATGTTCACCCCATGGGGGGGGGTCCGAGGGGGTCTCCCTCTAAAAGCCCTGGAGGATTTTTACTCTTAAAGCCAATATTTAGGCTGATTATTTTCTTCCATCACAATCTAAAACACAATGACCCCCTATCCACAATTTTTAAAACAGCCTGAAGCCCCCCCCCCCCTGACAATTTCAAAAGCTGGGTGGGGTTTGAATATTTTGAGCTTCGACAATTGTTCACCGCCGTTTAAAGTGGTTGTAAATCAAGTTCAGTACTGTATGTTTACGTAATTATATCTCCGCTAAAAAATGATGCCCACTAGTGTTTGGTTTTCAAAGCAATTTAGTTTAAATGTGTGTATAGCCTGTATATTATTATATTAGTAGTATCATCACTGTACACAAGATAAATCTGTCAACTCGTACAACTTTTGAGGCTGTGATGTAGAACTAATTGTCAATACTCATAGAGTAACAGAAGATGAGGTGATTAAAGTTGAGTGTCAACGAAATTTAACGGGCAAAGGTTATTTTTTTAATTACTCACTGTAACCTAAAAACCCTAATCCACGGAAATTAACTATTTCCTGACTGTGTTTGTATTTAACGGTTAGAGTTTAGCTGAAAGTCAAATACTGATGATAATACAGGAGTGTTTTCAAAATGACGAACATCGGTTTACTCATTGTTTCCCATCCATGATATTTATCATTCCTAAAATTTCAGTTTGCCTGACAGATCACATTTTGATATAGTCTGGAGTGAGATTATATATATACTTGTGGAATGTGATCGTGATAGTACAGGTTTGAAAGGTAAAGTTCGTAACTTATAGGCTAGTCTAGTTCCTATACAGTATAGTTCCCATTATAAACCACCACGCTATCCAGACTACTAGTAAGCCTACCTCTATATGATGGTTATACGTTAACGTATAATGTAAAACCCATTGTAAATGTGAAACAGTTTAATTGTAAAATCACAGCCCAAGAATGGGATTTGAATTAATTTGTTGGTTTTTTTTTCTGCGGAGATGGAAGATTTCGACCATCGTGGAGAACTGTCACGTGTATATCACAAAATGACACGAAAGCATGATTGCTAATAATGTGTATTTTAAAAAGATCCAATGCTGACAATAACTGACATCTGTCCGAAAGGTACAATATTTGTATTGTTGAATTCAGGAATCCTGAGAACAAATTGGAATTGCGTAATATGTGTCATTTCGTCCAACTTATTATCATAAAGTGATGGTCAGTTATTAAATCTGAAATGTCAATATTTACTAAATATGTGATGATTTTAATTGGTGTCAGGTGGTCGAAGACATGATTCAATCGAGGTCTGTATGTCGTTAACGATATATAAAAGGACTAAGTTAACCTATCGTTACAATGGGAATACAGATGTGAAGAGGTCAGCAAATTGACACCATTAGAGGAGATACATCATTTGCGAAGACTTCACAACGCGTAGTTCTAAGTGGACGGCGAACACGGAAAGAGCAGTCGAAAGAAAGAATCCCCGTTCATTCACAATTGCTGCGAATATATTGTACAAATGATATGATATGGAGAGGAATATGGAAAAACTGATCGACACACACGTACGTTCGTTCTGTTGAAACTTACAAGCAAAGAGTATTGAATTGAACTACTACATATGACCAACCTGGACATATCAAATTATTGATGTTATATGACACAAAGAGTAGACTAGAAACGTTTACAGTTTGTGAGAATTTAGACTTTTGTCGTCAGAAATCTATAACAACTATCGTAAGTCGTACGTGAGTCAATCAAGTTTGTCATTCTGTTTTCAAACCAGCACTTGGACTTTCTACACTGCACTATGCGATGACAACCACATGACAGTCAAAGGAAGCCATGGATCGCAACATTCATATAAACATTGACTTTGGTTTCCGACTTCCAACGAAGAATACAACAATGGAAATATGGCCAGCTATACAAACCACCATAATAGGCATTAATATGGTATTTATTATTCTCGGAAATATCATCAACATAATTGTAATACAAAAGACCAGTTTGATTCCAATGGTTCCCAAGACAACCAGGATGTTTATGATGTCACTTGCTGTTTCTGATCTTGGAGTTGGATTTATGACTATCTTTGCCTTTACAGTGTCGTTCAGTGGAGTATGGTTCTATGGTGATGTTTGGTGTTTAATCACCGGTGTACATTGCCAAGTTTTTACCTCCATCTCAATACTCTCCGTACTACTTGTAGTAACCGAGAGATTTATAACAATCACGTGCCCTTTTCGCTACCATACAGTAATCACCGACACCAGAGTTATTGCCGTTATCGTATTTATGTGGCTCCTAGTTGAAATATTAGTTTGGGTCATCGTTCTCATCATCCCTGACGGATTCATTCGATTCAGTGACAAGATCATGGCATGTATGCCGGATTATGGTCAATTTGAAAATGACGTCATCACCATATTAATTGTTGTCACATTCATATTTGTACCCGGACTCTTCATAACTTTAATGTACTGTCGAATTTTACAAATTTCAAGACGTCATGCCAGACAGATCCAAGACGTGTCAGTTGATCGTCAACAAAGTAGAATGTACCGAAATAATTTTAAAGCCGCCAAAATGATGTTTGTTGTTGGTGGTTGTTTTATAATTGCATGGTTTCCATATGGTATTGGCACAATATACAAGTCTTTGTCTAACAATAACGACATATCTGATTGGCTAGTTTTCACGGGAGTCTGGTTAGCAGTGTCTAACAGTTTCTGGAATGTCATTATCTACAGTGCCATGAACAAAAACTTTCGAAGAACTCTGACAAACATTATAGGATGTGGTAAAAAACAAGTAACACCTAGTACCAGACAGCAGACGACACGGGGTTTGGCGGTCATTGAATCTTCACCTGTCGTTGTCATGGAGGCCACGACTGTCGCCCCACAAGTATCAAACTAAAAATATACTTGTTTACTCACTATTACATAATTTATTGTTTAGTAATGTTAGGTCCTGAGTACCTCATAAAAATAAGTGACGGTTAATAAATACAATAACTCGATCACATCCAGAGTTTGTCCGAAATAAGACACATCGACAATATGAACCTCTTGCTGTTATTGGAGATGGTCGGCATACATAAACAGCCCTCCCAATGTCATACTTTATAGCGATGCAATATTCAGTTCGGCCGACTGGACATGAAACTCTCATTTCTCTCTCTCCCACCCCTACCCCCACACCATAAAAAAGAAAACGAAGAATGTGTGATGTTATTTTCAAACCAGTAAACACCATTTTCAACAGATTGGTGTCAAATATTAAAATATTAAAGTTTACCCTTATGAACGACAATAAAATTATCATCTCATGACGAGATTATCGAAACGATCAAACATAGAACCATCGTATCGCAAACCACGGCCTGTTTTACGGCACCGTTCTTAACGAGCCTCCCACTGGAAGTTTCGAAGTGTAGCGGGAGAAATAACAGCTCTGGTTTGCGAGAATGCATCATAGGACATGCAGTTGTCAAATGCGGAATTGACATAAAACATGTAGAACTTGGAATACAAATTTGAGATTGATTTTCAAAGAGCCTAATCATTAACAGTTGAAATTTAATGTTATCAATAATTATATTGAATCCTTTAGATTGTGAACAACTTCTAAGATTTGGACTTGATGACAAACTTAAGTTTTGTTTTGTGTGATCACTATTTACCCAATTCCCTCTGCAATATTCTATTTATTACTAACTGCCCATCCTTTGAAAATAGTAAGATGAGAAACGTTATACTATTGAGAAGAGTTAGTGGCTGGAACGGGAATGTGACAGCCAGACTTTAACCAATGGAATCACTTTGAGATCTATAACCACTCTATATGGTGAAAAAATTGCATAGTCCTGAATATCAGTGATATCTTTCAATCACTACTTCGTGTTCGTGAATTCCCTTTCTCTATGCATTATACTTAGACATCAGTACAGTCAACGTCTGTCATCTTTGAAACAAAGCTAATCACACCAATAACTAGATATTAACTCACCTATACACTGTGTACTATATACTCCGTTCTATTCAATATTGCAATGTTTGGATCATTTTATACAGGTCAATACTTTATCGTATCAAACTTCCCACATGTCACAATTTCTGTCATCACTTGCATCAAGGCTGATTTCATGACATTTTATGTACAACCATCAACAGACAAGTATTTACAAATAGAACTTGTTACAAAAAGGGAAAGTAATAAATAAATTGGATTACTAACACTTGGCACAACATATATATTGAAAGTTCAGAGACTTTTGTTTGATTTGATGGACTGATATAGATATTATTCCCAAATATTTTTCTTTGTTCAGCCAAGGAAAATACAAGTGACCTGAGGGGTCTTTGTAGCTATCAGTTGTTTATACAGCCCATCAGGTCAGGAGTATTTTCCAGCTGAATGGTGTAAAATAGTGAGGAATAATATAATTATACCTCCTCAAGCATAATTTATGAAAATTGAGAAAATTAATGGCGATTTGGAACATTTTGGCAAATATTTGGGACACCCGGAAAAACCAATGACGATTCAATGTGTACATGGCAGTTCAGTCACAACACAGAATGACCTCGATATGGTTTATTAATACCACGTTGCCCCTGACAACCGATCAATGTGAACAGGTTTGAGTGTGAATCCTGGTGTATGTGAAAATGAGAGGTAGGGATGCAGTTGTATATTAATGAATATCATCACATCATCACCACAATAGGAGACATGAAATTAGTAAGATATACAACTCGGTGCTCAAGTGCCTTGTGTATATCCTGTACATAGTTCACATTTTCTATTTGAGAACAATCACAACATGACCACAGATAGATGTCCAAGTTCCATGTATATACCAAAGTTGTAAAGGGGATGGTGGGATATGGATGGCTATGGCTCAGCAAACACTAGCAAAGTTCACTGTGATCACAACTGCTTGGTTTGAACATGTGGTCACAAATATCATTGGGGGGGGGGGGGATGCAAAAATGGTAATACCTAATCTGGGGTTATTGGAAATATAGCCTTCCTGTAAGGGTCTGGGTAGCCAAGACTAGATTATTTGTAGTTGTGGGAATACCTAATCTGGGGTGATAGAAATGACAGCCTTCCTGTAAGGGTCTGGGTAGCCAAGACTAGATTATTTGTAGTTGTAGTAATACCTAATCTGTGGTGATTGGAAGGATAACCTTTCTAGGTGGGTCTGGGTAACCAAGACTAGATTACAAATGTATTTAGTTGTGGTAATACCTAATCTGGGATGATCAGTTGTATTGCTCTTTTTACCTAATTTCATCTTTTGCATGATGTCTTTCAAGCAAACACACTGGTGTTTTTTGACATGTACACATTCAACATCCATAACACTTACAGTCCACAGACACAATTTGACTTTTCAGACATAGTTTATTTGCAACAATTGATGGTTGTTATTTGATGGGTACATATGGTACAGTAAGTATACAAAGACAGTTTTTTTACTTCACTCAAATAAAAAATGAAGTCAATGCAAAATATTAGTTTCTTATGTTGCTTAGCTTGAGATAATTGTTACATCTTAGGTACCTCTGTTTTCTAAATCTTTGACTTTATAAATACGGACAAGCCAGTGCTCTGTTGTGTATGCTTCTTCAAGGACATCCAACTCAAAATCTTTGTTACCGATTTCAGCATTTCTGACACGGTCATAACCAGTTGGTTTACCTGAAACAACACCAACACAAATAATTTAATATTTCAACTCATTTTGCCATTTAGATATCATTCTAAATACTTTTCTTTGTTCAGTTGAGCAAAACACAAGTTTCTGTTTCTGGTGACTTGTAGAACTCTGAGTGATGGCTGTGCATGCATGTACATGGTATGGCAGCACTAGTGTAATGGTGAAGATTGTTGATACATACCAACATACATGTACACACACAGCTCTATGACATCACATGACATCACTGAAACATGTTATCAGACTGTTCACTAAATAAACATGACAATGTACCAGTAAATCTGATCAGTTCTGTCAAGGAATTGAAGAGAACTGAAAGAGGTTACTCACTGGTTGTGATGTTTACTTTTGTGAGGTTAAAAATTGAACCAAATCATTGGCTTACACCTATTGGAACAGAGTGTGCCTCACAAATAGACTCTACAGCTGTGGAAAATGATAAAGTTATCAATTGGATTAAGACAAATCTACCAAGTTACCAGGCCAATATGCTAGGGTCCTTTACTAAACCAAGTTACCAGGCCTATATGCTTGGGTCCTTTACTAAACAAAGTTACCAGGCCAATATGCTAGGGTCCTTTACTAAACCAAGTTACCAGGCCCATGCTAGGGTCCTTTACTAAACCAAGTTACCAGGCCCATATGCTAGGGTCCTTTACTAAACCAAGTTACCAGGCCAATATGCTAGGGTCCTTTACTAAACCAAGTTACCAGGCCAATATGCTAGGGTCCTTTACTAAACCAAGTTACCAGGCCAATATGCTAGGGTCCTTTACTAAACCAAGTTACCAGGCCTATATGTTTACTAAACCAAGTTACCAGGCCAATATGCTAGGGTCCTTTACTAAACCAAGTTACCAGGCCTATATGCTAGGGTCCTTTACTAAACCAAGTTACCAGGCCAATATGCTAGGGTCCTTTACTAAACCAAGTTACCAGGCCAATATGCTAGGGTCCTTTACTAAACCAAGTTACCAGGCCAATATGCTAGGGTCCTTTACTAAACCAAGTTACCAGGCCAATATGCTAGGGTCCTTTACTAAACCAAGTTACCAGGCCAATATGCTAGGGTCCTTTACTAAACCAAGTTACCAGGCCAATATGCTAGGGTCCTTTACTAAACCAAGTTACCAGGCCCATATGCTAGGGTCCTTTACTAAACAAAGTTACCAGGCCAATATGCTAGGGTCCTTTACTAAACCAAGTTACCAGGCCTATATGCTAGGGTCCTTTACTAAACCAAGTTACCAGGCCAATATGCTAGGGTCCTTTACTAAACCAAGTTACCAGGCCAATATGCTAGGGTCCTTTACTAAACCAAGTTACCAGGCCAATATGCTAGGGTCCTTTACTAAACCAAGTTACCAGGCCTATATGCTAGGGTCCTTTACTAAACCAAGTTACCAGGCCTATATGCTAGGGTCCTTTACTAAACCAAGTTACCAGGCCTATATGCTAGGGTCCTTTACTAAACCAAGTTACCAGGCCTATATGCTAGGGTCCTTTACTAAACCAAGTTACCAGGCCAATATGCTAGGGTCCTTTACTAAACCAAGTTACCAGGCCTATATGCTTGGGTCCTTTACTAAACCAAGTTACCAGGCCTATATGCTAGGGTCCTTTACTAAACCAAGTTACCAGGCCTATATGCTAGGGTCCTTTACTAAACCAAGTTACCAGGCCTATATGCTAGGGTCCTTTACTAAACCAAGTTACCAGGCCTATATGCTAGGGTCCTTTACTAAACCAAGTTACCAGGCCTATATGCTAGGGTCCTTTACTAAACCAAGTTACCAGGCCTATATGCTGTTATGATATGTTATGATGTTATCCCCCACCCTCCCTATTTTATGTTATCCCCCGACCTCCCTATTTTATGATGTTATCCCCCACCCTCCCTATTGTATGATGTTATCCCCCACCCCCCCTATTTTATGATGTTATCCCCCACCCTCCCTATTTTATGATGGTAACCCCCACCCTCCCTATTTTATGATGTTATCCCCCACCCTCCCTATTTTATGATGTTATCCCCCACCCTCCATATTTTATGATGTTATCCCCCACCCTCCCTATTTTATGATGTTATCCCCCACCCTCCCTATTTTATGATGGTAACCCCCACCCTCCCTATTTTATGATGGTAACCCCCACCCTCCCTATTTTATGATGTTATCCCCCACCCTCCCTATTTTATGATGTTATCCCCCACCCTCCATATTTTATGATGTTATCCCCCACCCTCCCTATTTTATGATGTTATCCCCCACCCTCCCTATTTTATGATGGTAACCCCCACCCTCCCTATTTTATGATGTTACCCCCCCCCTCCCTATTTTATGTTATCACCCACCCTCCCTATTTTATGATGTTATCCCCCGACCTCCCTATTTTATGATGTTATCCCCCACCCTCCCTATTTTATGATGTTATCCCCCACCCTCCCTATTATATGATGGTAACCCCCCCACCCTCCCTATTATATGATGTTATCCCCCACCCTCCCTATTATATGATGTTATCCCCCACCCTCCCTATTATATGATGTTATCCCCCACCCTCCCTATTTTATGATGTTATCCCCCACCCTCCCTATTTTATGATGTTATCCCCCACCCTCCCTATTATATGATGGTAACCCCACCCTCCCTACTTTATGATGTTATCCCCCACCCTCCCTATTTTATGATGTTATCCCCACCCTCCCTATTTTATGATGGTAACCCCCACCCTCCCTATTTTATGATGTTTTCCCCCCCCCCCTCCCTATTTTATGATGTTAACCCCACCCTCCCCATGTTTTGGCACTATGAGGATTGAGGACACTTGGCATACAGTTTTCTAAATGTAACAGTACATGTATCACTAACCTGCTTCAGTATAGACTTGACCAAATCGATAGTAGCACATTTTATACATCAGACAGTTGAGTAGAGTAGAGGAGCCTTCTCTGTCAACTCGGAATTCACCAGCTGGTGTGTAGTAGTCATGTTCATGTATATGGCGCCCTCTATCTGTACTGCCACCAATACGGACCATCCATAAGAACTTGTTGATATCTAGATACAGATACAGTGTCACAGCATAAACATAAAGTTGGCTTTTCTATATTGCATTCTCACACTGTGCTCATTGCCCCTGGCACAGAACTAGTCACATGGCACCCCTCTATACATGTACTTTCTCAACTCCCTGGGAATGTACATTGCATTGCAGCCTCTGTGAATTAAAGCACTCCACATTGCAACCTCTATCCTACCAGGTAACCAGTTAGGACAACCATGGGTAGTATCTTGAAACACTCCTGATCTTTCACTGCATACATATGTGACTTCATTGATTCCAACAAATAAATTAGATAGCATCATACCGGATGTATGAGATTAGAATGTCTGAGGTGGTTACTTAATATGTGTATTCTGTATTACTGATAAAGAATGACAAGATATAGATTAACCTACCATCTGAGGAGTATCCAGTCAGGCCACCAAATATAACCAGAACGTAATCCACATCTAATTCCCGCATTATCTCATAGGCCTTATCTTCAGTTGACGCCATGGCCTGTAAAGTACAACATACAAGGACAAAATTTATAAACTTAAGGTACACAGGGAAGAATTGCTGGCCTGGCGAGGCCTGTAGATCTGTAGCATACACTGTCACTCGTTCACATACTGTCCACACTACACCAGCCAAAAATGGCCCCTTATGTCACTCATTCCCATACAACTTATTGGTTGGAGAAGCAAAATTCTGGACAAAAAACGTCATATTTGAGGCATTCTTCCCCATGTACGTTTAAGTACCAGTGTTTTTGTTGATACATGTATAATCTATCTGACTTCCAAACCAGGCTTTGACAGTACTATGATATAAGGTGCAGTCTTTTTCACAATACCGTGCACCTTTTCTGTTTGATAGAACAATGCAGAAACCAACAAGAAATTGTATAAGCCACACTTTAAGATAACAAGATTGAATGAGTACAGTTTCTTGCTACATTTTGTCTAAGTGAAATGAACTACACATGCCACCATACAGACATCAAATGTACACCGCAAAGGACACTTTACAAAGTACACCGCAAAGGAAACTTTACAAAGTACACCGCAAAGGACACTTCATCGAGTAATTTGAACCTTAGCAAGGTCACTGGGTATGCTTAATACATACCTGACTTGTAAAACAAGCCCAATACATTGCCTGCATAATATCAAATGTAGCTAGCATTTTACTACCAATATAACCCACACTATTAACCTGTCCAACATGTGATGACACTGGTATGTAATTATTGGTATGAGTTTACTACTATCCTGTCCAACACATAATGACTGGTATGTAGTTATTGATGAGTGTACTACTATCCTGTCCAACACATAATGACTGGTATGTAATTATTGGTATGAGTGTACTACTATCCTGTCCAACACATAATGACTGGTATGTAGTTATTGATGAGTTTACTACTATCCTGTCCAACACATAATGACTGGTATGTAGTTATTGATGAGTTTACTACTATCCTGTCCAACACATAATGACTGGTATGTAGTTATTGATGAGTGTACTACTATCCTGTCCAACACATAATGACTGGTATGTAGTTATTGATGAGTGTACTACTATCCTGTCCAACACATAATGACTGGTATGTAATTATTGATGAGTGTACTACTATCCTGTCCAACACATAATGACTGGTATGTAGTTATTGGAGTGTACTACTATCCTGTCCAACACATAATGACTGGTATGTAATTATTGATGAGTGTACTACTATCCTGTCCAACACATAATGACTGGTATGTAGTTATTGGTATGAGTGTACTACTATCCTGTCCAACACATAATGACTGGTATGTAGTTATTGGTATGAGTGTACTACTATCCTGTCCAACACATAATGACTGGTATGTAGTTATTGATGAGTGTACTACTATCCTGTCCAACACATAATGACTGGTATGTAGTTATTGGTATGAGTGTACTACTATCCTGTCCAACACATAATGACTGGTATGTAGTTATTGATGAGTTTACTACTATCCTGTCCAACACATAATGACTGGTATGTAGTTATTGATGAGTTTACTACTATCCTGTCCAACACATAATGACTGGTATGTAGTTATTGATGAGTTTACTACTATCCTGTCCAACACATAATGACTGGTATGTAGTTATTGGTATGAGTTTACTACTAACCTGTCCAACACGTGATATATGTGTATTATTCCAAGTGTTATTATCCACCAGTATAGTTCGATTAGCCATAGCCGTTATTTGATATCCATAATCCCACCACGACATGATCTTAGCATCCTCTGCAGTGTTATGACGTAACCAATAATACGCTTCACGGAAATCATCAAAAATAAGACGTCCTCCATCACCAGCACGTGCAGACAATACAATAGATGGCGATGAATAGGCTTCTGATGTTACCCAGGTACAATGGAATGTATACGTCATTAGGAAGAGAGACATTAACAGGATTACAACGGTGGCCACTTCATTTTTGATTGGATAGTTGGCATCAGTTTTCTTACTCTTCTTGTCACGTTTACCAATTTCTAAGTTCTTCATGTATGCCATCAAAACACTGGATATACCAATACCTGACAGGATACACATGACAGGAGCCAACACTAACATCAAACGTACCATCACACCCTGTAATGTACAGCAGTATATCAAATCAAATAGTGAGAACAGTTCCCAAATTATATCAATCAACCTGCTAAATTGCACAAATGGTAACTTTATTTGGATTCATAGTTAGTAAATATGGAGGCAGTCCTAAGATGGCCGTTAACCATTGTCAACCAGAATTTCAACTTTATATGTATATTAACTGATGCTTCAAAGTGTTGAAGCACACAAACTTTACAACAGTACAGTGAAACACAGCCTAGTTTACAATATACCACAACTTTGACCTTAGCTTACAATGGTGTAAACTTTGTAGAAATGTGTGTCTGTTAATGACGGTATGTACCGGTACCTACCTGACTTTGCTAGATTGTACCTGGGTTAAGTACCAAACTTATGGTACGAAGGTATGGAAATCTATGCAAGTTTCATCAGATTTCCCTATGTTAACAGATTTACCATCAAAATTCTCATAAAAAGTAATGAAATCTATACATGGTTTACTTCCTCTGTTACCTGATACACAGGTGTACAAATCAATGTATGTCTTAAAAGGTTTCACTTCCTAACCACATTATGATACAAGATACAGATATTCTATGTATGGTTTCTACTGGGAATCCTTAAATAGCAACATCATAACATTGTGACTTACCGAAAAGTAGAGACTAGTTGTACCATACATAATGATAAATATGTTTGCATCGGTTAGCTTGGTGAAACAGTAGTACATACCAACTAGAAAATACATCAATAATGTATTGTGTTAGATACATACATGATGATGATAAAGTTAATTATAATATAACACTGCATGTAAATCACACAAACATGTACATGTATATCTATGTTTATGCAAAGCAGGCTACTGTATATGAAGTGTCCACTGCACTGTAATTATTACAGTATATGCTTTATGTATTGTATACCACAACAAACCCAGACAGTCTTGCTTTTTAAACAGTCAGTGTGAAGTTTGTACATATACATTTACTCTGATATCTAATCTGCTGCTAGCAGTGGAATATATATGGCATCATTTCATACAGTACATGTATAGTTCAGTGCAGTACTGACAAGAGCTGAACAGAGCAAAGAAGAGCAGTGCAATACTGTACAGTGCATTGTTACATATATACCACAGATTATCTGCACCGGTATGTGTGCATACTAGTAGTATTTTCACTGCAGTGTAATACTGTACAGTGCATATATTACATATATATACCACACTGTGATAGATTATCTGCAACGGTACGTGTGCATACTAGATGTATTTTCACTGCAGTGCAATACTGAAAACATTATTGCATTCCAGCATGCAATTATATGCAAATGAGGACACAATCGTTTGCTACACACAAAATCACATGATCGTGCTGTATGACTTTTGAGGAAATTTGCTTTTCAGATAAACATATGTAATATTAACAGCACCCTATGCCCCGTGAGTTCCAGTGTGGGTACTCAGGGGTATTTGCACTTGTGTTTGTAGTGTTTTCTGCTGCACTTTCACGCTCTATGCTTGTTACAGTAAAGTAAGGGCACAGAGAACACTGCAAGCACTTGTGCAAATACCCCGAGTATGCCACGCTGGAACTCACATGTCATGGGGTTCTGTTATAGAACTCTACAGTTCAATTCAGTACAATTCAGTACAGCACAGTGCAGTTATGTATAATACAATACAATACAGTACAGTAAAGTGCAGAACTGTACAGTACAATACAGTACAATGCAGAACTGTATAATACAGTACAGCACAGCACAGCACAGTATAGTACAGTACAATACAGCACAACACAGTAACACAATTATGCTGCTTGGAGGATGTGGTGGTGTTATTTTGAAATAGTCATTACACTTGTAGTATTGGTCCAAAGTAAGCTAAAAGGTAACCACAGTTCCTTTATATGCTTGTATGTGAATCAGTGAAAGTAAAGGTTTGAATAGCATGATTAGATTTCTCCCTAAAGAACATTTTCAAGGTTGCTAAGTCCTATAGTGATTTATTAATACTTTCTTGATAAGTTGAAATCATAGTCCAAACTAATTCAACTATTATATGTACAAATGCTATGAAAAAATCCTGTCGACCACACACACCCTTTCCCTTCCTGGTCTCTCACTGGCATCTTAAGATGGGTGTTTTGTGTATAAATTCTATAGAAACACTGCATGGTATACTGAGATAAAGTTATACAAATTGACAGAAAACAATGTGTATGAGTATAGCTACATACCTGGAAACATAAATACCAACATTTGTAAATCAAAGTAGAAAGAACTCCATGTTGTCGGCTGATGTTCAGATACAGAGGCAATAATTGGAATATTGTTCTTGGCATAGGATGGATCCAGCAGAGAGTAGAAACGACCAGTCCATGGTGAAATTTCTATACATCACAAGTCAAGGATAATTATACATAGATGTGTTTCTTGGAATGTAGAACATATTGCTACATTTAGATTGGAAATTTGATAGAATAGCGGACATTTTCCAAATAGCATTATTTTGCTCTTTGAGGAAATTCTTATAGATTACAATTAAGAAGTCCACATTTTCATTTTGCAGGCTTTTAGTAAAATTACACCATTCGGTAAGAAAACACAGTTGTCAGGGAAAGCTATAGAACAAGTTAGGAATACTGTCTTCTAATCTTAATGACTCCATGACTCCACATATAAGACAATACTACTGTAATAACCTGGGGCTGAATCATGGGCCTTTTATGGCCAATAACAGGTAAGGGTTAAGATTTTTATCAGAAAAGTTATTCTGAGAGAGATATAGATAACTAAATGTGTAGTAAGATGAACAATCTAACTACTTTGTTACTCTCTACATGTACATGTATGTACAATTCTTATCACATAAATATGTGCATATCTTCTACTGTGTGACATCAAACAGGGGTGATTTCATAGCATATCACCCATGTTCTACTGAACTATTTTTTCTCCGTACTGTTCGAGTGTTCGTGTCAATCCTACGCTACAATCAAGTTTATCGTAATAATTATGTGCTTTCAAAATGTAAATGTATACATTACGTTACATATATCCTTGGATGGCATGAGTTTGATATGTAGAAGTCCTTTTATTTTAATTTGATACATTTTATTCTATTTAAAAATCACGTAGATTATCAATGTAGTAGCTGGCAAGCTTCTGATTTTCCGTCGAGCTCAAATCTCCGAACTTACACAACCCGAGAAAATATGATTAAAATGACGGCACAAAAGTCGTATTCAGACAATTCTACTTACGTTTGAAACTAAATTTGATATTACATGTACATCGCAAGGTTATAACCGATAATTTTGGTTGAGAAACCACACAACAGTATGACAAATACCATACATATGGTAAGCTTGACCTTGCGACAGGTCACGCGATTATGTAATTTGCATAGCCGTCGGGTGCCATTTTTTAATACGCAATGAAGAATGTAGTGTGATGAAATGATGCAGTATTCATACAATATGATTTAAAATTTTAGTATGATTCCGTGGACTACAAATTCTCACCTACCGGCTCGAATTTGTATTAGTCCACGGAATCATACTCGGAGCATTATTTTTACTAACATTGATTTCATGGGATTATATATTTATCACATAACTAAGTATTTCCCCGTATTTTTCTAAAATTTTAAATCATATTGTACGAATACTGCATCATTTCATGGGATTATATATAAATATCTAATGCTGTACATGTATGTACAATTCATACCCAGTGCTGTACATGTATGTACAATTCATACCCAGTGTTGTACATGTATGTACAATTCATACCCAGTGCTGTACATGTATGTACAATTCATACCCAGTGCTGTACATGTATGTACAATTCATACCCAGTGCTGTACATGTATGTACAATTCATACCCAGTGCTGTACATGTATGTACAATTCATACCCAGTGCTGTACATGTATGTACAATTCATACCCAGTGCTGTACATGTATGTACAATTCATACCCAGTGCTGTTATTATAGAAAAGGATACTTCCAGTAGCACTAAGGACGGCTCCAACCGTGAAGAGAGTAATGCCAAACAACAAGGCCAGGGTACGGAACAGGATGGTGAAGTATTCCTTGGAAAGACGAGATCTGATGTAGTCAATAAAGGCATGGATCTGGCATAACCCAAATACACCTAACGCCTGTCATGGGGAAATGAGAGAAAATACATGACTTAACTTTCACACAATTACGGATCTTATTGATGTGAGTAAGCTAAAACAAACTGTGGACAGAATATATTTTGAAGTTATCAGAGTGAAACTGAAACAAGTCTTTATACTGCTACAAGTGTATAAAGTCTACACAGGAAAAAAACTGACAGCATAAAGTATTGGAAGAATGCAAGTTTATCAGATTTCCCTTTCATTACTATTTGGTTACTAGAACCTTAGTGAACACACACTGGTCTTTTATTGACTTGGAACTCTTACAGTTTATTAGTATCAGTGTTCTCCCCAGAGGGTTTTCACGTATCGGGTCCAATATCCTTTAATTTTTGCCAATACGTGATCAGTTGTCCTGATACACAATCAGATTGCATAGGGTTTGGTATATTACACATTGACATCATTGTTCATCTGTCACTCTGTCAGCTGACGCCTTGTTGTTTCGCAATGTTTGTATTGATCCTTCACACATAAGCGGCAAGTAAAACTTAAGAGTTTCTAATTAGTTCAAATGACTATTCAACCCTCTACCACTACCAGACAGATTTCATTGAAGTTTGCCGTCAGTATTGTTTTCGATAGGAATAAAATGCGTAAACCCGCTAATGGTAGTGTGATTCACACTCGGTACAACAGCTTTCGGTAAATCAAAGGCAAAAAAACGGCCTATCCGTAACGTTGGTTCGGCCATAGAAGCATGTCGGAACTGCCACATTTTGACAACTATAAAATTAAACGATGTCGTGCCATTTTGCTATAGAGTATAAAAGTTCGACAAACTGATGACGTTGGCATTCAGTGTCTAGTTAATTTTCTATGAGTGACTGAGTAACACTGAGTATGTCTCAACCAAAGAGCATGTGCAGTCTTCAATGTCGGAAAAAGAGTTGAACAGACTAATGTACCTTTCGATAAAGTGGCGATGTTAACTCCGATTATCAGTTTCATGTTCAATTTTACTCTGAAAACACTTTTAGTTTGTAGTTTGACATTGTTGATTGGTACACCGTACGACTACGATGAAAGCATGGATTTTCTGATATGATGGCCATGATGTCACAAACTATTGTGAGTTTTTGGAGTCCTCAGTATTAAAGTATAGTAAGTCTTGCATTTCACGAGATTTCGGACAGACACGATGCCTGCATGTAGCTATACAGAAACTTTTTGTGTTTCGAAAGTCTAATTTATCTGTGGACATTTAGATTGAAATAATTTCAGCTTTCCTAAGAATGATAATTAAAAACACTGCTTTAAAAAACTGTTATGGTAATAAATTGGCCTTCAACTTTCCTTTGGCCACATATACATGTACTACTTGTTTGATATTATGATGTACTCAGGAATATAATTATTGTGTTATGCTAATTTATGCTAATGAGCTGATATCGTATAAACAAATCCTGGGGAGAACATTGATCACAGTATATTACTTCTGCCAATATGGAAGTTTGAACATGAAGATCAAATGGTAATTCACCTTACGTGAATAAGGTAGATTACATCCTGGTCAATAAATAACTTACTGCCATGTGTTCATTGGACTGGATGGGTTGGAAACCAACATGTAATAAACACTATATTGACTTACTGCCATGTGTTCATTGGACTGCATGGGTTGGAAACAAACATGTAATAAACACTATATTGACTTACTGCCATGTGTTCACTCGACTGGATGGGTTGGAAACCAACATGTAATAAACACTATATTGACTTACCGCCATGTGTTCACTGGACTGGATGGGTTGGAAACCAACATGTAATAAACACTATATTGACTTACTGCCATGTGTTCATTGGACTGGATGGGTTGGAAACCAACATGTAATAAACACTATATTGACTTACTGCCATATGTTCATTGGACTGGATGGGTTGGAAACCAACATGTAATAAACACTATATTGACTTACCGCCATGTGTTCATTGGACTGGATGGGTTGGAAACCAACATGTAATAAACACTATATTGACTTACCGCCATGTGTTCACTGGACTGGATGGGTTGGAAACCAACATGTAATAAACATTATATTGACTTACCGCCATGTGTTCACTGGACTGGATGGGTTGGAAACCAACATGTAATAAACATTATATTGACTTACCGCCATGTGTTCACTGGACTGGATGGGTTGGAAACCAACATGTAATAAACATTATATTGACTTACCGCCATGTGTTCACTGGACTGGATGGGTTGGAAACCAACAAATGAGATTTGCATAGACAAGATGGTACCAAGACAGTAAACAGTACAGTAGGCAACGTAGATGCGGTGAGAGAAACGTCCTCCAATCATCAAAGCCAAGACGTGAAGTGGAATTAAGTTGATCAGAAAAACGTAGCCTCCCCATGATGATACCTGTCAATCAAACATTAATTTTGTTAATTAAATAACATCCTCCAATCATTGAAGTCAATTCAGACGTGAAATGGAATCTAATTGATAAGAAAGATGTAGGCCCCCCCCCCCCTCCCCCACCATGACAATACCTGTCAATGAAACATTCAACCAATCTGCACTCACCATGTAAAAGTAGGCGATAGCACACATTGTAGCCCACATGACTGACCCAGTCTTGACAGCCTTGATCCATAATGTATATGTTAGCAGCATACAGAAGATAGCAATACCTTCATTGTCATAGGAACCAGCCACAGAACGGGAGATGTAACCTGGTACAATGGCAATCATGCAGGCAGCAACCAAACCAGAACCAGCATCCTGTAAATTTTCACATTACATCAATCTAATCTTACCAATATTGTAGATCACATTTTGGAATAATGAATATTTATGAGAGCTGTTTTACACAGTTAGTGTATAGGTACTCAGGAGATTCATCAATATTCAGTATGCAACTAGAATACATTATTTCAGCTCACTCCTATGATGCAACAGCCCATAGCAAAACTTAACAAGATCAACTTGATGCTTCTCTGAAATCACAAGTAGCTGTAGCCTAGGTGATGTAAAAATCAGGAAATAACTCTCCAGAAACAATAGTTTATGGAAATGTCTCTATTTCCGGGAGTGGCGTTTCACTTTAAACAAAATGTTACATTTTCCTATACATGTCAGATATATATGAACAAACCATTTCCTGGTTGATTTGGTAGATATTACACTGCTCTATTACTTGTTAAGATTGTACAAGTGTGGCAAAACTACAAGTTTTTACACAATCAAAACAGTCAACATTTTCCTTCTACTTTACAAAACATACAATTTGTATGTGTATGTATGTATGTATGTATGTATGTATGTATGTATGTATGTATGTATGTATGTATGTATGTATGTATGTATGTGTGTGTGTGTGTGTGTGTGTGTGTGTATGTGTGTGTGTCTGTGTTTGCCTGTTTGTTGGTGTGTGTCTGTGTTTGCTTATGTGTTTTGTGTGTGTGTATGTGTGTGTATGTGTGTGATAGATAGATACTGACAGACTCACCTTGAGTTCCTTAGTGAAATGATATGTGACCAAAGTAGTCAATGAACTGAACAGTGGAGCTAAAAACACACATACATTTCTGATATCGATAGTGATATTAAAGAAATGCAGGAAGTGATAGATAGCTGCTGATGTTACCATTAATCCTGTAACCAAAATGTACAAAACATCTATTAATACAGAGGACTTCACTTTCACTTCATTTCAAATATTGTTAAGTGAGATCTTATATCTAATAAAGTAAAACTCTAATCTTTTATGTCAAACTTTCAGTGTATTGCTTGTGAAAGTACAATCCCACTATATTTATTTGGTCCTGCTTGTTTCCAGCATGGTTACTTTACTATACACATTGTTTTGTATGTATGACTATCATTTTAAAGTGGACATTGTCATGGTTACTGACCACAAACATTACTTTCAGAATCCTACCCCAAATTGTACCACCAATGATACGTCCTAGAGGGTACCATGCTCTATCATCAAACCAATTATGAAAGTTATAGAAACCTTCTTACCTGGATAAATTGTACCACCAATGATATGTCCTAGAGGGTACCATGCTCTATCATCAAACCAACTGTGAAAGTTATAGAAACCTTCTTACCTGGATAAATTGTACCACCAATGATACGTCCTAGAGGGTACCATGCTCTATCATCAAACCAATTGTGAAAGTTATAGAAACCTTCTTCAGTCAGGAATCGGGTTGTTCGGTAATTGAAGTAAGGATCAAACTCATGAATAACACTTTCAAATCGGAGAACAGAAAACAGACGAGTAGCAAATGCTGAAAGAAATACAAAAACAATATGGATCAATGGAGAATATAAGGACAGCACAAAATAATTACTTTGGAATGATAAATTAGAAATGAATGTGTCATTTCACTCCATATACTATAGATCTTGATCAGGCAATGATTTTAATTATTCAGTGTTAATGTATCTCTCCTATGTAACTATCAAACTTGAGTGATATTGTACTGAACGTGGCTAGCCAGGCATTTTTACTTCATTCTTTTCCCTATACAGCATATCTCTAGTTGTTTTTGCCATTCCAATGTCATTCATTATACTTACATAAGACCATAGCACATCCAAGGATGAGTAACTTCATAAAGGTATCTTGTTTATCATATGACATCCTCATCCCCATGAATGAGGGTACAGGTGTAACTAACGGACCGGCCTTCATGATGACTTGTCTACCAACAAACCTAGAGAAAGATGATATCTTTTAGCAAAGGACTACAACCAAGGACACGCAAGCATTTACAAAGGGAACTTGTTTCAAACTGTGAAAGTAAACAACTGAATTGGATTAATAATGTTTACCATAGCAGGTTTAAATTACAGAGACTTGTATGGTTTAATAGGAATAGTTTTATGGCTTCTTATGTACATGAAATGCCAGGGGAACTTGACATTGTTCTGTGAGTGTGATCAGCTATTATGTAAAGAGGCCATAAAACTGTTCTTATTACATTGTAAATGGAGAATGTACATGTAATACTTGTCTCTCTACTTCCAGCATACTACTGTGTAAAGTGGTATTAATCCAATTTACTTGTTGACTTTCCTTTTCATAACAAGTTCCACATGTAAATGCTTGCCTGTTAGTGGTTTTAACTAATAAATGTTACTTGTAGCTTGCACGATAAATCTTAGTATATATGTGACATTGTGTATGTTTAAGAAATATCTTGTAACAACTAAATGTGAAAATGCTCTTAGACTAGAAGATTTTATTGTAAATAAACCTAGATATTTTCACTACTAGAAAATGTTTGCAATTTTACAGACTTCAACTAGTTCCCAAAGACTAATGTTTACACATTGAATTTATTTTCAATCGTGTCATTGCACCAGTTTTGACAAAATGTCCTGACCAGAAACAATTCTTTTTCATCATTCAATGATACAGATCAACATGTAGCTGTACTATGTTAAATATGAAATAAAATTATGTATTATTTTCCTGTTTATGTAATATTATGTAATTATGTTATGACTTTATGTTCTGTAGTTATACATGTAACATATGGACTCATTTCAAATAACTTTTGTGTCACAATAATGCCTACACCACTTTCATAGTTTATGAAATGTTCAACAAATTATGCACAAAATTTGTCTAGCTATTCAGATATGATATAATGCAAAAATGTTGAATATCACTGGAAAGGGTGTGTGTGTTAAATCCTGTATATGGGAGGGTAGTAGTGGGGAGTATTCCAATATGTGTGATTGGTGTTAGTTGAATGTTGCGGTAAACACATGATAGGAGGAACTCAGATGAAAGTCATAGTCGTTGTGTCTAGAAATAGAATGGAGAATATTGGTCGCTGTGACCGTACACGTTGTTAGTAATGTTACTACCGGTAGTAACGGGTGGATATTGAGGACACCCCGTCCCCATCTTAAGTTACTGGATCACAGTAATGCCTAAGTAACGGTAACCACAGTCTACACGTATTTACAAAAATAACAAGTTTTATTTCACAAGGGACTATGTTACCAAGAATGAAAAGTATTTTGTCCCTTCAATCAAATGACAGTAACTGGTTTGGAATGGTTTGGAAACTGATACCATATACACTACATGAACAGTCTGTGGAATCATGTCTTGAACAGTAATGATGCCACGTACACACATACACAGGCAAAGGGCAAAGGTCGCACATTGTCGCGTCAATACTCAAGTTAAGTAAATACACCTAAATTCACCGTCAATTTTAAACCTCAATCATTGCAATTAAAAGTGATATTCCAACCAATATAGCATCTTTGCTTTTAACAGAACATCATTATAAATGCATCGGTTGAGAAATCAAATCGGAAAACGCAAAATTCAGCATGCAAGTGTGACTTATCGAATCCACACACGCTCACCTCTCATAAACAGCTGAAAAGGGTCGTTTTTCGCCGAATATACCCGAACGATACCGAGGTGCATTGCACTGACACGGATGCGATGTGGCACCCCCGAGGTACGTGTCAACGAGTTTAGATTCCAGCTAGCGATAAAAGGAAGTGTGTTTTCATACTATTACATAATCACTTGTATTGTTTTTGTTAAAGCGATCTGTTAATCTAGTTGCTTCAAGACTTACAAGGTGGAACTCGACCTTCCCAGCCTCTCCAAGCTTCATTTCCCGATCGATCAAATCTATCGGAAACTGCCACAACTTGATTGGCCGATAGCTTGGCCTCAAATGACGTCAGTTATTAGCATGAAGAGCTGCTCGCTGGGTGGAAGCCGATCGATCGATGTGTTTATATATGTACTAAATTTCACCTAAAATTCGTTGGAAATATTAGACCCAAGTACCTCTCCGAACGGTAAGTGTTTCAGTCAATATAATGAATATTTTTCAGCTAAAATTTACGTTTTTTATGTTTCGAGAGGTCTGTGAGATAATACGTACGCAGTGTTGTCAATGTCATTATATTACTGATTTGTGGACGAGCTAGGTGTACGATATTGCTTCTGGTATTGAGAATTTGCTGCTGTATATAACTATAATTGGTACTTAACTCCATTAACATCAAGATTACAAGATACCTTGATATCACCAGCAAACAAGAAACAGTCATGTCCAATGAAAAAAAATGGAAGATCTCACAGGGTTTATTTTTCTCAAACGATTTTGTTAAAAATGCATGTGATATTATTTGTACATGGTGGAGTAGATTTACTCGTCATTCTGTCAGTGTAATTGTAATACCGAAATCTGACCTAGCTTGTACATGTAAATGAGATCATATGCAAGTGATAGATAACATGACAGAAAATGAGATATAAAATTGCTGAATATTTGAAAACAAAATACACACTTCAAATTGGAGTTCAGTTCAAAATTAAGGGATAATCTTTGAAGTATTTTTGGCATGACGGATTGATGTTAAAAGCACGTCATGAATAAAACATGAGTTATGTTTCAGGGTTTGATAGTAAATTAGCCATGGCAGATGTGTAATTAAATTACGAAATTAAAACAAAATGGGAAATAAAACTAACTGATTACATTTGTGACTTCCAAGGTGCATGGCAAATACAGCTAAAGATTTACAAATAAAATTGTAGGTAACAACATATTAACTGACAAGCAATTTTATTCTAAAAGCATAGAAAGGATGCATAACTCATATTACTGATATTTTTATTTTAAGAATGCTTAATACAGAAATCAATAAAATTAAAAGCAAACATAGAATATAGATTTGGGATGAAATCATCATGTTCATAATATATTTCACTCTCAGTCAGGATGACCTTTGTGGTTTTATGTGTTTAGTAATAATTTAGAGACAAAAATGAGAGCACTATGTCGGATTGTAAGGCATGCACTTCATAAATAACACTGTCTTCTTTTATTGTGCATGGCATTCATACAGTGGAAACTGTAACTTAATCGGTTTTTACATACCCTTGCTGGAGTTCTGTAATCTAACATGTGAAAAGAGACACATGTACACGAACTGTGTGAATATTATGTGATTAGATTTCTACTAGTTAGTACTACAATGTTATAACTGTCATTTCCCTTCAAAGGTGTTGTGACATGTCATTGAAAGTACTAGTATATATTTTACCAAATTACATCCCAAAATAATATATTATACCACAAAATATGAATGCATTATTGTACCAAAATTACTCCACCTATATGTATTATCAGTGTATAATAACCTACTAGGTAGATTTGATCATATTTCCCTGGCCTCGGTACATCTATTTACACTCTGAGTTTGGAACTACTAGTACCAGTTAGTACTACAAGATTGATAATGTATCTAGCCTAGATATATTTTACCAGATTTCCCTTTCTACACCCCAGCCAGGGTTTATACTCACTGTTTACTGAGTACATGTATATTGTATGTAAACCTCAATGCAGTAGTGGAGGACCGAGAGCGATGTAGTGAAACCGCTACAGTACTGCATCTATGTTTAGCCTTAGTATATTTAACCAGATTTCCCTTTCTACACCTCAGCCAGGTTTTATTCAGCCTTAGGCCTAAAAAAATAATTGTTTGGTTCCGGTTACCCGACCCCACCTAGCTTTTCACTGCCCACCCTAAACTTTTTATTACGTAATCGAGAAACAAATTAATAAAATCGCAAAAATTACAAAGTCTTGAGAGAAATAGTGGATGCGGAAACTGACATCAATTTAAAAAGAGAAGATAAAACTATTCTTCTAATCTGTAATGGCTGTACATCTGATAGGAAGAAATCTGAACTAAACAGTCACATATAAAAAAAATATATATAATAAAATAAAATAAAAACATCTCTGTACCCCACCTATTCTAAAATTGAGTGTAACTGGAACCACACAATTTCTTTTATTAGGCCTTAGTAAAAATGAAATGTATTATATGTAAATTTAATAAT
This sequence comes from Glandiceps talaboti, assembly GCF_964340395.1. Taxonomy (NCBI): domain Eukaryota; kingdom Metazoa; phylum Hemichordata; class Enteropneusta; family Spengelidae; genus Glandiceps; species Glandiceps talaboti. The sequence continues at coordinate 21,633,292 of NC_135562.1, read as the reverse complement.
GTATAACATAGGACCCTGGTATATTTTGCCAGATATCCATATCTACATCTCAACCATGGTTTATTTAAGCTAGTAAAATATTGAATCTTTAAGAGATTTAAAAGTCAGAATAGTATGGCCTTGACATATTTCCCAAAGACATACATGTAAAGTCAAAAACAGTAAATAGTTATGATTCTAAGAAAAAGTAGAAATGTTAGTATGCTACATGGATGTGGAATTTGTCCCATATGTGTTATTTTGTTTGAGTGCTATTATTAATTTATCACATGTAGGTAGACCACAGATTGATAACGATTGAAATACAGTTTAACAATTAATCAATGCAGATTCTGATACATAGGGATGTGTCATGTGGTAGCCTTGGAAATATTCACTCTAGTCCTGTGTAGTTTTCTTGTTATATAATGTACATATGCAACAACATTTAATATGAATCAACAAACAGATTTACATTCAAATAGAATATAACAACATAATGGTTGCCACAGTCTTGTATTTCTTTACAAAATAAAATCACAAAGTTATAAATGAACATTGTCACTCAAAATGTCAGAACTCGATGTCAGTTTTTCATAATTTGTAGCCGAGATACAATCTCACAGTGTTTTTTACTTTATATACATACAAGATATAGGTTGGGGAACCCCAGTAAACAGAAAGAAGGAAAGTATAATTCTATTAATAGTTGCAGTTTCCCGTACAGTCTACCATAATTTTGTTTATGAACCACAGTAAAATTACTGGGAACCTTGGTAGATTTTACCTGTTATTGCCCTGAACAAAAACACTGTCTCATCACAAATTCACATATCATTGTATTGTTTGGAATCTTCCACTCTCAATTTATTTGGAACTGAAATAGGTTTGTCCTGAATGAACCTTTCTTTCATTTCCACATATTTTATTATAGGGGTTGTAAATACTCAGATAGATCAGGGTATGGTATTTTGCATGGCTTTGTCCATCTGTATCAGTGTATATATAGAATACTATGTAAACATCCAGTGAGTGATTATCACATACACAAGTACTGTAGCTGGTAGCAACTTAGTAGTAATAATGAGTATGCTGAACAATTGATATGACATGCAGGATTTCAAGTCATAGTAAAATACTTAATGTGATTTTGTTATGATTTCTCACTGTGTCTGTCATCAGGAGATAAAAACTAGGCTAAAGTAATCAACTTAAAATATTTCTTTGTTCTGATATTTTTGATCTGATACAAGTAGTTAGTTTGTGAGATCTGACGTGTCCATATGCTATCAGCTAGTCATTTTGACAAGTCTGATATGGCTGAACAACACAAAATATCTTACAGTCTAACAAATTGTTGGGTTATAAAAGTTTTAGTACATGTGTATGAATATTTCAATAAAGTGTGCAAACAGAGTATTATGTATTATTTATTTCCTTTTTTTGAAATATCATTTAGTAGTTTTGCTGCACATTAAATGTTATTATGACTTGTTTTGACTGAATTCAAATCTGGTATTCAGGTATTATATGAATTCAACAATTTAGGATAGCATACATGTACACATATCATGTCATCAGCTGTACTAACAATACACTATGCACATATTGTAACTCTTACTGTATGAGTTTAGCCGGAAGTCCAATTTTGCACTTCTTTGCACTCTGGGTTACATCTCTGCAGTTAATGTTATCTGTGTGGGCTTCACATGTGTACTGTGAGGCTCATAATAAGTGTAAACCAGGAGATGAGTTTTAATTCCACTGAAGGCATGCATCAATATTACCAATACCATTAACTTAGTTAAATCAAGGTTTGTGTAAGTATTTTCACTTGAATGAGAGAAAACTTGTCAACTCAGATGGTGCCTCTTTTCGTTGTAACATTGACAACATAGACACTAGACATAGACACTAGATAGCAGCTACATAGACACCAGATAGCAGCTACATAGACACTAGATAGCAGCTACATTGACACTAGATAGCAGCTACATAGACACTAGATAGCAGCTACATAGACACCAGATAGCAGCTACATAGACACTAGATAGCAGCTACATTGACACTAGATAGCAGCTACATAGACACCAGATAGCAGCTACATAGACACTAGATAGCAGCTACATTGACACTAGATAGCAGCTACATAGACACCAGATAGCAGCTACATAGACACTAGATAGCAGCTACATTGACACTAGATAGCAGCTACATAGACACTAGATAGCAGCTACATAGACACTAGATAGCAGCTACACAGTCACTAGATAGCAGCTACATAGACACTAGATAGCAGCTACACAGTCACTAGATAGCAGCTACATTGACACTAGATAGCAGCTACATTGACACTAGATAGCAGCTATATAGACACTAGATAGCAGCTACATTGACACTAGATAGCAGCTACATAGACACTAGATAGCAGCTACATTAACACTAGATAGCAGCTACATAGTCACTAGATAGCAGCTACATTAACACTAGATAGCAGCTACATAGACACTAGATAGCAGCTACATAGACACTAGATAGCAGCTACATAGACACTAGATAGCAGCTACATAGACACTAGATAGCAGCTACATTGACACTAGATAGCAGCTACATAGACACTAGATAGCAGCTACATAAACACTAGATAGCAGCTTCATAAACACTAGATAGCAGCTACATAGACACTAGATAGCAGCTACATAGACACTAGATAGCAGCTACATTGACACTAGATAGCAGCTACATAGACACTAGATAGCAGCTACATAAACACTAGATAGCAGCTTCATAAACACTAGATAGCAGCTACATAAACACTAGATAGCAGCTACATAAACACTAGATAGCAGCTTCATAAACACTAGATAGCAGCTACATAAACACTAGATAGCAGCTACATAGACACTAGATAGCAGCTACATAGACACTAGATAGCAGCTACATAAACACTAGATAGCAGCTTCATAAACACTAGATAGCAGCTACATAAACACTAGATAGCAGCTACATAGACACTAGATAGCAGCTACATAGACACTAGATAGCAGCTACATAGACACTAGATAGCAGCTTCATAAACACTAGATAGCAGCTACATAAACACTAGATAGCAGCTACATAGACACTAGATAGCAGCTACATAGACACTAGATAGCAGCTACATAGACACTAGATAGCAGCTACATAGACACTAGATAGCAGCTACATTGACACTAGATAGCAGCTACATAGACACTAGATAGCAGCTACATAGACACTAGATAGCAGCTTCATAAACACTAGATAGCAGCTACATAGACACTAGATAGCAGCTACATAGACACTAGATAGCAGCTACATAAACACTAGATAGCAGCTACATAGACACTAGATAGCAGCTACATAGACACTAGATAGCAGCTACATAGTGTACAAGATTTATGTCAATGCAAATGGATTAGACATATCTCTACTCAACCATGAATTGGATATATTTTGCAATGCCATGAATATCAAATATTAAATTTCTTGAAACTGTGCTAGTTGTAACATACAATGTATATTCATGGGTGTGTTTCTTTGAAGTACATGTACCGGTATGGTGGAGATTATACATGTAGGTTAATACGATTTGTGACTAATCAGTGATGTCATCTCAAGAATAATTTTACCACTAGGCTGCCTTTAGTTAAACAGCATTTTGATTTAAAATGGGTGAGTACAATGTATGCACAGTGGTTAGTAATTTTACCTCTAGGTTTAGTTAGGCAGTATTTTGAAGTGGGTGAGTATGAACAATGAACTGGTTTGTAATTTTACCTCTAGGTTTAGTTAGACCACATTTTGAAATGGGTGAGTATGCACTGGTTAGTAATTTTACCTCTAGGTTTAGTTAGACCACATTTTGAAATGGGTGAGTATGCACTGGTTAGTAATTTTACCTCTAGGTTTAGTTAGTCGCACCGGACGAAGTCAGAATTCAGATTTCAAGACTCAGATAGTAATGTCAAGTCAAGTATCTGGGCTATCAGAAATTCAAGAATTTCAGTTTATGCTGTATAGTTGATAGAGATTATTATTGTATTGCAGTAGCCCACAGACTCACTTGTCCTAGTGAGGTGTGAAAACAGACAGGAAACAGACCTCAAAATATAGTCCAAATATAAACAAAGGAGCTAATTTGCTAAGGCAAGTTACATGTAAACACAATACAAAGGTTGTCTCAGATATACTGTTGGTCCAGTTCAGTGCCATTATTACGTTGTATTGGATTTTGATGCTACATGTAAACAAATTCTTTTGATTGATTGATTGATTGATTGATTGATTGATTGATTGATTGATTGATTGATTAATTAAAAGTTGCAATGAAAGACACAAACAATCAGAAAATGTTTACATATACATATATACATGTATGCATCATTGCATGTAGACATATCAAAATAAAGTTACAATATGCATGACTGTATATTTCCCAGTGGTGTAAAGTTACAGTGTCACTGTGTGTATACTATATACATGTATGTGTATATTTGCATTCACATTGTACATCAGGTGTTTCAAAGAGGGTTAAATTGTGATACATCTGTTTCTGATCATTTGAGAGGCACAAGCTGAGTTTACAAGTGTTTTTATCTTTAGTGAAAGTGCTAACATGATATACTGTAAAATGCAGACTGAACTATCCTGTGAATTTATGTCATTACATGCCTTTGACATTAAAAATTGCCTTCTGACATTGTTAACTCAGTTGATGGCATAATAGGAATTTCATCAACATTTTAGTGTATCATACATACATGCACAGTATATCATTATTAATAGCATATTATGTGTAAAGTACTATGGTTTGAGTTCTGCCACTAGTAAGTGATATATGTATATGTTTCAGTACAGATGAAGCAAACATTTGATCACAAAAAATGTAAACTTGAAGCTTATCAAGTAGTTTTTTTTAATCATACAAAAACCAATGAAACCAGCTGACTTCTTTCCTATAGACCTTGTCCTTCTAAATAGTCCTTTCAGTTGACAGATATATTCAAATGGTAAAATTAAAAGATTGTAATCATTTGTATCAACCAAAAACTAGTATGCCAATATCGTTATATTATAGTAGACATGAAAAGACCTTGTACTGTGAAAGTACATGTATCTGACACTTGCTACATTGGCTAAATATAAATCACTCACAAGGAAAACTATTTTTCATTTGAATGACCAACAACAAAACTGTTTATCAGTTGTTAGAGGACACATGAGTCATAACAATGTTTCCCCTCCCCCACCCACTTGGGAATGTGTGTTATCAAAATACTTTCATGGCTGTAAATGTTTAATTCATTATTGTCACACAATCAGCGGCTGGGCAGGCTGCCATATTACCAGTTGCAAATTTTTGTTACCATAGCCCCCTTGACACTACCTTTAATTTCAACCATGGCAAGAATTGGTAGTCTGTGGACGTGGGACTATTACATGTGATTTCAACCCTTGACAAGAATCCAGGTAGTCTGTAGACGTTTAATTTCAACCCTTGATAAGAATTGGTAGTCTGTGGACATGGCACTGCCATTAATTTCAACCCTTGATAGGAATTGGTAGTCTGTGGACGTGGCACTACCAAAGTATCATTAATTTCAACCCTTGATAAGAATTGGTAGTCTGTGGACGTGGCACTACCATTAATTTCAACCCTTGATAAGAATTGGTAGTCTGTGGACGTGGCACTACCATTAATTTCAACCCTTGATAAGAATTGGTAGTTTGTGGACATGGCACTGCCATTAATTTCAACCCCTTGATAAGAATTGGTAGTCTGTGGACGTGGCACTACCATTAATTTCAACCCCTGATAAGAATTGGTAGTTTGTGGACGTGGCACTGCCATTAATTTCAACCCTTGATAAGAATTGGTAGTCTGTGGACGTGTCACTGCAATTAATTTCAAGGCATATCCATCTACAGACAAACTGTACATTCATTGCAATTAGTGTTATAGTTCAACCAGGGAAAAGAGTATCAAAAGTGTTCATATTCCAGCAGCCACTGAACTGTGTTTTTGTGAAAGGTTTAACTAGTTAAAACCTAGCAGAGTTCCCCAGCTATTCTACTGATATTACCCACCAAAATATTGGACAGGTACAAAAAACTACAATTCAGATACATGTATAGAAAATTATGGCAAACTTTACGTCCCCCTCTTAACTAGTCTACATGTAGTTCCTATACAATACGAGTTATGATTACTATGATCATCTCTACAATCGTCTCATATCTTTTATATTGTGATGATGATAAGTATTAAATCATAGGAACTAGACTACCACCTATCATACTGGGATTCCCATCTATATAACAAAAACACTGCCAGAGTGTCAATTTACCAAGATCCCCAACAAATTAATGGTACAAAGTATGGAAATAATTGGAAATCTGCATGCAAGTTTTGTGAAGTTTCCTGTATGTTACCAGGGTTACCAAACATTGACAAAAACACTGTACATCATTGAATTGCCCATGTATTGTACCAGATTTACCAAACAAATTATAGTTACTTAGTTAGGCTATATGAAAATGTTTTAGTAGAATTTCTTCTATAATGTTACTAGAGTTACGAAACCTTAGCAACAACAGTGATGAACAGAAACAGTCAGTCTATTGTTGGGTTTAGAGATATCATATATTGCTATTAATCTATTTTGTGCATTTATGTTTTCTTTACTAGATACCTTCAACCCCCAGTGTGTTTACAAGATAAGACAACCATTTATACACAATGATGCATATACAAGAGTCGTAACGTTTGGTGACGAAGTAAAATATAGTTGGTTATCATCGTCATCATCATGACTGACGGTTATCAGCCATTAGAATCAGAAACCACTAGTCTGGTTGATGATGGAGGTGCTACGAGAGATATGGGTGGAAAACGTGAAGTAGAATGGAGCAAATATGGTCTAAGTGATGATAAACAAGGGAGCGATAGCTATCAAGAGGGTGGTCCTCATGTACAGGAATTATTTGATGAACAACAGGTAAGGACATGTCATCATTTATCACAGTATAGTTATATAATATGATATGATATAATACTAGCCATTTTTATCTTGTGACTTGCCATATATCAATATTGTTATATGGTAATTTTGAATAATAATTTAATTATGATATTACACACATGTGGTCCTGTGATTAACCTCTGACTGTCTTGCACTGCTGCCAGGGTTCAAGCCAGTCAGGGTTTGGTTATTTGATGGAATAGAACTAAAATCAAGTTAAATGTATACTTCTATGGTAATAAATCATGATGTCACAATTTTCATAAATTACCTTTCTACATATATACAGTATATCTGTATAATTCTAATAATATATGCAAATTTTTACATTGGGCGTTTCAAGAATTGAAAGTGTTGATATTGTGATAACACCTGCACTTACTTATAATGACACAACTGTGTATACTTATTACTACTCCATGGGTCCATCACTGAGAGAACAAGATTAATATGTCCTTTTCAAAACAAACAGGCCTTGTCCAAAGACCTTAGCCAATCAGAGGTGGTTCAGACCTTGTCCAAGGACCTTAGCCAATCAGAGGTGGTTCAAACCTTGTCCAAAGACCTTAGCCAATCAGAGGTGGTTCAGACCTTGTCCAAAGACCTTAGCCAATCAGAGGTGGTTCAAACCTTGTCCAAAGACCTTAGCCAATCAGAGGTGGTTCAGACCTTGTCCAAAGACCTTAGCCAATCAGAGGTGGTTCAAACCTTGTCCAAAGACCTTAGCCAATCAGAGGTGGTTCAAACCTTGTCCAAAGACCTTAGCCAATCAGAGGTGGTTCAGACCTTGTCCAAGGACCTTAGCCAATCAGAGGTGGTTCAGACCTTGTCCAAGGACCTTAGCCAATCAGAGGTGGTTTAAATCTTGTCCAAAGACTTTAGTCAATCAGAGGTGGTTCAGATCTTGTCTCCAAGGACTTTAGCCAATCTTGGTTTGTTCAGATCTGTCCTAAGGACTTTATTGTTACTGGTAAACGTTCTGGATACTAAAGGGTTGTTCAGTGTCGACTTGATAAAACAAAACATCAAATTACATTTCAGATCATTTCTTAAAGTAGCCATATGGATGAGGACTGCGTATTTATTTTGGATTTTTAATTTATAAAACAATTTTATCATGAAAATCGAGTTTAAAAATCAACAACATTGTATAAGCCTGTGTTTGTAACTCAAAACATTGCAAAAATTGTACATACAATAACAAACATTTTACACATTTATTATGCTTTTACAATTCATTGAACTACAAATAAAATCTTGGCATATGTTGTGTAAATTCAAAATTCAAAATAAATACCCAGTCCTCATCCATATGGCCACTTTAAAGTTTAATATTAAACTGCTATTAAGACATTTTTCACACAACACAGGCTTTCATTTTAGATGTTGAACTTTAGTAATATTAATAAACCTACTTGTAGAAATAGGCTTAAACATACACAATATGTAATGAATGGATACTAGCCTGTGGAAAAATGCTAAAAAGACTCATAGAACAATAAAATGATAACATGATCATGGACACTTAGTAATCACATAGAACAATGAAATGATAATGTGACTATGAACACTTGGTAATCACATAGAACAATAAAATGATAATGTGACTATGAACACTTGGTAATCACATAGAACAATAAAATGATAATGTGACTATGAACACTTGGTAATCACATAGAACAATAAAATGATAATGTGACTATCAACACTTGGTAATCACATAGAACAATAAAATGATAATGTGACTATGAACACTTGGTAATCACATAGAACAATAAAATGATAATGTGACTATGAACACTTGGTAATCACATAGAACAATAAAATGATAATGTGACTATGAACACTTGGTAATCACATAGAACAATAAAATGATAATGTGACTATCAACACTTGGTAATCACATAGAACAATCAAATGATAATGTGACTATCAACACTTGGTAATCACATAGAACAATAAAATGATAATGTGACTATGAACACTTGGTAATCACATAGAACAATCAAATGATAATGTGACTGAACACTTGGTAATCACATAGAACAATAAAATGATAATGTGACTATGAACACTTGGTAATCACATAGACCAATCAAATGATAATGTGACTATCAACACTTGGTAATCACATAGAACAATAAAATGATAATGTGACTATGAACACTTGGTAATCACATAGAACAATAAAATGATAATGTGACTATCAACACTTGGTAATCACATAGAACAATAAAATGATAATGTGACTATCAACACTTGGTAATCACATAAACTATCTGTATAATCTCAACAATCATATACTAGTATACTAATTTGGTCACTTGTAACCATGGTGATCATTAGAGCATAGGGAATTAACTGAAACTCAGATCTTTTGGTGTGTGTATTATATTTCCATGGTAACTAATGTGTGGGTGGAGATTTAATAGAGGAGTATTTTGTAAGTGTTTGGTGAAATAATTTTGATATTGGAAAAACTATGTAGGTAACGAATGTTAATGAGGCTTGTGAGACATCTAGTGGTAATCAGAGTAAGAAAGAACATGACAAGAGGAATCAGACAGATGGAGAAGAAGAGGGAGAAATAGAGATAGTCAGGAAGAAAGGGACACAGAAATAGACAGGAAGAGATAGGAGAGTAAGAAAGAAAGACAGACAGCAAGCCAGACAGAGACAGACACAATAGTGAGAGGCAGGGAGGAGAATAAGAAATAGCACAAAAAAGAAGAATGTACGGTCTCCATCTCTGACTGTCACAAAAGATTGATTTGATAATCATACACAGACTTGACAGACAGTGACAGGTGGACAGACAGACAGACAGACAGACAGACAAACAAATGTTAAAGTGTATGTAAATTGGTTTCCAAACTTTCCGACTTACTGACTACCTGACTACACAGTGTGTGTACGTACGCTAATTTGAACCGCTATTCATATATTTCATGAGAACGTCTATGTAATTGAAGGTCTGATCGGTTGTCAATCTTTAAAGGATTTTGTGAAATCATCATTACCAGAAAAAATCAACAGTTCAGGAACGGCCAAATAATTTATTGATGGTGAGCACTGAGCATACACTGCATTCCAGGGTAGCAGGGCGAGGTCTACCGCTAGAGCACCCAGTACAGTTCCGCATGACGTGTGACTAGACACGCTCCGGGGAACACGCTAGGAATATAGTATTAGTAGTATACAGCCTGACAAACCTCTGGCTCTGTTCTCACTCTCAGTCACATCCAACTGCTCTCAACCTTGCGAACAATGCATTAAATTTTGCATTTATAAATGACTGGTCTTCATTCACTGACAAGGAAACCAAAGTCATACAATAAGGTCATGAATATGTCTAAAGGGAAGTGCACTGTACTATAGTACCATAGTACGTACGGGTATGAGCATCATGATATGAGCGTGTTTTTTTTTTTATTCAACGGCACGGGGATATGGGCCAGTATGAAGACGTTGCTATTTCAAGTAAAAATCCCCATTATGTGGTACGAGCTCGTAACGTTATACTAGTATGTTCTTTGAAAGTGTCATTTATGTTTCTTATCTGGTAAAATAACTTTCAATTCAATTCAACAGATACACACACATACACACTAACACTATAACAGCTGGACAGACAGGCAGACAGACAGATAGATAGATAGATAAATATATAGATACAGTAACACCTGTGAACAGACAGACATTTACAGCTGATCAGCCCGACACAGTGACAACTAAGCAAACAGACAGACAGTAACAGAGCTCGACAGAGACAGTAACAGTTGGTCAGTCAGTCAGTCAGACAGACAGACAGACAGACAGACAGACAGACAGACAGACAGACAGACAGACAGACACTCAATAACACTGAAGACAGACAGGTAGGAAAGGGGGGAATAAGAGAAATACCTGAAATTTGATAATGAGATATAATATTGATCTTATCTTCATAAAGTGAGGTGTATGAATAACAATTTACATTCAAGAAAGTGTGAAATTCCCCCTGGGTGTCAGTGAAACCAGTTAAAGTGTGTTTGTTTTAAACGACTTCATATTTTACAAGTAATAACCACTGTGTATTAATGACACAACAGGTAATTACTTTGATTAAACTAGACATTTAGTTAATATATCATTGGACACTTCTCATCACAATGCTAATCAAACTTGTCACATCATATTTCCAATAATACACGCTATGATGTAGATTGAGATTTCAGAAACAGAGTGAGAAATCATGTAACAGTAAGCTAGGTTCCCTTGGGTTATACTAGAATAATTGTAGTGAGGAGGCCAAGTAAAATGACAGGGCAACTCAGGCAGATGTCTCTACTGAATCAACCTAACAGAACATAGCAGTGTATTGTGTCACATCATATTTCTATTTGTCTATTTATCATAATACAAAGGGCCACAATTAAAATTTAAAGCAAGATCCTATACATTAGGACTCTCATATGAAAAGAGAAAGTGGGAAAACTGTAACTTTGATTGCTCCTGTCCCTGCTGTGAGCAAGAAGATGAAACATTTGAACACTTTCTCTTTTCGTGTGAAAGCCTTTCTACCTATCGTCACATCCTAATGAAGAACACAAAAGATCTTTTACTTAACCATACAGAGACAAACCTATATCAAGATTTTATACAAGGCAAAGAACTGTTAAGCCTCTTTATAGGAGACAGTACAAAAAATTATAACATTTTATTATGTAAAAAAATTGACAAATTTATCCAGCAATTTCTAAGTAGTGCAATGGAACATAGGAAAACCTGTTTAACCTGATGGAGAATTGTAATTTTTTATCTCTTTCTTTCTCTCTTATTATTTCTTTGAAGTTATTATTTGCTATTTTAACATGATATTTAAATTTTTTTGTATGTATTTGATTTATGTAAATGCTGCTCCTAATGTTTTTAGTGAGCCCTGATATAAAAGGGATGCAGAAAATAAATAAATAAATAAATAAATAAATAAATACATATATTGTGAAATTGCTAGTATGCAGTAAGGAGAGCATTTGAAAGGTAAATCAATGCTGCAGAAACATCTCTTGTGGTTTAGTATTAATAATAGATCATTCTGACAAGACAGCCAGTAATCATGTCTTCACCTGGTCTATCAGAAAATGTAAGCTATGTGATAAGTCTGTGGCAATGTATCTGATAAATCTGTGGTAATGTATGTGATAAGTCTGTGGCAATGTATGTGATAAGTCTGTGGCAATGTATGTGATAAGTCTGTGGTAATGTATGTGATAAGTCTGTGGCAATGTATGTGATAAATCTGTGGTAATGTATGTGATAAGTCTGTGGTAATGTATGTGATAAGTCTGTGGTAATGTATGTGATAAGTCTGTGGTAATGTATGTGATAAGTCTGTGGTAATGTATTACTGTTTGGAAAAAAAATGAAATGTATATGAATTTGAAGTATTGCAGGTTGATGATATGTGCAAACAAAACATTGATTTATTCCAAGGTGTATTGAGCACATCATACTTAAAGTGTACTTCAATAATTCATGATGAAATAAAAGGATTTAAATATTAAATATAACATGAACAGGGTTATTGGATGTAAGTATAATGTGCAGAGATGTGAATCAAGAACATATATAATCTATGAGTTTTATTATTTTTAACATGGCCCCTGCAAATTGTAGATAGTATAGGAAATTGCAAAATGTACATGATTTGAAATTTATAAAGGTACATAGGTAAACTGTTACTTTTAACATGGCCCCTGCAAATTGTAGACATTAATATATATAGCAAACTGCAAAATGTATGCATGGATGTGAAATTTATAGAGGTATATGTACATGTAAACTGTTACTTTTAACATGGCCCCTGCAAATTGTAGACATTAATATATATAGCAAACTGCTAAATGTATGCATGGATGTGAAATTTATAGAGGTATATGTACATGTAAACTGTTACTTTTAACATGGCCCCTGCAAATTTTAGACATTGATATATAGCAAACTGCAAAATGTATGCATGGATGATGGATGTGAAATTGACAGAGGTACATGTACATGGTAAACTATTAATTTTAATGTGGCCCCTACAAATTTTAGACATTTAATATATAGAAAGCTGCAAAATGTACACATGGATGTGAAATTGACAGAGGTACATGTAAACTTTTAATTATATCATAATTAATGTATTAATTAATGTACCACCTGCAACAACAATTGTTTTACTTTGTGTCTATCTTACAAGTCCAAATCTTGATTGCCACTCTTATATATCAGGTCAGATAAATGTATTAAGAGGTTCAATTTGTACATGCCTATGAAATCACTTGATACAGTCACTTGCCTTCAGAGGCAATAATCTTAGTTTCTAAGTGTCAAAAGGTGTATCCTTAGGAAGGAATTTAAATTGATGTCTTCCAACCAGAGAATATAGACATTATTAAACCATTCTCTGCAAGAGTACTAGGGAGAAAACTGAGCTGCTGTAAGCATGATATGGTTTTTTTTATTTGCTGTTTTTTAGAAATTGACAGTTAATGAGTTATAGTACAATGTACATCTAATGTCAGGTAGGACTATAATTCCTTTCTTGCTTCCACTCATAAACAGAAAGTGGTCATCAGTCATTCTTTAAAACTTGAAGGTGTAAAAAGATGTCATAGGGAGAACACAAATTCTGACATCCAGGCCTTTTAAAAAAATCTGTTGTAGAAATTATGCAATCGTGGTGGAGCATTTATATTTCCTTCTGGATGTATGATTCATACTGATACAGTTGTGTATTTTTAGGGAGACTAAGTAGTCATGAGAATTGTAACATATGTACAAAGATAATAGGCAATATTGGTGTAAGTATCATTTAGGGGAATTTATACAAGAATGGTACCATGGTGGTGGTGCATGTATGTATGTGAATTATTATCACTACATCTACAATTTATTCAAAACATGTGAATAAAGTCAATTGTTAGCATGATTAGATATCAAATTAAGGGCATATTTCATTTGTACAGTACATGTAATTAAAATTTTTAAACTCATAAATTATCCAAATCTTCTGGGTCAGCTGTCTCCTTTTTTAGAGCGATATTAAATATGTAAATTTTATTGAGTTCAATTTGCAGTGTGTTTGGTTCATCTCCAAAAAATTATTTCAGATTCAATATGTAAGAATGTCTCAATTTCACCTGATTTCCACCACTATAATTGAATCACACTCATACATAATATATTGTATATAGTATTGAATCTTAGTCTTACTCCCTCACTGTACTCAGCTACACTTTATAATTCAGTTCCCACGTACCATTGTCACAAATTTAAATCATACTTAATCTGTTTATGATTCATCCAGCTTTGATAGAAATTAAAGACATAACTATATTTTAATAAAGTCAGGGGGAAATGACATCTTGTAAAAGTCATCAAATTTGGAAATTTGGAAATTGAAATATAATTATGTAAACGTTCCTTTTTACTCTACATATACATGTATTAATTTTATTTAATTGTTGCTCCATGTATCTCACTAGTTGCCAAGCTAAAATAAAACAAGGTACCACATAAACTAATTTTAGCATAAAATTAGATTAAGAATTTCTGCATGTATTATATCTATGACAGACAGAAAAGAAATATTTGTTTTCAGTGTGAATTAAATCCCAAGATAATAATAGTATACCTGACTATTTGAATTCAAGATGGCTTCCAAACCATGTGGTTTATTATCATATCATATCATCCTTATTAGCACAGCTGAACTGATAAGGCTCAGTAGTGCTACCTGTATAGGCATGGTGTGGTGTGTGTCTCTCTGTCTCTCTCTTTCTCTCTTTCTCTCTGTCTGTGTGTAGTGTCAAAAACCACTAGACCATTTGATTTGCCTTCAAGTTGGTATTTGGTGGGGACATTACTTTTGGTGTTGCGAAATTGTTCAAGGCAAAATGGTCACATCACAGGTGTGTGATTTGGGTCTAAAAAAGTGTCATCTTTTGTAAAAAGAAAACTTAAGCTCAAAAACCATTTGGCGAATTGGTCCTAAATTGGTCTGAAAAGTTACTGGAATATTCTTAGGGATATGTAGAGTAAGAATATGACCTAATATGCAAATGAGGTCTAAAAATGTGTCTTTTTGATCAAAAATCTATAATTCCGAAATACATGTACTAAGCGCTGAGATTGGGCTGAAATTGAATTAGGATCCAACTTGGGATGTGTAGATGAAACTATATTCACACCGTGATGATTCCATCAATGATATGAAAATTAGGTCTAAAATCTAAATTTTGGTCAAACACATATATCTTGAAGTTGAAAACTACATCATGGTGAATGAAGCTGAAATGTAGTGGGGATGTTTCTGGAGGTGTTATTCTGCAGTTTTGTTCAAACAATTTGACACAACTGTCCCTAGCAACCATTACCATGCCCTTAGGGACTGTGTCATTTTAAAACTGACACACGACAAACGTAATTCCTTCATTTAGGGGGGAGTGGGGTAAGAGTTCATTTCGTTTTGCGTGCGACAAAATCGCAATAAGGATTTTGCATTCTTACTGAAATGGAATCAAACGAGGCAATGCTATTTTTCTTGAAAAAATGAGTCAGAAACTTTGCCGACATACATGGCAAGAGATGCATGTTGTTCTAAAATAACCGTATGGCCAAGTAACCTACCTAGCCAGGGAGTGATTTACAATAAATGAATCACAAAAACAACCTCTTTGAATGCTGCAAAAACATGGTTTTATTATTCACCAACACCTAAACAGAAGTTCCTGAATTCAAGAGACTTTTTTCCGTTTGTTGGGTCATATCACAACTATAAATGATGGTACGTGACGAACGCACATGTCAACCAATTTCTTGCGACTAGGATGATAAGCGCACAACCCAAGCAAGGCATTACACTTATTGTATGTAGACATTATCTCATTTAATACTTGTACCTGCAACTCTTGGTTTTTAAAACGTCCAGATCCGACATAGCTTTACGTTTTAGGATTACCTAATTCCAAATTCTAGACAGGTTAGCTGTTTAGACATGAGGAGATTCATCGTACCCAAATATAAACAACACTGCATGCCACTATGTAGGTAACGGCATGTGATCTTGTCAACGAAAGTTAACGAAGTGGGTGCATGATCAGAGCCAATCATTCAATCGTAGTGGCAACTTTTAAAGGACCTTCACGATAATTGATATGAATAGACTATGTGGAGAGGACGTTGTCAAAATCCCCCTACACGAAGGTTATAAGTTAGGCCATGTTGGGGTATAACGTGAAACTAATACGAATGTAAAGCCGGAAATTACCGATGACAAGTCACATGCTTGAGGTGACCTCTAAACTTGGACTAAACTATCGTAGATAGCATTGTATTGCAAATGTTTATCTTGGCACTAGAAATAGGTTGATTGTTTGACTGATGTTGATTCAGTCCTTCTATTAATGTGAAAATGAAAAGTTTGATCGCCTGAAATAATTATTCAGCAATAGTTTAGTAATTCCAAACAGATTTATAGATGTTTTCATGTGATAGTTGAAACATGCATGTTAAAGCCACCGCCGCGTCAACGTGTTCATCACTGTCGTGTCAAAATCAATGTGTATAAATTACGGAAACCTGCGAATAAAAACGACTCGACAGAAACAACTTGAAGGCTAAAAATCATGAGAATTGGTAAATACAATTTCCAGTTGAGACTATGTTTTGCAGAGACAGCAAAATGTTTTACAATTTGAATTGCAATTAGAGTTTGTTGTGTTTATTGATGTCATGGTATATGATATAAACATACATGTAGGACAGGTCGTTCATTTTCCCATTTCACATGATTAAGACATTTCGTTTTGAGGGGGGAGGGGTTAAACTGAAACGAAGAAATTATGTTTCTTGTGCGTCACTTTTAAAATGACACAGCCCCTTATATTATTAGAATTAGCAGCAGTGAAATGATTATGTTACAAAGATAGTAACAGGGATGGTAGGCAAAAAATGTCTGCATAGATGCCTAGCAACAAGACCACACCCATAGCAACAGCCAAATACAGTTGTGCTACAATGCCATTGGCGCTATTTTATAGTCAGTGATTATATGGGATAATAGGAGATTGGTCCAAGATGATCTACGTCACATGTGTTCTATGTGTGCCATAACAATTAGTTTAAAGCTCAGCTAAACCACTTCTCAGAAGGGCAGGGACTAATTATGAATGAACTTCAAGCTTCTCAGAATTTGAATTTCTATATATCATGCATACATGGAATATTAATCAGTTCCATATATACTGTATGATTCTAAGGATCAATGTGTCCAGTAATGAATGGCAAACATTTTTGATGGAAGGTGGGTCACAATGATAAAAACATGTTTTTCTTTTGAGTCACCATATATGAGGGCATCACTGTGTCACCATATATGAAGGCATCACTATGTCACCATATATGAGGGTATCACTGTGTGCCACCATATATGAGGGCATCACTGTGTCACCAGATATGTACATGTATGTGTGGGCTGTGTCACCCTATATGAGGGCATTACATGTCACCATATATGAAGGCATCACTGTGTCACCATAAATGAAGGCATCACTGTGTCACCATATATGATTATGAAGGCATTACTGTGTCACTATATGTGAAGGCATCATTTGTATTACCATATGAGGGCATCACTGTCTGTCAACCAATGGCAGTCAAATTCAGTTCACTATATATATATGAGGGCATCATTTGTATCACCATATGTGTGGGCATCACTTTGTCCTCATATTGTGGGCGTCACTATGTCACCATATATGAGGGCATCACTGTCGATCAATGGCAGTCAAATTCAGTTTATATATATGAAGGCATCATTTGTATCAACATATATGAAGGCATCATTTGTATCAACATATATGAAGGTATCATGTGACGTCAGTGTCACCATATATGAGGGCATCACTGTCAATCAATGGCAGTCAAATTCAGTTTATATATGAAGGCATCATTTGTATCAACATATATGAAGGTAATCATGTCAGTGTCACCATAGATGAGGGCATCATTTGTATTACCATATATGAGGACATCACTCAATCAATGGCAGTCAAATTCAGTTCTATTACTTCTAAAGAGGATACTCTTCTTAGAATTGAACTTGAATGAGAAATTTTGACACACTATACTTGTACTTAGTGAAACTTAATTATTAGCAGTGGTGAAATGGCCAGTAAAATGCCTTGATAAAACCTAAATCATGACTAGCAATGGTAAAATAATGATATCATTGTAGGTACACTCATGAATTATAGGCAAAATGTACATGTACATGGGATTGTATAAAACTGTCCTCTATATATTCCTATAAGGAAAATTGTGAGTAGAATTGGAAAATAAAAAATTTGAAACTGGCTTAGTGAATTAAATTAAATTATTTTCATAATTATATGGAACACAGTTTCTATCAGTCTGTATTTTCAAAGCTATTCATTTTGTTGCATATTTCAACAGTATAGTAACCAGATGGTCTTCCAGTACCTTTCATTGTAATCAATACGTCACTTTTAGTGTTTGATCAAACTATTTATAGTCCATAGATATTCAAATTATCCAAGTTTCCTACATCAATATAAAAACGTTGTATTTGCTTGATGAGAATGACATAGCCATGGATAATAGTCATAGTTATGATACAATGAAATTCACATGACCAGCGTGAAAGGAATAGACACAACTGTGATAAACTCAATTGATAAGACAATTACACTCTTTGG
Organism: Glandiceps talaboti; assembly: GCF_964340395.1. Taxonomy (NCBI): domain Eukaryota; kingdom Metazoa; phylum Hemichordata; class Enteropneusta; family Spengelidae; genus Glandiceps; species Glandiceps talaboti. Next base: position 21,614,523 of record NC_135562.1, on the reverse strand, counting down.
AAAGTCCAATTCAAACAATCAATGCCAAGTGTGGTATCTGATAACAGGAGGTTGTAAAATACAAGCCGGCTAATATCTAGACTGACTTTTACTAATACTTTAAGCACAGTATTTTTATAGACAGTGTTGAAATACAATGGATTGAACCATAGACTGAGATTGGTGTTGATTGTTTGAATTCAACTTTCCAAAGAGTGTAATTGTTTATATACAGATGTCTGATCAATTGAGTTTGCATGTATCTTGAAAATCACAGTTGTTATATATTCCTTTCTCACTGTTCATGTGAATTTCATTGTAAATCTCTTGTATAGGATCATGTTAGTCAACTGTTAACAGTTATATAAGATAAGTCTCTTATATAGGATTATGTCAGTCCACTGTTACAGTTAAGATAAGTCTCTTATATAGGATTATGTCAGTCCACTGTTACAGTTAAGATAAGTCTCTTATATAGGATTATGTCAGTCCATTGTTACAGTTAAGATAAGTCTCTTATATAGGATTATGTCAGTCCATTGTTACAGTTAAGATAAGTCTCTTATATAGGATTATGTCAGTCCACTGTTACAGTTAAGATAAGTCTCTTATATAGGATTATGTCAGTCCATTGTTACAGTTAAGATAAGTCTCTTATATAGGATTATGTCAGTCCATTGTTATAGTTAAGATAAGTCTCTTATATAGGATTATGTCAGTCCACTGTTACAGTTAAGATAAGTCTCTTATATAGGATTATGTCAGTCCATTGTTACAGTTAAGATAAGTCTCTTATATAGGATTATGTCAGTCCATTGTTACAGTTAAGATAAGTCTCTTATATAGGATTATGTCAGTCCATTGTTACAGTTAAGATAAGTCTCTTATATAGGATTATGTCAGTCCACTGTTACAGTTAAGATAAGTCTCTTATATAGGATTATGTCAGTCCACTGTTACAGTTAAGATAAGTCTCTTATATAGGATTATGTCAGTCCACTGTTACAGTTAAGATAAGTCTCTTATATAGGATTATGTCAGTCCACTGTTACAGTTAAGATAAGTCTCTTATATAGGATTATGTCAGTCCATTGTTACAGTTAAGATAAGTCTCTTATATAGGATCGTGTCAGTCCATTGTTACAGTTAAGATAAGTCTCTTATATAGGATTATGTCAGTCCATTGTTACAGTTAAGATAAGTCTCTTATATAGGATTATGTCAGTCCATTGTTACAGTTAAGATAAGTCTCTTATATAGGATTATGTCAGTCCATTGTTACAGTTAAGATAAGTCTCTTATATAGGATTATGTCAGTCCATTTTTACAGTTAAGAAAAGTCTCTTATATAGGATTATGTCAGTCCACTGTTACAGTTAAGATAAGTCTCTTATATAGGATTATGTCAGTCCATTGTTACAGTTAAGATAAGTCTCTTATATAGGATCATGTCAGTCCATTGTTACAGTTAAGACAAGTCTCTTATATAGGATTATGTCAGTCCATTGTTACAGTTAAGATAAGTCTCTTATATAGGATCATGTCAGTCCATTGTTATAGTTAAGATAAGTCTCTTATATAGGATTATGTCAGTCCATTGTTACAGTTAAGATAAGTCTCTTATATAGGATTATGTCAGTCCATTGTTACAATTAAGATAAGTCTCTTATATAGGATTATGTCAGTCCATTGTTACAGTTAAGATAAGTCTCTTATATAGGATTATGTCAGTCCATTGTTACAGTTAAGATAAGTCTCTTATATAGGATTATGTCAGTCCATTGTTACAGTTAAGATAAGTCTCTTATATAGGATTATGTCAGTCCATTGTTACAGTTAAGATAAGTCTCTTATATAGGATTATGTCAGTCCATTGTTATAGTTAAGATAAGTCTCTTATATAGGATTATGTCAGTCCATTGTTACAGTTAAGATAAGTCTCTTATATAGGATTATGTCAGTCCATTGTTACAGTTAAGATAAGTCTCTTATATAGGATTATGTCAGTCCATTGTTACAGTTAAGATAAGTCTCTTATATAGGATTATGTCAGTCCACTGTTACAGTTAAGATAAGTCTCTTATATAGGATTATGTCAGTCCATTGTTACAGTTAAGATAAGTCTCTTATATAGGATTATGTCAGTCCATTGTTACAGTTAAGATAAGTCTCTTATATAGGATTATGTCAGTCCATTGTTACAGTTAAGATAAGTCTCTTATATAGGATTATGTCAGTCCATTGTTACAGTTAAGATAAGTCTCTTATATAGGATTATGTCAGTCCATTGTTACAGTTAAGATAAGTCTCTTATATAGGATTATGTCAGTCCACTGTTACAGTTAAGATAAGTCTCTTATATAGGATTATGTCAGTCCATTGTTATAGTTAAGATAAGTCTCTTATATAGGATTATGTCAGTCCATTGTTATAGTTAAGATAAGTCTCTTATATAGGATTATGTCAGTCCATTGTTACAGTTAAGATAAGTCTCTTATATAGGATTATGTCAGTCCATTGTTACAGTTAAGATAAGTCTCTTATATAGGATTATGTCAGTCCACTGTTACAGTTAAGATAAGTCTCTTATATAGGATTATGTCAGTCCATTGTTACAGTTAAGATAAGTCTCTTATATAGGATTATGTCAGTCCATTGTTATAGTTAAGATAAGTCTCTTATATAGGATTATGTCAGTCCATTGTTACAGTTAAGATAAGTCTCTTATATAGGATTATGTCAGTCCACTGTTACAGTTAAGATAAGTCTCTTATATAGGATTATGTCAGTCCATTGTTATAGTTAAGATAAGTCTCTTATATAGGATTATGTCAGTCCATTGTTACAGTTAAGATAAGTCTCTTATATAGGATTATGTCAGTCCATTGTTACAGTTAAGATAAGTCTCTTATATAGAATTATGTCAGTCCATTGTTACAGTTAAGATAAGTCTCTTATATAGGATTATGTCAGTCCATTGTTATAGTTAAGATAAGTCTCTTATATAGGATTATGTCAGTCTGTTGTTAAACCTAATGTATTGAATTATGTAGTTGTAAAAAACCCATGGCATGTGTAAAAATAGTACATTCAACAACAAGGTTGTGTATTGTGTGCATCTTAGTTACTACTACTGTTTACTTGTGAAGACTACCTGTATGTTTAACTTTTAAATAAGTCTTTTAGTTTTATGTTGTTGCTGGCTGTTAAAATTCTTCCTAAATATCATAATCAAGTATTTTACTATTCTTCCTAATATTCATAATCTGTATTTTACTGTTCAACAATTTTCATAATCAAGTATATTGTTATTCAACTTGTGATAGGGAAGATTTTCATATTTTGTGAATTTTAAATTAGTTCTGTCAAGCAATTAAATCATCAGTTGTTTCCATATGTGAAATAAAAATGTCAAGTGATCATGTTCTGTCATTAAATTCAGTTCTAGTCTCAATTCTTGGTTCTTGTCCTCTGACTAGACTTTGTAAAATGCCTAATTGTTATAAATTTGTTTTACTTTACAAGTCTAAAAGAGAATTTGAAAAATATAGACACCTGCTCTGTTATAATAAATTATGTTTGACATGTATGGTGAGTAATTCATCAACATTTATTAACCTTAGTAAATATTCCAATGAAAGTAATACGTCATATGTTGAATTTCAAAACAGATCAAAACATCCAAACAATTATTATTTACTTTGTCATCTCTTTCTCCCTTCTGGTCACTTTCAGTGAGGATGATGTCAATAAAGTATAAACTTGAATATGTTTTACAGCCATTCTCAGTCTACTTGTAAAGAAATTTTTAGTATTACTACAATACAGGAATTGAACTTGAGTGCTTGTCATGAAATAATGGGGTGCCAGCTGAATTGTGATATATGTAATAGTGTACATTGTATGAGCAATACAGATGTGAGTGATATCTGTCATTCCTGTGAACACAATATATCCCCTGTATAATGCAATACAGATGTGAGTGATATGTCATTCCTGTGAACACAATATATCCCCTGTATAATGCAATACAGATGTGGGTGATATCTGTCATTCCTGTGAACACAATATATCCCCTGTATAATGCAATACAGATGTGAGTGATATCTGTCATTCCTGTGAACACAATATATCCCCTGTATAATATATTTAGCCTTGTAAATTATAACAATACATATAAATGCTGCAGGCATCTGAATATGATAAAAAATTGCTATGATAAAATCTCCTTGGTTCAAAAAATATTGAGAAATAGCCAACATTTCAGGATTAACCTTTCATAGACTAGAGTTTGTGTACGATAGACCAATGACATCTCATTGTAACGACTTTTTGTATAGAGCATATGTTACTGCATACAGACACACAATAAATGCATTGTAGAAATCAAGATAATATAGCCAATTTGTAATGAGATACCTAGGGACTTTGTCTGCCTATCCAAGACTAAATGTCAAATGGTTTATTTCCGTTGACATTACCAATATTTCAACATTACCATTAATGTAGGTTTTGGTGTTTTGTTTTGAACATGAAAACCAAAATATATAGGAAAAAAATAATGTAAAATTTACACACATGATCTAATTTGAAAAATCAATAATATAGTTATTAATGATTTGTGGGTAGTATGTATATAGGAAACTTAGGTAGGTTTTAAGTAACCATTCCATAAAGGAGAATTAAATTGGTTTCTAAATTATTTACAAATTTGAAATACAAATTACTAGTTGACCCTAAGTATCAGACCTAGTGAACTTAGTAGGTTTTAACCTCCAATTCTCCCTTTAATAAGGTTCTATACATGGAAATGCAAATTTAATAGGAGAGCCTAAGTATAAGGCTTAAATAGGGAACTCACTAGGTTTTACTGTATTTAATAGGAGAACCTAGTAAGTATCAGAGTTACAGGGAACTCACTAGGTTTTACTGTATTTAATAGGAGAACCTAGTAAGTATCAGACTTACAGGGAACTCACTAGGTTTTACTGTATTTAATAGGAGAACCTAGTAAGTATCAGACTTACAGGGAACTCACTAGGTTTTACTGTATTTAATAGGAGAGCCTAGTAAGTATCAGACTTACAGGGAACTCACTAGGTTTTACTGTATATAATAGGAGAGCCTAGTAAGTATCAGACTTACAGGGAACTCACTAGGTTTTACTGTATTTAATAGGAGAGCCTAGTAAGTATCAGAGTTACAGGGAACTCACTAGGTTTTACTGTATTTAATAGGAGAGTCTAGTAAGTATCAGACTTACAGGGAACTCACTAGGTTTTACTGTATATAATAGGAGAGCCTAGTAAGTATCAGACTTACAGGGAACTCACTAGGTTTTACTGTATTTAATAGGAGAGTCTAGTAAGTATCAGACTTACAGGGAACTCACTAGGTTTTACTGTATATAATAGGAGAGCCTAGTAAGTATCAGACTTACAGGGAACTCACTAGGTTTTACTGTATTTAATAGGAGAGCCTAGTAAGTATCAGAGTTACAGGGAACTCACTAGGTTTTACTGTATTTAATAGGAGAGCCTAGTAAGTATCAGACTTACAGGGAACTCACTAGGTTTTACTGTATTTAATAGGAGAGCCTAGTAAGTATCAGACTTACAGGGAACTCACTAGGTTTTACTGTATTTAATAGGAGAGTCTAGTAAGTATCAGAGTTACAGGGAATTCACTAGGTTTTACTGTATTTAATAGGAGAGTCTAGTAAGTATCAGACTTACAGGGAATTCACTAGGTTTTACTGTATTTAATAGGAGAGTCTAGTAAGTATCAGACTTACAGGGAACTCACTAGGTTTTACTGTATTTAATAGGAGAGTCTAGTAAGTATCAGACTTACAGGGAATTCACTAGGTTTTACTGTATTTAATAGGAGAGTCTAGTAAGTATCAGACTTACAGGGAACTCACTAGGTTTTACTGTATTTAATAGGAGAGTCTAGTAAGTATCAGACTTACAGGGAATTCACTAGGTTTTACTGTATTTAATAGGAGAGTCTAGTAAGTATCAGACTTACAGGGAACTCACTAGGTTTTACTGTATTTAATAGGAGAGTCTAGTAAGTATCAGACTTACAGGGAATTCACTAGGTTTTACTGTATTTAATAGGAGAGTCTAGTAAGTATCAGACTTACAGGGAACTCACTAGGTTTTACTGTATTTAATAGGAGAGCCTAGTAAGTATCAGACTTACAGGGAACTGACTGGGTTTTACTGTATTTAATAGGAGAGTCTAGTAAGTATCAGAGTTACAGGGAACTCACTAGGTTTTACTGTATTTAATAGGAGAGCCTAGTAAGTATCAGACTTACAGGGAACTGACTGGGTTTTACTGTATTTAATAGGAGAGTCTAGTAAGTATCAGACTTACAGGGAACTCACTAGGTTTTACTGTATATAATAGGAGAGCCTAGTAAGTATCAGACTTACAGGGAACTCACTAGGTTTTACTGTATTTAATAGGAGAGTCTAGTAAGTATCAGACTTACAGGGAATTCACTAGGTTTTACTGTATTTAATAGGAGAGCCTAGTAAGTATCAGACTTACAGGGAACTCACTAGGTTTTACTGTATTTAATAGGAGAGCCTAGTAAGTATCAGACTTACAGGGAACTCACTAGGTTTTACTGTATTTAATAGGAGAGTCTAGTAAGTATCAGACTTACAGGGAACTCACTAGGTTTTACTGTATTTAATAGGAGAGTCTAGTAAGTATCAGACTTACAGGGAACTCACTAGGTTTTACTGTATTTAATAGGAGAGTCTAGTAAGTATCAGACTTACAGGGAACTGACTGGGTTTTACTGTATTTAATAGGAGAGTCTAGTAAGTGTCAGAGTTACAGAGAACTCACTAGGTTTTACTGTTTTTAATAGGAGAGTCTAGTAAGTATCAGACTTACAGGGAACTCACTAGGTTTTACTGTATTTAATAGGAGAGCCTAGTAAGTGTCAGAGTTACAGAGAACTCACTAGGTTTTACTGTATTTAATAGGAGAGTCTAGTAAGTATCAGACTTACAGGGAACTCACTAGGTTTTACTGTATTTAATAGGAGAGCCTAGTAAGTATCAGACTTACAGGGAACTCACTAGGTTTTACTGTATTTAATAGGAGAGTCTAGTAAGTATTAGACTTACTGGGAACTCACTAGGTTTTACTGTATTTAATAGGAGAGTCTAGTAAGTATCAGACTTACAGGGAACTCACTAGGTTTTACTGTATTTAATAGGAGAGTCTAGTAAGTATCAGACTTACAGGGAACTCACTAGGTTTTACTGTATTTAATAGGAGAGCCTAGTAAGTATCAGACTTACAGGGAACTCACTAGGTTTTACTGTATTTAATAGGAGAGTCTAGTAAGTGTCAGAGTTACAGGGAACTCACTAGGTTTTACTGTATTTAATAGGAGAGCCTTGTAAGTATCAGACTTACAGGGAACTCACTAGGTTTTACTGTATTTAATAGGAGAGTCTAGTAAGTATCAGACTTACAGGGAACTCACTAGGTTTTACTGTATTTAATAGGAGAGTCTAGTAAGTATCAGACTTACAGGGAACTCACTAGGTTTTACTGTATTTAATAGGAGAGCCTTGTAAGTATCAGACTTACAGGGAACTCACTAGGTTTTACTGTATTTAATAGGAGAGTCTAGTAAGTATCAGACTTACAGGGAACTCACTAGGTTTTACTGTATTTAATAGGAGAGTCTAGTAAGTGTCAGAGTTACAGAGAACTCACTAGGTTTTACTGTATTTAATAGGAGAGTCTAGTAAGTATCAGACTTACAGGGAACTCACTGGGTTTTACTGTATTTAATAGGAGAGTCTAGTAAGTATCAGACTTATAGGGAACTCACTAGGTTTTACTGTATTTAATAGGAGAACCTAGTAAGTATCAGACTTACAGGGAACTCACTAGGTTTTACTGTATTTAATAGGAGAGTCTAGTAAGTATCAGACTTATAGGGAACTCACTAGGTTTTACTGTATTTAATAGGAGAACCTAGTAAGTATCAGACTTACAGGGAACTCACTGGGTTTTACTGTATTTAATAGGAGAGTCTAGTAAGTATCAGACTTATAGGGAACTCACTAGGTTTTACTGTATTTAATAGGAGAGTCTAGTAAGTATCAGACTTACAGGGAACTCACTAGGTTTTACTGTATTTAATAGGAGAGTCTAGTAAGTATCAGACTTACACGGAACTCACTAGGTTTTACTGTATTTAATAGGAGAGCCTAGTAAGTATCAGACTTACAGGGAACTCACTAGGTTTTACTGTATATAATAGGAGAGCCTAGTAAGTATCAGACTTACAGGGAACTCACTAGGTTTTACTGTATTTAATAGGAGAGTCTAGTAAGTATCAGACTTACAGGGAACTCACTAGGTTTTACTGTATATAATAGGAGAGCCTAGTAAGTATCAGACTTACAGGGAACTCACTAGGTTTTACTGTATTTAATAGGAGAGTCTAGTAAGTATCAGACTTACAGGGAACTCACTAGGTTTTACTGTATTTAATAGGAGAGTCTAGTAAGTATCAGACTTACAGGGAACTCACTAGGTTTTACTGTATTTAATAGGAGAGTCTAGTAAGTATCAGACTTACACGGAACTCACTAGGTTTTACTGTATTTAATAGGAGAGCCTAGTAAGTATCAGACTTACAGGGAACTCACTAGGTTTTACTGTATATAATAGGAGAGCCTAGTAAGTATCAGACTTACAGGGAACTCACTAGGTTTTACTGTATTTAATAGGAGAGCCTAGTAAGTATCAGACTTACAGGGAACTCACTAGGTTTTACTGTATTTAATAGGAGAGTCTAGTAAGTATTAGACTTACTGGGAACTCACTAGGTTTTACTGTATTTAATAGGAGAGTCTAGTAAGTATCAGACTTACAGGGAACTCACTAGGTTTTACTGTATTTAATAGGAGAGTCTAGTAAGTATCAGACTTACAGGGAACTCACTAGGTTTTACTGTATTTAATAGGAGAGCCTAGTAAGTATCAGACTTACAGGGAACTCACTAGGTTTTACTGTATTTAATAGGAGAGTCTAGTAAGTGTCAGAGTTACAGGGAACTCACTAGGTTTTACTGTATTTAATAGGAGAGCCTTGTAAGTATCAGACTTACAGGGAACTCACTAGGTTTTACTGTATTTAATAGGAGAGTCTAGTAAGTATCAGACTTACAGGGAACTCACTAGGTTTTACTGTATTTAATAGGAGAGTCTAGTAAGTATCAGACTTACAGGGAACTCACTAGGTTTTACTGTATTTAATAGGAGAGCCTTGTAAGTATCAGACTTACAGGGAACTCACTAGGTTTTACTGTATTTAATAGGAGAGTCTAGTAAGTATCAGACTTACAGGGAACTCACTAGGTTTTACTGTATTTAATAGGAGAGTCTAGTAAGTGTCAGAGTTACAGAGAACTCACTAGGTTTTACTGTATTTAATAGGAGAGTCTAGTAAGTATCAGACTTACAGGGAACTCACTGGGTTTTACTGTATTTAATAGGAGAGTCTAGTAAGTATCAGACTTATAGGGAACTCACTAGGTTTTACTGTATTTAATAGGAGAACCTAGTAAGTATCAGACTTACAGGGAACTCACTAGGTTTTACTGTATTTAATAGGAGAGTCTAGTAAGTATCAGACTTATAGGGAACTCACTAGGTTTTACTGTATTTAATAGGAGAACCTAGTAAGTATCAGACTTACAGGGAACTCACTGGGTTTTACTGTATTTAATAGGAGAGTCTAGTAAGTATCAGACTTATAGGGAACTCACTAGGTTTTACTGTATTTAATAGGAGAGTCTAGTAAGTATCAGACTTACAGGGAACTCACTAGGTTTTACTGTATTTAATAGGAGAGTCTAGTAAGTATCAGACTTACACGGAACTCACTAGGTTTTACTGTATTTAATAGGAGAGCCTAGTAAGTATCAGACTTACAGGGAACTCACTAGGTTTTACTGTATATAATAGGAGAGCCTAGTAAGTATCAGACTTACAGGGAACTCACTAGGTTTTACTGTATTTAATAGGAGAGTCTAGTAAGTATCAGACTTACAGGGAACTCACTAGGTTTTACTGTATATAATAGGAGAGCCTAGTAAGTATCAGACTTACAGGGAACTCACTAGGTTTTACTGTATTTAATAGGAGAGTCTAGTAAGTATCAGACTTACAGGGAACTCACTAGGTTTTACTGTATTTAATAGGAGAGTCTAGTAAGTATCAGACTTACAGGGAACTCACTAGGTTTTACTGTATTTAATAGGAGAGCCTAGTAAGTATCAGACTTACAGGGAACTCACTAGGTTTTACTGTATTTAATAGGAGAGTCTAGTAAGTATCAGACTTACAGGGAATTCACTAGGTTTTACTGTATTTAATAGGAGAGCCTAGTAAGTATCAGACTTACAGGGAACTCACTAGGTTTTACTGTATTTAATAGGAGAGTCTAGTAAGTATCAGACTTACAGGGAACTCACTAGGTTTTACTGTATTTAATAGGAGAGTCTAGTAAGTATCAGACTTACAGGGAACTCACTAGGTTTTACTGTATTTAATAGGAGAGTCTAGTAAGTATCAGACTTACAGGGAACTCACTAGGTTTTACTGTATTTAATAGGAGAGCCTAGTAAGTATCAGACTTACAGGGAACTCACTAGGTTTTACTGTATATAATAGGAGAGCCTAGTAAGTATCAGACTTACAGGGAACTCACTAGGTTTTACTGTATTTAATAGGAGAGTCTAGTAAGTATCAGACTTACAGGGAACTCACTAGGTTTTACTGTATATAATAGGAGAGTCTAGTAAGTATCAGACTTACAGGGAATTCACTAGGTTTTACTGTATTTAATAGGAGAGTCTAGTAAGTATCAGACTTACAGGGAATTCACTAGGTTTTACTGTATTTAATAGGAGAGCCTAGTAAGTATCAGACTTACAGGGAACTCACTAGGTTTTACTGTATTTAATAGGAGAGTCTAGTAAGTATCAGACTTACAGGGAACTCACTAGGTTTTACTGTATTTAATAGGAGAGTCTAGTAAGTATCAGACTTACAGGGAACTCACTAGGTTTTACTGTATTTAATAGGAGAGCCTAGTAAGTATCAGACTTACAGGGAACTCACTAGGTTTTACTGTATTTAATAGGAGAGTCTAGTAAGTATCAGACTTACAGGGAACTCACTAGGTTTTACTGTATTTAATAGGAGAGCCTAGTAAGTATCAGACTTACAGGGAACTCACTAGGTTTTACTGTATTTAATAGGAGAGTCTAGTAAGTATTAGACTTACTGGGAACTCACTAGGTTTTACTGTATTTAATAGGAGAGTCTAGTAAGTATCAGACTTACAGGGAACTCACTAGGTTTTACTGTATTTAATAGGAGAGTCTAGTAAGTATCAGACTTACAGGGAATTCACTAGGTTTTACTGTATTTAATAGGAGAGCCTAGTAAGTATTAGACTTACAGGGAACTCACTAGGTTTTACTGTATTTAATAGGAGAGTCTAGTAAGTATCAGAGTTACAGGGAACTCACTAGGTTTTACTGTATTTAATAGGAGAGCCTAGTAAGTATCAGACTTACAGAGAACTCACTAGGTTTTACTGTATTTAATAGGAGAGCCTAGTAAGTATCAGACTTACAGGGAACTGACTAGGTTTTACTGTATTTAATAGGAGAGCCTAGTAAGTATCAGACTTACAGGGAATTCACTAGGTTTTACTGTATTTAATAGGAGAGTCTAGTAAGTATCAGACTTACAGGGAATTCACTAGGTTTTACTGTATTTAATAGGAGAGTCTAGTAAGTATCAGACTTACAGGGAACTCACTAGGTTTTACTGTATTTAATAGGAGAGTCTAGTAAGTATCAGACTTACAGGGAACTCACTAGGTTTTACTGTATTTAATAGGAGAGCCTAGTAAGTATCAGACTTACAGGGAACTCACTAGGTTTTACTGTATTTAATAGGAGAGCCTAGTAAGTGTCAGACTTACAGGGAACTCACTAGGTTTTACTGTATTTAATAGGAGAGTCTAGTAAGTATCAGACTTACAGGGAATTCACTAGGTTTTACTGTATTTAATAGGAGAGCCTAGTAAGTATTAGACTTACAGGGAACTCACTAGGTTTTACTGTATTTAATAGGAGAGTCTAGTAAGTATCAGACTTACAGGTAACTCACTAGGTTTTACTGTATTTAATAGGAGAGCCTAGTAAGTGTCAGACTTACTGGGAACTCACTAGGTTTTACTGTATTTAATAGGAGAGTCTAGTAAGTATCAGACTTACAGGGAACTCACTAGGTTTTACTGTATTTAATAGGAGAGTCTAGTAAGTATCAGACTTACAGGGAATTCACTAGGTTTTACTGTATTTAATAGGAGAGCCTAGTAAGTATCAGACTTACAGGGAACTCACTAGGTTTTACTGTATTTAATAGGAGAGTCTAGTAAGTATCAGACTTACAGGGAACTCACTAGGTTTTACTGTATTTAATAGGAGAGTCTAGTAAGTATCAGACTTACAGGGAACTCACTAGGTTTTACTGTATTTAATAGGAGAGCCTAGTAAGTATCAGACTTACAGGGAACTCACTAGGTTTTACTGTATTTAATAGGAGAGTCTAGTAAGTATCAGACTTACAGGGAATTCACTAGGTTTTACTGTATTTAATAGGAGAGCCTAGTAAGTATCAGACTTACAGGGAACTCACTAGGTTTTACTGTATTTAATAGGAGAGTCTAGTAAGTATTAGACTTACTGGGAACTCACTAGGTTTTACTGTATTTAATAGGAGAGTCTAGTAAGTATCAGACTTACAGGGAACTCACTAGGTTTTACTGTATTTAATAGGAGAGTCTAGTAAGTATCAGACTTACAGGGAATTCACTAGGTTTTACTGTATTTAATAGGAGAGCCTAGTAAGTATTAGACTTACAGGGAACTCACTAGGTTTTACTGTATTTAATAGGAGAGTCTAGTAAGTATCAGAGTTACAGGGAACTCACTAGGTTTTACTGTATTTAATAGGAGAGCCTAGTAAGTATCAGACTTACAGAGAACTCACTAGGTTTTACTGTATTTAATAGGAGAGCCTAGTAAGTATCAGACTTACAGGGAACTGACTAGGTTTTACTGTATTTAATAGGAGAGCCTAGTAAGTATCAGACTTACAGGGAATTCACTAGGTTTTACTGTATTTAATAGGAGAGCCTAGTAAGTATTAGACTTACAGGGAACTCACTAGGTTTTACTGTATTTAATAGGAGAGTCTAGTAAGTATCAGACTTACAGGGAACTCACTAGGTTTTACTGTATTTAATAGGAGAGCCTAGTAAGTATCAGACTTACAGGGAACTCACTAGGTTTTACTGTATTTAATAGGAGAGTCTAGTAAGTATCAGACTTACAGGGAACTCACTAGGTTTTACTGTATTTAATAGGAGAGCCTAGTAAGTATCAGACTTACAGGGAATTCACTAGGTTTTACTGTATTTAATAGGAGAGTCTAGTAAGTGTCAGACTTACAGGGAACTCACTAGGTTTTACTGTATTTAATAGGAGAGTCTAGTAAGTATCAGACTTACAGGGAACTCACTAGGTTTTACTGTATTTAATAGGAGAGTCTAGTAAGTATCAGACTTACAGGGAACTCACTAGGTTTTACTGTTTTTAATAGGAGAGCCTAGTAAGTATTAGACTTACAGGGAACTCACTAGGTTTTACTGTATTTAATAGGCGAGTCTAGTAAGTATCAGACTTACAGGGAACTCACTAGGTTTTACTGTATTTAATAGGAGAGTCTAGTAAGTATTAGACTTACTGGGAACTCACTAGGTTTTACTGTATTTAATAGGAGAGCCTAGTAAGTATCAGACTTACAGGGAACTCACTAGGTTTTACTGTATTTAATAGGAGAGTCTAATAAGTATCAGACTTACTGGGAACTCACTAGGTTTTACTGTATTTAATAGGAGAGTCTAGTAAGTATCAGACTTACAGGGAACTCACTAGGTTTTACTGTATTTAATAGGAGAGTCTAGTAAGTATCAGACTTACAGGGAACTCACTAGGTTTTACTGTATTTAATAGGAGAGTCTAGTAAGTATCAGACTTACAGGGAACTCACTAGGTTTTACTGTATATAATAGGAGAGCCTAGTAAGTATCAGACTTACAGGGAACTCACTAGGTTTTACTGTATTTAATAGGAGAGTCTAGTAAGTATCAGACTTACAGGGAACTCACTAGGTTTTACTGTATTTAATAGGAGAGTCTAGTAAGTATCAGACTTACAGGGAACTCACTAGGTTTTACTGTATTTAATAGGAGAGTCTAGTAAGTATCAGACTTACAGGGAACTCACTAGGTTTTACTGTACATATTTTATCTACGTTCTGATCAAATCTTTCCATGATAGGGTGTTTTTATAAAAGATTTAGAAACAATGTTTCATATATTTGTTAAATTGTAGCTCCCATTCCTAATACAAAGTAATAGATTTTGAGGGGGATTCCTGTGTAATCTTAAAAGGCAAAATACTGAACAGATGTTACATTTTTTATGTCCATCACAGTACATGTATACCCCAGGGAGGGGTGGGGGGAGGGGAGGTACTCCCTTAGAAAGGTGTGTGCGTAGTTTCCCCAAGAATTTTCTCTATCGACCATCTGTGATATGCATGAAGTAATGCAACCTGTGGGTGTCACATTTCACTAGCAAGCTAACTTATTACTAGGTTGGTGACCCTGCTGGATGACCATAACTTGTCAACCGGTGATGTACATTCCTGCGTGAAAATCCATAAATATGGGTTGACTTTTCACCAGGAAATGCCCTAATCATGGGGAAATGTTTTTAACTTGTGCTGCACACCCATATGAAAACATTGGGATACACCTCTCCCTCCTGGGATTTACTGGTACATGTACCAATTTCAAAGAAAGATAAACAATAACTCATTGAAGTATTCCATATTATGAACACTCTTGGTAATTGCTTTCATTCTCAATTTATCTTAATTTGTTTACATTATTCTGGTAATCAAAAACCATGGTGGAAAGCCAATTTCTTTATCAAGGAGCCTGTATTATTTGGTATTTTGTTCTCAATTTATGTTTATTTGTTTACAGGATTCTGGTAATCAAAAACCATGGTGGAAAGCCAATTTCTTTATCAAGGAGCCTGTATTATTTGGTACATGGGATGGAGTATTTACATCGTGTATGATCAATATCTTTGGTGTTGTCATCTTTTTACGTACAGGTTGGGTTGTGGTGAGTATAAGCCATAAATTCAGTACAACTTATTACATTTGTACCCATCATTTCTTGCATTGGGTTATGTGCATACTACATGTTATGCAGTACTATACCAAAGACAGTGCTGCATACTATAGGTTATTTCTACTGCAGTGCTATACCAAAGACATTACTACATACTGTATCACAGTGTATGTTATTTCTACTGCAGTGCTATACCAAAGACATTACTGCATATTAGCTACTGCAGTGCTATACCAAAGACATTACTACATACTGTATGTTATTTCTACTGCAGTGCTATACCAAAGACATTACTGCAGTGCTATACCAAAGACATTACTGCATACTGTATGTTATTTCTACTGCAGTGCTACACCAAAGGCATTACTACATACTGTATGTTATTTCTACTGCAGTGCTACACCAAAGACATTCCTGCATACTATATGTTATTTCTACTGCAGTGCTATACCAAAGACATTACTGCATACTATATGTTATTTCTATACTGCAGTGCTACACCAAAGCCATTACTACATACTGTATGTTATTTCTACTGCAGTGCGCTATACCAAAGACATTACTACATACTGTATGTTATTTCTACTGCAGTGCGCTATACCAAAGACATTACTACTAAATTCAGTACAACTTATTACATTTGTACCCATCATTTCTTGCATTGGGTTATGTGCATACTACATGTTATTTCTACTGCAGGTCTATACCAAAGACAGTGCTGCATACTATAGGTTATTTCTACTGCAGTGCTATACCAAAGACATTACTGCAGTGCTATACCAAAGACATTACTACATACTGTATGTTATTTCTACTGCAGTGCTATACCAAAGACATTACTGCATATTAGCTACTGCAGTGCTATACCAAAGACATTACTACATACTGTATGTTATTTCTACTGCAGTGCTATACCAAAGACATTACTGCAGTGCTATACCAAAGACATTACTGCATACTGTATGTTATTTCTACTGCAGTGCTACACCAAAGGCATTACTACATACTGTATGTTATTTCTACTGCAGTGCTACACCAAAGACATTCCTGCATACTATATGTTATTTCTACTGCAGTGCTATACCAAAGACATTACTGCATACTATATGTTATTTCTATACTGCAGTGCTACACCAAAGCCATTACTACATACTGTATGTTATTTCTACTGCAGTGCGCTATACCAAAGACATTACTACATACTGTATGTTATTTCTACTGCAGTGCGCTATACCAAAGACATTACTACTAAATTCAGTACAACTTATTACATTTGTACCCATCATTTCTTGCATTGGGTTATGTGCATACTACATGTTATTTCTACTGCAGTACTATACCAAAGACAGTGCTGCATACTATAGGTTATTTCTACTGCAGTGCTATACCAAAGACATTACTGCAGTGCTATACCAAAGACATTACTGCATACTGTATGTTATTTCTACTGCAGTGCTACACCAAAGACATTACTACATACCGTATGTTATTTCTACTGCAGTGCTACACCAAAGGCATTACTACATACTGTATGTTATTTCTACTGCAGTGCGCTATACCAAAGACATTACTGCATATTAGCTACTGCAGTGCTATACCAAAGACATTACTACATACTGTATGTTATTTCTACTGCAGTGCTATACCAAAGACATTACTGCAGTGCTATACCAAAGACATTACTGCATACTGTATGTTATTTCTACTGCAGTGCTACACCAAAGACATTACTACATACCGTATGTTATTTCTACTGCAGTGCTACACCAAAGGCATTACTACATACTGTATGTTATTTCTACTGCAGTGCTATACCAAAGACATTACTGCATACTATATGTTATTTCTACTGCAGTGCTATACCAAAGACATTACTACATACTGTATGTTATTTCTACTGCAGTGCGCTATACCAAAGACATTACTGCATACTGTATGTTATTTCTACTGCAGTGCTATACCAAAGACATTACTGCAGTGCTATACCAAAGACATTACTGCATACTGTATGTTATTTCTACTGCAGTGCTATACCAAAGACATTACTGCAGTGCTATACCAAAGACATTACTGCATACTGTATACCAAAGACAGTACTACATATCTGTATGTAAAAGATAGTATGATTCTTCTATGTACATGAAATCACATAAACACATGCACAGTCATATATTTTCACAAAATGTGCTATTTTTGATCAAATTAATGCATAATAATATTAATAACAGAATCCTATGACTCGTGAGTACCAGTGTATGTACTCACGATATGTGCTGACATATTTTCAGTGTTTTCTGCTACATTTTTTCTCACTACATGTGTTATAGTATGAATACAGAGAACACTGAAAGTGCTGTAGGTCCAAATACCAAGGTCTACCGCATGCTACACTGTCACTCACGTATCATGGAGTTATGTCATATTACATGTACCAACTGTAACGATAATCTTGCATCTATAATTGAGATATTTTAGGACTTTGTCAATTCATCATATTTCACAACTGGAATACAAAATACATTGACCTTTTCCAAGGCATAATGACTCACCTTAAAAATTAGGTTTTTGACAAATTTGTTCTCATTTTCACCATATAAAGTTAACTGGAATTTCATAAGTGTCTGATGTTGGCTGGAATTTCAAGCCATGAACTATCGCTGGTTCATAGGTCTCTGTGGTTGGCTGGAATTTCAAGCCACAAACCAGAGATGGTTCATAGGTCTCTGTGGTTGGCTGGAATTTCCAGCCACAGACCTTAAAAATCACCCATATTATGCACAAAGTGGTGAAGAAAAATAGCCTATTTCCACTTTTTCCTGCATATAATGACCATGAAATTGACCATTTGGAATGGTCAATGTATTTTGGACTCAATTATTATTATCAGTTTCTTGCAGGTATTTTTTCAGTATTGCTCTGCAGTGAAAATACCACTAGAATAATAACATGTGCACCCACCAATGCAAGTAATTTATAGTACATTTGTAATAATACTGAATCATGACCTATCCTTTGCATAGTAAATATATATCTATTAATTGCTGTGGATTTTATGATGTATATTGTATTTTTGTCACATGTGGTCATTTATAATTCAAATTGAATAATAGATTAACCAGTATAACCACCAAAGTTATCGTGGTGGTGGTGGTGGTGGTGGTGGTGGTGGTGGTGGTGGTGGTGATGGTGGTTTCACTTCCTTTTTTACTCTAGAAAAGCACAATGTCATACTACTGTGGACAAGTATATTTTTATAATAGTAGCAAGTTTAAGTATTTCAGTTAGTTTTTAATTTTCACAACTAAGTATTAAATGTAAGTGTTACTGATATATCATCAGTGTTTTTGGTTAAGAATGTAGAAATAGGTAAAATCTACTGAGTTTCCCAGGTATTTGGGGTTTTCCCATCCAAATATGGTACATTGTATTCTAAATATATTGTGCTAGGTTGTTAATAGCAGAGAGGGTGAAGTTTGCATATATTTCCATGCATTGTACTGTCTAATTGCAAAGTTCACCACATTTCCCCGGTAGTACATGTAATCTCTCCTATTACCATGGTTCTTAAAAGTCTTAAGAGAAACACTGATCAATGAAAACTAGAATAGACTTGGATAGCATAGTGAACAAGCACATAGTTATTTAGTATTTAACTATAGGTTACATATAGGTTGTGTACTAGTAAACAGTCTGGATGTTCCGCCATAGACATCATGCAACATTTACAAAGTTAAGGTTGTCGTGTGGGCTAGGACGTCAGGTGAATTTATCAATAAAACTATGTAAATCCACTCATAATGTCATACATTTTTATTTAGACGCACTGGAGTCGGAACTAGCAAAGGGCATACCATCAATAAGCAGTAAACACAGCCACAAACTTTGACCAACTAAGAGTAATTGACATTTTACTGGGGAGTCTGATGCACCCTCTACGGCAACTTCCTGAGTAACACACACATACATACATACAGGGAGTGTGAGGGTCTGCCGTAAAGATATTTTAGTATTTTAAATGCCTAACTATAAAACCTTAATCTCAAATAAGGTTTTACAAAAATTATAATGAAAACTGACATTCTACTGTGTTCAAATAAAAGTTCATTTGTGTTCATTGTTAACGATGACACTGTATCATAAAATCTCATAATGGAGGCTCTCAACAAAATTTAGGTTGAAAAATATACATATAATTATAAGTAATGTACGGCCTTTGATTTTAAAAGTATAGCATTCTTTGTTTGATTTGATGAAGTTCAAATATATGTCTTAGTTTAAGCACTTATTAGTAGTCAAGATGTGAAAACATCCAAACTCCACACTATTTTGGGAGTCTGTAAAATAATTTTTAAAAAAGAGAGAAAACAATTCAAACACTGCACTTTACTAACATGTGACTAATGTATTAATTGCAGGGTAATGCTGGTATAGGTCTATCTGTTTTAATTGTTGCCATAACAATCATCGTGGCATTAATTGCAGCTCTTTCTGCTATTGGTGTATGTGAAAGATGTCACCTAGAAAGTGGTGGAGTCTATTTTCTTGTGACTCATGCTTTAGGAGCACGTGTTGGTGGAACAGTTGGAGTACTCTACAGTTTTGGACAGGTAAGAACCATTCAGACTGGTGTCTCTTTTATTTCTGCAATAAATGAATACAGGAATGGCTGTAAACATATTCTGACCCAGGAATAAAAGAACAAATGAATACATACAAAATTCTAATGTGCTCCTGAATGGAAATACTGTTTTTCCCCAACTTGTAGTTTGGTGTACCCCTGTGGTAGAATATAGATTAATACATGTACAAACAAATACCCCTGTGGTAGAATATAGATTAATACATGTACAAACAAATACCCCTGTGGTAGAATATAGATTAATACATGTACAAACAAATACCCCTGTGGTAAAATATAGATTAATACATGTACAAACAAATACCCCTGTGGTAGAATATAGTTTAATACATGTACAAACAAATACCCCTGTGGTAAAATATAGATTAATACATGTACAAACAAATACCCCTGTGGTAGAATATAGATTAATATGTGTACAAACAAATACCCCTGTGGTAGAATATAGATTAATACATGTACAAACAAATACCCCTGTGGTAGAATATAGATTAATACATGTACAAACAAATACCCCTGTGGTAGAATATAAATTAATATGTGTACAAACGAATACCCCTGTGGTAGAATATAGATTAATACATGTACAAACAAATACCCCTATGGTAGAATATAAATTAATACGTGTACAAACAAATACCCCTGTGGTAGAATATAAATTAATACGTGTACAAACAAATACCCCTGTGGTAGAATATAGTTTAATACATGTACAAACAAATACCCCTGTGGTGGAATATAGATTACATGTACAAACAAATACCCCTGTGGTAGAATATAGTTTAATACATGTACAAACAAATACCCCTGTGGTGGAATATAGATTACATGTACAAACAAATACCCCTGTGGTAGAATATAGATTTAATGTATTTGTAACTATTCAACTACACTTACGAGTCTTCATCATAATTGTCATGTTTAGATTGTGTATTATTTTATTCTTTTCAGACTGTAGCATGTGCATTATACTGTACTGGTTTTGGTGAATCTATATCTGAGACATTTGGATGGGAAGGGAATACATGGGCAGTGCGTGGAATTGGTATAGCTACTATTCTGTTACTTCTTGCTATCAATATAGCCGGTGTGAGATGGGTGGTCAAATTGCAGCTTGTATTGTTAGCCATTTTAGGAGTAGCAACACTAGATTTTGTCATTGGTACATTCTCACATACTGACCCAGGTAAGTGTATTCTCTGTTATATTTATTTACCACAGTGGAAACTAAGCTTTCATCTTAGGGAAAAAATGAATTTCAAGTTGGCAGTTCCTCACCCAGTTTCCATGGTAATCACATGTTTACCAGGGTAACTGCAGAACCGCTACCAGCTGTCAATAGTGAGCTGGTATGCATATGGAAAAACGCCACTACCGTGATGCTACAATATCTCCACTGTCTTTTGTTTGACATGTCTTTTGAGTGTGCTGACAAACACCTACATCTATTGTCATTTCCTCATTTTTGTCTTTGATTATTTTATTTTTTGCGAATAGGAGTTCAGCGAATTCGTAAGCTCAAAGTAGGTCATCCCCAAATAATTATGGAATTGTTTAACATCGATTCTATGCATAACTTGCCATAAGTAATGTGTGATCTAATAAATGTATGGGAATGTGATTTGAATGATCTACACAGGGTAGTTGATATCAATATCAAAGATAGACACAAAGTACAACTATTGGTGCACAATGTTGATACACAAATGTAAGCCATTGTATGGATGTTGTTTTAGTTGTGTTCACAACTAAGTGACATTTCTAATCAACTCTATGATCATGTAGTATGGTGGCTTCTAGTATTTACACTGTCTTGAGTACAAGGTGATTTTAGCCACACAACAAAAACCACCACTTTCACCCACTTGTGTAATCGAATACCAGTCATAACGGCCCGTGACCATAACGGCCCGTGACCATAACGCCCTTTTACCAAAACGGCCTGTGGTCAAAACGGACCGTTTTGGAACACTTGGTGGTCAAAACAGCCCGTTTTCGGAAGACGCAATAACGATGGAATAAAGGTAAATACAGGACGACCAGCCTATCTAACATCGGATTTTAATCAGATGTCATTTACACTGACAATTTCTCATTGTCTTCAATTTAGTTTGAAAAGTTTAAAGCTTGTGGTAGACACGTAATTTATTCACGTAATTCTCTTGGGACTGTCGCAAAAGTAGTCGGTCTACTACAGAGGTCTACTTGGCAACAAGTTAGCATTTGTATAATATTCATACCAATGATAATGCAGTATGATACCTAAGCTAATAAATGATTGACAAGGTATACTTTTAATCATAATTCATGTAACTCCCATGGGACAACAGCTGGCAGGTTCCCTCACAATAAATTTGAAGTTGTGCAGGCTACATACGAATGATAATATGCCAGATTAAAGTACCTTATACTGATTGTCCCCCCCCCCCCCCCTTGCATAAAATTTTGGGGGATTTAGTTCAAAATAGGGGGGGGGGCAACTGAATAATTTCATTTTTTAATCTATATTATTTTGGAGGATTTAGAAAATGACTGACTTGGCATGCATTGGTATATTTTGTAGTACATGTACATACAACGATGTGTAACTGTAAACATATTCCACGTGGGTGGACTCACATCAACATACGTAGCTTCAATTCTTCCGTATGACGGTATACGGTATGCCGTAATTCAATCTGCTATTTACATCACAGAAACATCAGTATTCTTTCTAGGAATGTAACATTGCTAAAAATGTATATTTCCCTTCATAAGATGACTGTATACGGCGCATTCCAACCTCCAAGTGTGATCGCTACGCTAGTCTTTTTACAAGTCGCCATGTTGTGAAATAATTAATGTAATTAGGTCACTACGTGATATATGACCAATAGGATCGCAGCTTACAAAAAAGTGAGCAATTTCACCCAATCACGTTGGGTATATGATACTGGCAGAGCTATTCACTGACCATGCATTGAAAGTTGTCAACACTTACATGTATTACGTCTTTACCGACATGGGACTGGGTACATCATACTACATGTACAATATCATGTGTCACTATCCAATATACATTAAAAACAGCTGTGCTTGTCACAGAGGAGAAGCCATTACCAATTCCTGCATTACCTAATGTAAATTCTAATTTTCTTATCTTCCGACAATGTCTGGTACTTTTTACTTGGAAAATCGTTTTTATAGCATGCTCCGGACTGAGAGACACTGAACGATCGTGAGTTATGTGCTTGTTTGTTGTTCCAAAACGGGACTTTATGACCACAGGTCGTTTTGGTTCAGGGCCGTTTTGAGTACGGGCCGTTTTGACTACGTGATTTCCAAAACGGGCCGTTTTGACCACCGGGTGTTCCAAAAACGGGCCATTTTGACCACGGGCCGTTATGGTCACGGGCCGTTATGACTGGCTACCGTGTAATCTACCACCTGAACAACAACAGTTTTAGTTTTAGTTTGTCTTAGTAAACAGACAGTGTGGTTTCCATTGTAGTATTAATTCATCTCTTTTGGATCCAGTGTTTAACAAAGTAGTATGTTAGATGGGTCATAGAAAGTGATATTAACATAATACATTGTACTTATCAATTATTATAAACTCTGTACAGCATTGTGTCAATCTCAATAAAATCTGATGTAGTGAACTTGGCATGATTTCTTTATGTACTGCTTACTTTTATTGTTGTTTGGTTTTTTTTTTCGTTCTTTGAGCGCCTTGTACCTACATCTGATACAATACTATAGGAGCAAGTTCTATACATAGTTTGAGTTGCCTCAGACTGTATTTTGTAGGCCTACCATGCAGGGAATTAATTCATAACTTTGTGACTTGTGTCTTGCTTATTTGCTGTATACATGTTAATGATTTTTTTTATAGAGAATGGATTTACAGGATATAGCGTTGAAAATCTACGAAACAATTCGATAGCAGCTTATGACGGCAATCCTAATTTCTTCACCATATTTGGAGTATTTTTTCCAACTGCTACTGGTGTGATGGCAGGAATTAATATGAGTGGAGATTTAAAGAAGCCATCCCGCAATATTCCAGTGGGTACCCTGTCAGCCATTGGTGTGACGGCATTGCTTTATCTACTCTATGTTGTCCTACTGGGAGCTACATGTGAAAACAGTACATTAATAGACGATTACATGATAGCTGAAAAGGTAATCTTATATTTCTATATTCTAATAAATTAAAATGGTATCATATTTATGGCCAAAAATAATAAATATATCAAATATTATAGGTGAAATAATTACAAAATTACTTTTGGAATATAGAAGCTGTCATGTTGGGTAGTTGTGGGGCACAAATTGACAACTTCTCCCCTAACCCTCATGTTATCAATTGTTTGACTTTAAAGTTTAATAAAAGACCTTGCTTTCTCTGTAGGTAGTGTTAGATTGTTCACTCTAATAAAAGTACTTGATTTGTCTGTAGGTAGCATTGGTTGGCTTTCTATGGTTAGCTGGTCTGTATATTTCATCACTGTCATCGTGTCTCAGTGGGTTGTATGGAGCACCCAGAGTTATACAATCCATTGCCAATGAGAATGTCATTCCTATAATCAAAGGACTAGGCCGAGGTGTAAGTATTACTCTTTGTATTTTTATCTCAGAAGAGAAGGCAAAATTTTCACATCAGAATCAATAACAGCTTGGCCAGTACTCAAACTGTGACAAGTTTTGCTGTTGTAGTCAAATAGTTCATTACTTTCCTAGGATGTGGTGATAAAACTACTTGGCCAATACACAAAGTGTCTGGTAGTCAAATAGTTTATTACTTTCCTAGGATGTGGTGATAAATTTGCTTGGCCAATACACAAAGTGTCTGGTGGTCAAATAGTTCATTACTTTCCTAGGATGGGGTGATAAATTTGCTTGGCCAATACACAAAGTGTCTGGTGGTCAAATAGTTCATTACTTTCCTAGGATGGGGTGATAAATTTGCTTGGCCAATACACAAAGTGTCTGGTGGTCAAATAGTTCATTACTTTCCTAGGATGTGGTGATAAATTTGCTTGGCCAATACACAAAGTGTCTGGTGGTCAAATAGTTCATTACTTTCCTAGGATGTGGTAATAAATCTACTTGGCCAATACACAAAGTGTCTGGTGGTCAAATAGTTCATTACTTTCCTAGGATGTGGTGATAAATCTGCTTGGCCAATACACAAAGTGTCTGGTGGTCAAATAGTTCATTACTTTCCTAGGATGTGGTAATAAATCTACTTGGCCAATACACAAAGTGTCTGGTGGTCAAATAGTTCATTACTTTCCTAGGATGTGGTAATAAATCTACTTGGCCAATACACAAAGTGTCTGGTGGTCAAATAGTTCATTACTTTCCTAGGATGTGGTAATAAATCTACTTGGCCAATACACAAAGTGTCTGGTGGTCAAATAGTTCATTACTTTCCTAGGATGTGGTAATAAATCTACTTGGCCAATACACAAAGTGTCTGGTGGTCAAATAGTTCATTACTTTCCTAGGATGGGGTGATAAATTTGCTTGGCCAATACACAAAGTGTCTGGTTGTCAAATAGTTCATTACTTTCCTAGGATGTGGTGATAAATCTACTTGGCCAATACACAAAGTGTCTGGTGGTCAAATAGTTCATTACTTTCCTAGGATGGGGTGATAAATCTACTTGGCCAATACACAAAGTGTCTGGTGGTCAAATAGTTCATTACTTTCCTAGGATGGGGTGATAAATCTACTTGGCCAATACACAAAGTGTCTGGTGGTCAAATAGTTCATTACTTTCCTAGGATGTGGTGATAAATTTGCTTGGCCAATACACAAAGTGTCTGGTGGTCAAATAGTTCATTACTTTCCTAGGATGGGGTAATAAATCTACTTGGCCAATACACAAAGTGTCTGGTGGTCAAATAGTTCATTACTTTCCTAGGATGTGGTAATAAATCTACTTGGCCAATACACAAAGTGTCTGGTGGTCAAATAGTTCATTACTTTCCTAGGATGTGGTGATAAATCTGCTTGGCCAATCGGAAAAATGTATGTAAATAAATAGAGTAAAAACATACAAGTTTGCGTTATTGACTTTATTTATATAGGTTCATTTTTATTGGAAAAGTTTGGCTAATTGAAAGTCTGGTTTGGCTAATAAATTTTGAGGCAAATTAGCCAAATTGCTAGTAAATTTTTTGACCCAGCTGGAGGAAACACTGATCACACCATTACGATCGGTGCAATATAAAAAGATGATGGTACACATATTGAAATACTACCAGAAACCCAGCACTGTATACCACATTAGAAGTACATTTTAATCAACTTATCAACATCTCAGTTGTAAAAAAAAAAAAAGAACTTGTTGTCATTAAAGGAGTGAAATTTTGCTGTCAAAATTTGGTTAGAAGTGTGAAAATGCAGTTCACCAATCACATTGAAGCCAGACCACCTCCCCCTAAATGAACAAAGTTTGTTTATTTAGCTTGTGTGACATTGTGCAATTGTTCCTTTAGGACCTGAATAATACTGTACTGTACACCTAGAAACTTTAGACATGTAAATGTGGAATTTTTTGAGTAACAAGATTCATTTTGGATGAATTTGATTTTGATTTTACAGAAAGGACCAAACAAGGAACCGATTCTAGCATCAGTAATGGTATGTGTAGTTGGTATAGGATTTATATTCATTGGGCATCTCAATGCATTAGGTCCAATTGTAACCATGCCATTTCTACTAACTTATGCCATTGTGGACTATGCATACTTCTCACTGGCAATGAGTTATGACACACAGAAGGCTGGAGTTCAACAAGATAAAAGTGAACAAGATACACTTTTATCACATATTGTGGATAGCAGTGTGAAGAAAAAAGACAGTAAAGGTATAGCTAACGGTTATGGGTCTGCACCGGTAACAGAAGATGAGGGTAAAGTGGATGATACAGAGGAAGCTATTGAAAGTCAGTCACAGATAGTAGGCATTGATGATAAACAAGAATTAATTAGCAAAGAAGACAAAGCAGAGAAAAATAGTAAGTATTATATTATTAAAGAACATCAGTAGTTTATTGACAAGGTATAACAAGTTTTATCAATAGGGCAATTTGTTTTGAATACATTTAACTGTATTTGAAGTGGAATGTAATAGGGAACTTGCAATCCAGACAGAGCATGCTCAAATGTAAAGGACTATGGGGTTATCTGTGGTTATTATAATACCTAATCTGGTGCTACCAATAAAAAAACCTCCCACAATTGTCAGGGTGACTATGAATTGATCATTTGTGGTTGCAAACATTGTAACAGTATGGTTAACAGTACCAATTCATTAGTATTTATTATCACGTTTCCCATGATGCAACATTCAACATGGCGGGTTTGCAAGTTCCCTATTATGAATGTCTAGGAATGCAACTTTTAAATTTATATCTGATTTTGGATATTGAATAATTTAGAATAATATATTTAACACTTCTTTTCTTTACAATGTGGAGTTGATGGAAGCCAGACGCAAAAAGTTCCATGGAAAACTGAAATTGCAAAAATGCCAAACTCCTGGTATTCACGGATGTGTAATAGATGGGTGTCGTTATTTGGGGTAAGTACCATATTAGATTGCTGGCCAACTATGGGTTATGGATATATATGTAGTGTGAGTATTTGGGGTAAGTACTGTACTGTCAATTTCTTACCAAATTATCATATTAGGGTTAAGTGTGGGTACTGGGTTGGTATCATAGGTTAGGTGTGGGTACTGGGTTGGTATCATATTAGGGTTAAGTGTGGATACTGGGTTGGTATCATAGGTTAGGTGTGGATACTGGGTTGGTATCATAGGTTAAGTGTGGGTACTGGGTTGGTATCATAGGTTAAGTGTGGGTACTGGGTTGGTATCATATTAGGGTTAAGTGTGGATACGGGGTTGGTATCTTTTATTTTATTTATTGATTACACGTAACAAAACCCTGGGGATTTGTTAAAGGTACAAATAAAATAAAATTGGGAAAAAAAAAATCATAATAATAGCACTTATAGGCTTTTCAAAAGTAACATTACACATCATAATAAAGACTACAAAACAAAACAAAACAACAACAATAACTATTCAACGAGTTGAAACATAATATTAATGAAAAAATAATAATGAAGGGTAATTAGACATTTCAAATTATATATTATGAGTATTTTGTAGGTGGTGCTCCCTTTTTATATTACTAAGTTTGATATATTTTCCAAGTGCGATAATTAGAGTTTTGTTGCTCATTATTTCTTTAAATTGTTGTTCTTCTGTCAAGTTTCTGTAATTATTAATATGTTTAGCAGCTTCACTAAAGAGGTCATGCCTGAGTAAATTATGCAGGGGACACTGTAATATAAAGTGTTTTTCATCTTCTACAAGGGTTGAGTTGCATATTTTACATAATCTGCTTTTAGCTGGTATCATAGGTTAGGTGTGGATACTGGGTTGGTATCATTAGGGTTAAGTGTGGGTACTGGGTTGGTATCATAGGTTAAGTGTGGGTACTGGGTTGGTATCATAGGTTAGGTGTGGATACTGGGTCGGTATCATTGGTTAAGTGTGGATACTGGGTTGGTATCATATTAGGGTTAAGTGTGGATACTGGGTTGGTATCATATTAGGGTTAAGTGTGGGTACTGGGTTGGTATCATATTAGGGTTAAGTGTGGGTACTGGGTTGGTATCATATTAGGGTTAAGTGTGGGTACTGGGTTGGTATCACATTAGGGTTAAGTGTGGGTACTGGGTTGGTATCATATTAGGGTTAAGTGTGGATACTGGGTTGGTATCATAGGTTAGGTGTGGATACTGGGTTGGTATCATAGGTTAAGTGTGGGTACTGGGTTGGTATCATAGGTTAAGTGTGGGTACTGGGTTGGTATCATATTAGGGTTAAGTGTGGATACGGGGTTGGTATCATAGGTTAGGTGTGGATACTGGGTTGGTATCATTAGGGTTAAGTGTGGGTACTGGGTTGGTATTATAGGTTAAGTGTGGGTACTGGGTTGGTATCATAGGTTAGGTGTGGATACTGGGTCGGTATCATTGGTTAAGTGTGGATACTGGGTTGGTATCATATTAGGGTTAAGTGTGGATACTGGGTTGGTATCATATTAGGGTTAAGTGTGGGTACTGGGTTGGTATCATATTAGGGTTAAGTGTGGGTACTGGGTTGGTATCATATTAGGGTTAAGTGTGGGTACTGGGTTGGTATCACATTAGGGTTAAGTGTGGGTACTGGGTTGGTATCACATTAGGGTTAAGTGTGGGTACTGGGTTGGTATCACATTAGGGGTTGAATGTTAAAGATAGGAGTGACATGACATTGGTACATCACAGTAGTTGTGAGTGAGTTGAAACAGTAACTATGTGATGTACGTGGCCTATAGGGATTGTACATATGAATGGGATACTAATAAGACACTGAATTCACAAAAATTGTACTCACCTGTTACAAGACTTGTATATATACATTTCATCAACAAAGAAAAAAGAACGACAACATAAGGAAATATAAACAAGTTAATATTTAGATTCAATGTAAATACATGCAGTTGAATATTGGAAGAGCTGTCTCATTTCTTGTGAAATGTTATATATACATATAACATCCAGATTCTGTCCATCACATAGACATGTACATTGTGTATCATAACTTCTATAACATACAATATATATCCAGGGAATTTTGTTTGCGCTTGCAGTTTCAATTACTCCAGATGTCAAGTTGATTGAGACTGACCACAAAGTTTTTGTCAAGATAAAGACAGTCCATATAGACATATGGTAGACTTGGTAGATTGTACATGTTTAAAATATTCAAATATCCACTGGACCACAATTATCATACAATTGAGTCATGATGGGTGGCAGGCAAATGGATAGCGTGGTCGGCTTGGAATCTGCAGGTTGCAGGTTTGAGACCCATTGCTGCCATGTGCTTCAGGATGGCTAAAGTCCTTGGGCAAGATTTGAACCACAATTGTGTCTCAGTCAACCCAGCTATATAATTGGGGACCTGGTAAGATAGAGGTTGCAAAACCTATGCGCTTATAGAGGCAGCAATGGATTGTATGCTCCCCAGGGAGTTGAGGAAGTATAAAGGGCTATTATGCTGCCAATGATCTGTTCAAGGGGTAATAATTGTGAGTGCCTTGAGCTGTCAAGAGGAAAGGTGCATTATAAAGTCACAATACTATTATTTATGGCCCAATTTCACAGGGCCCAATCTGTGCTATCTTTATCATGTTTATCTAGACATGTGATCAGTCTTACTGAATTCATCTCATCAAAACTGCATGCTTAAACAAAATGCCCTATATTATCACATAAAATCGTATGTTCAGTTACAAATGTCATACATTTCATTAGTTGCATTATAATGATACGATTTATTGCTATAGCATGTGATGATAAAATATCTATTTCTTTAATATCCATTTTAACCTAAATAAATATTTTGTACATCTTTAACTCTTAACATATCAGAGTGTTTGTCCAGTACTCTTTAGATCTCTTGATAGGCTTGTCTATTCTTTTATAAATAGACTCACCCTGCTTACTCTCTGTCAAATATTTCAAAAGACTATCTGATCTATGTGTATGTCACAAGTCTAAAACTCTCTGATGTATGTGTATATTGTAAGTCTAAAACTCTCTATACTGCAAGTCTAAAACTATCTGATCTATGTGAATGCTGCAAGTCTGTTCTTCACTTCATCAGCTTCTTGTTGGCATGTTTTATCTGTAGGGCATGGTTTGTATCATTATAATGTTCTGTATCCAGTGGGGTTACGCATTAGCTAACATCTCAGTAGCACTCATCATCTATATCTACATTGGTCAAGCCAATCCTGGCACTACACCTGGTGTAGCTGATTTCAATCTCTTCCTATGGATTAAGTCAGGATTTCACAGACTCTGCAGGTATTGTATATATTTTGTCATATTTAGATATTATTCCCAATATTTTTCTTCATTCACCCAAGGAAAATATTAGTGATCTAAGGGGGCTTTGTAGGGACTTGTAGTGACAAGACCCTTAGGTCACGAGTATTTCCCAGGTGAATGGAAAAAAATATTGGAGAATAACATACTTATACCAGTGCCAGTAATATCAAAGAAAAATTGGGGGAAAGTTATTATGGCAAAATTGAACATTTTGACTTGAATGGTTTGAACACCGTCTAGATTATGATTTGAACACCATCTAGATTATAATTTGAACACTGTCTAGATTATGATATGAACACTGTCTAGATTATAATTTGAACACTGTCTAGATTATGATATGAACACTGTCTAGATTATGATTTGAACACCGTCTAGATTATGATTTGAACACCATCTAGATTATGATTTGAACACTCTAGATTATGATTTGAACACTGTCTAGATTATGATTTGAACACTGTCTAGATTATGATTTGAACACTGTCTAGATTATGATATGAACACCATCTAGATTATGATTTGAACACCATCTAGATTATAATTTGAACACTGTCTAGATTATGATTTGAACACTGTCTAGATTATGATATGAACACCATCTAGATTATGATTTGAACACCATCTAGATTATAATTTGAACACTGTCTAGATTATGATATGAACACTGTCTAGATTATGATATGAACACTGTCTAGATTATAATTTGAACACTGTCTAGATTATGATATGAACACTGTCTAGATTATGATTTGAACACCGTCTAGATTATGATTTGAACACCATCTAGATTATGATTTGAACACTGTCTAGATTATGATTTGAACACTGTCTAGATTATGATATGAACACCATCTAGATTATGATTTGAACACCATCTAGATTATAATTTGAACACTGTCTAGATTATGATATGAACACTGTCTAGATTATGATTTGAACACTGTCTAGATTATGATTTGAACACCATCTAGATTATAATTTGAACACTGTCTAGATTATGATATGAACACTGTCTAGATTATGATTTGAACACCGTCTAGATTATGATTTGAACACCATCTAGATTATGATTTGAACACCGTCTAGATTATGATTTGAACACCGTCTAGATTATGATTTGAACACCGTCTAGATTATGATTTGAACACCATCTAGATTATGATTTGAACACTGTCTAGATTATGATTTGAACACCGTCTAGATTATGATTTGAACACCGTCTAGATTATAATTTGAACACTGTCTAGATTATGATTTGAACACCATCTAGATTATGATTTGAACACTGTCTAGATTATGATTTGAACACCATCTAGATTATGATTTGAACACCGTCTAGATTATTATTTGAACACCGTCTAGATTATGATTTGAACACCGTCTAGATTATAATTTGAACACTGTCTAGATTATGATTTGAACACCGTCTAGATTATTATTTGAACACCGTCTAGATTATAATTTGAACACTGTCTAGATTATTATTTGAACACCATCTAGATTATGATTTGAACACCGTCTAGATTATTATTTGAACACCGTCTAGATTATGATTTGAACACTGTCTAGATTATGATTTGAACACCATCTAGATTATGATTTGAACACCATCTAGATTATGATTTGAACACTGTCTAGATTATGATTTGAACACTGTCTAGATTATGATTTGAACACCATCTAGATTATGATTTGAACACTCTAGATTATGATTTGAACACCATCTAGATTATGATTTGAACACCGTCTATATTATAATTTGAACACCGTCTAGATTATGATTTGAACACCATCTAGATTATGATTTGAACACTGTCTAGATTATGATTTGAACACCATCTAGATTATGATTTGAACACCGTCTAGATTATTATTTGAACACCGTCTAGATTATGATTTGAACACCGTCTAGATTATAATTTGAACACTGTCTAGATTATGATTTGAACACCGTCTAGATTATGATTTGAACACCGTCTAGATTATAATTTGAACACTGTCTAGATTATGATTTGAACACCGTCTAGATTATGATTTGAACACCGTCTAGATTATGATTTGAACACTGTCTAGATTATAATTTGAACACCGTCTAGATTATGATTTGAACACTGTCTAGATTATGATTTGAACACTGTCTAGATTATGATTTGAACACCGTCTAGATTATGATTTGAACACCGTCTAGATTATGATTTGAACACCGTCTAGATTATGATTTGAACACCGTCTAGATTATGATTTGAACACTGTCTAGATTATGATTTGAACTCCATCTAGATTATGATTTGAACACCGTCTAGATTATGATTTGAACACCGTCTAGATTATGATTTGAACACTGTCTAGATTATGATTTGAACACCGTCTAGATTATGATTTGAACACCGTCTAGATTATGATTTGAACACCGTCTAGATTATGATTTGAACACCGTCTAGATTATGATTTGAACACTGTCTAGATTATGATTTGAACTCCATCTAGATTATGATTTGAACACCGTCTAGATTATGATTTGAACACCGTCTAGATTATGATTTGAACACCGTCTAGATTATGATTTGAACACCGTCTAGATTATGATTTGAACACCGTCTAGATTATGATTTGAACACCGTCTAGATAATGATTTGAACACCGTCTAGATTATGATTTGAACACCGTCTAGATTATGATTTGAACACTGTCTAGATTATGATTTGAACACCGTCTAGATTATGATTTGAACACCGTCTAGATTATGATTTGAACACCGTCTAGATTATGATTTGAACACCGTCTAGATTATGATTTGAACACCATCTAGATTATGATTTGAACACCGTCTATATTATGATTTGAACACCATCTAGAATATGATTTGAACACCGTCTAGATTCTGATTTGAACACCGTCTAGATTATGATTCTGTCTAGATTATGATTTGAACACTGTCTAGATTATGATTTGAACACCGTCTAGATTATGATTTGAACATTGTCTAGATTATGATTTGAACACTGTCTAGATTATGATTTGAACACCGTCTAGATTATGATTTGAACACCGTCTAGATTATGATTTGAACACTGTCTAGATTATGATTTGAACACCGTCTAGATTATGATTTGAACATTGTCTAGATTATGATTTGAACACTGTCTAGATTATGATTTGAACACTGTCTAGATTATGATTTGAACACTCTAGATTATGATTTGAACACCATCTAGATAATGATTTGAACACATCTAGATAATGATTTGAACACCGTCTAGATTATAATTTGAACACCGTCTAGATTATAATTTGAACACCGTCTAGATTATGATTTGAACACCGTCTAGATTATGATTTGAACACCGTCTAGATTATAATTTGAACACCGTCTAGATTATAATTTGAACACCATCTAGATTATGATTTGAACACCGTCTAGATTATAATTTGAACACCGTCTAGATTATGATTTGAACACCGTCTAGATTATGATTTGAACACCGTCTAGATTATAATTTGAACACCGTCTAGATTATGATTTGAACACCGTCTAGATTATAATTTGAACACCGTCTAGATTATAATTTGAACACCGTCTAGATTATGATTTGAACACCGTCTAGATTATAATTTGAACACCGTCTAGATTATGATTTGAACACCGTCTAGATTATAATTTGAACACCGTCTAGATTATGATTTGAACACCGTCTAGATTATAATTTGAACACCGTCTAGATTATAATTTGAACACCGTCTAGATTATAATTTGAACACCATCTAGATTATGATTTGAACACCGTCTAGATTATGATTTGAACACCGTCTAGATTATGATTTGAACACCGTCTAGATTATGATATGAACACTGTCTAGATTATGATTTGAACACTCTAGATTATGATTTGAACACCGTCTAGATTATGATTTGAACACCGTCTAGATTATGATTTGAACACCGTCTAGATTATGATTTGAACACCGTCTAGATTATGATTTGAACACCGTCTAGATTATGATTTGAACACTGTCTAGATTATGATTTGAACTCCGTCTAGATTATGATTTGAACACCGTCTAGATTATGATTTGAACACTGTCTAGATTATGATTTGAACTCCATCTAGATTATGATTTGAACACCGTCTAGATTATAATTTGAACACCGTCTAGATTATAATTTGAACACCGTCTAGATTATGATTTTAACATCGTCTAAATTATGATTTGAACACCATATAGATTATGATTTGAACACCATATAGATTATGATTTGAACACCATATAGATTATGATTTGAACACCGTCTAGATTATGATTTGAACACCGTCTAGATTATGATTTGAACACCGTCTAGATTATGATTTGAACACCGTCTAGATTATGATTTGAACACCGTCTAGATTATAATTTGAACACCATCTAGATTATGATTTGAACACCGTCTAGATTATAATTTGAACACCGTCTAGATTATGATTTGAACACCATCTAGATTATGATTTGAACACTGTCTAGATTATGATTTGAACACCGTCTAGATTATGATTTGAACACTGTCTAGATTATGATTTGAACACCGTCTAGATTATGATTTGAACACCGTCTAGATTATGATTTGAACACTGTCTAGATTCTGATTTGAACACCGTCTAGATTATGATTTGAACATTGTCTAGATTATGATTTGAACACTTTCTATATTATGATTTGAACACCATCTAGATTATGATTTGAACACCGTCTAGATTATGATTTGAACATTGTCTAAGTTATGATTTGAACACTGTCTAGATTATGATTTGAACACCATCTAGATTATGATTTGAACACCATCTAGATTATGATTTGAACACCATCTAGGTAATGATTTGAACACCGTCTAGATTATTAGTCTAAGCCCTAGAACTGAATTTCATACTCTGTGCGCCACTTATCATTGACAAAACTAAAGGTAATCAAAATGAACTGGTTAGATGACATTAAAGAATATGCTGTACATGTCTGTAGGGTAAACCTACATCACAGAATGTACTACCATGAAAATCAAGCTATAGACAAACTAATATAGAATGTACTACCATGGAAATCAAGCTATAGACAAACTAAGATAGAATGTACTACCATGAAAATCAAGCTATAGACAAACTAAGATAGAATGTACTACCATGAAAATCAAGTTATAGACAAACTAAGATAGAATGTACTACCATGGAAATCAAGCTATAGGCAAACTAAGATAGAATGTACTACCATGGAAATCAAGCTATAGGCAAACTAAGATAGCATGTACTACCATGAAAATCAAGTTATAGACAAACTAAGATAGAATGTACTACCATGGAAATTAAGCTATAGACAAACTAAGATAGAATGCACTACCATGGAAATCAAGCTATAGACAAACTAAGATAGAATGTACTACCATGAAAATCAAGCTATAGACAAACTAAGATAGAATGTACTACCATGGAAATCAAGCTATAGACAAACTAATATAGAATGTACTACCATGGAAATCAAGCTATAGGCAAACCAATATAGAATGTACTACCATGGAAATCAAGCTATAGACAAACTAAGATAGAATGTACTACCATGGAAATCAAGCTATAGACAAACTAAGATAGAATGGACTACCATGGAAATCAAGCTATAGGCAAACTAATATAGAATGGACTACCATGGAAATCAAGCTATAGGCAAACTAAGATAGAATGGACTACCATGGAAATCAAGCTATAGACAAACTAATATAGAATGTACTACCATGGAAATCAAGCTATAGACAAACTAAGATAGAATGCACTACCATGGAAATCAAGCTATAGACAAACTAAGATAGAATGTACTACCATGAAAATCAAGCTATAGACAAACTAAGATAGAATGGACTACCATGGAAATCAAGCTATAGACAAACTAATATAGAATGTACTACCATGGAAATCAAGCTATAGGCAAACTAAGATAGAATGTACTACCATGAAAATCAAGCTATAGACAAACTAAGATAGAATGTACTACCATGGAAATCAAGCTATAGACAAACTAAGATAGAATGTACTACCATGGAAATCAAGCTATAGGCAAACTAAGATAGAATGTACTACCATGGAAATCAAGCTATAGACAAACTAATATAGAATGTACTACCATGAAAATCAAGCTATAGGCAAACTAAGATAGAATGTACTACCATGGAAATCAAGCTATAGGCAAACTAAGATAGACTACTACCATGGAAATGAAGCTATAGACAAACTAATATAGAATGTACTACCATGGAAATCAAGCTATAGACAAACTAATATAGAATATACTACCATGAAAATCAAGCTATAGACAAACTAAGATAGAATGTACTACCATGGAAATCAAGCTATAGGCAAACTAAGATAGACTGTACTACCATGGAAATCAAGCTATAGACAAACTAATATAGAATGTACTACCATGGAAATCAAGCTATAGACAAACTAAGATAGAATGTACTACCATGGAAATCAAGCTATAGGCAAACTAAGATAGAATGGACTACCATGGAAATCAAGCTATAGA
Organism: Glandiceps talaboti; assembly: GCF_964340395.1. Taxonomy (NCBI): domain Eukaryota; kingdom Metazoa; phylum Hemichordata; class Enteropneusta; family Spengelidae; genus Glandiceps; species Glandiceps talaboti. The sequence goes on along the minus strand of NC_135562.1, from coordinate 21,577,074 downwards.
CAAACTAATATAGAATGTACTACCATGGAAATCAAGCTATAGACAAACTAAGATAGAATGTACTACCATGGAAATCAAGCTATAGACAAACTAAGATAGAATGTACTACCATGGAAATCAAGCTATAGGCAAACTAAGATAGAATGTACTACCATGGAAATCAAGCTATAGGCAAACTAAGATAGACTGTACTACCATGGAAATCAAGCTATAGGCAAACTAAGATAGAATGTACTACCATGGAAATCAAGCTATAGGCAAACTAAGATAGAATGTACTACCATGGAAATCAAGCTATAGGCAAACTAAGATAGAATGTACTACCATGGAAATCAAGCTATAGGCAAACTAAGATAGACTGTACTACCATGGAAATCAAGCTATAGGCAAACTAAGATATATACACAAAGTAAAACTATTATTGCAACATGTTTGCATAAGCTAGCAATTGATATTGGTGTAATTACACTCATTTCTTAGGTGGCATATCAGTTTACTTCAAGTAGCTGTACACAAAGTCCCATACTGTATATCAGTTTACTTCAAGTAGCTGTACACAAAGTCCCATACTGTATATCAGTTTACTTCAAGTAGCTGTACACAAAGTCCCATACTGTATATCAGTTTACTTCAAGTAGCTGTACACAAAGTCCCATACTGTATATCAGTTTACTGCAAGTAGCTGTACACAAAGTCCCATACTGTATATCAGTTTACTTCAAGTAGCTGTACACAAAGTCCCATACTGTATATCAGTTTACTTCAAGTAGCTGTACACAAAGTCCCATACTGTATATCAGTTTACTTCAAGTAGCTGTACACAAAGTCCCATACTGTATATCAGTTTACTTCAAGTAGCTGTACACAAAGTCCCATACTGTATATCAGTTTACTTCAAGTAGCTGTACACAAAGTCCTATACTGTATATCAGTTTACTTCAAGTAGCTGTACACAAAGTCCCATACTGTATATTCAGTGTTTACACTATCTTGATTATATGGTGATTATGTGCACATAATCAAAGTACATCTATATGTAATGTCTACTTCCTTGTCTGTGGTAGACCAATCACAACAACAATCAGTATATGTTGTGTGTATTGGTTAAAATGTTAGTAGTCAACAATAGTTTTAGTTTATGTCTATCTTAGTAAATTGCCTATCAAATTCTGTAGTGGTATAAACACACCCAAACCTTTGCATAACTGCTTATTGCTTTATTACTTTATATACAGACGTGGCCCACCTCCACCAGAACAAATGATAATTACACAACCAGCCATGCCTGTTGGCACGACAACAGAACAGCTCACAGAAGATGGAGAGGATTATTCCTATAGAGGGCGTTATCATCAGTCAGCTGTGGTCAAAGGTCAAAACCTAGATGATATAGAATGATGAGGATGCTGGAATCATTCCTAGGATATATACATGTACAATGGCTGTGTTCTTTCTAGTGGACAGTACTGTTTGTATATATTGTGACAGGTTTACCACACCACAATCCCATATAAATGCAGAGATAGGTTTTTAATTTCAAGCCTGAACATTTCTGGGCTTCTGTTCTTGAAAACATTCCACAAGAGAATTCCAAATCTGTGTTTATTCAATGAAGAGGAAACAAATTGTTTAAATTTGTAAAAATGACAGTTTTATCAAGTGTGCAATGACTTCAAATGTGATAACGGGTGTTGTCTATAACTTGGCTTCTTTCTTTAATCTTTTGTCACATATTACAAACATTATCAACTAGTTTATTTTATTTGTAAATGCTTGATTCATGTCCATTATAAAGTATTGGTATATATTTCTGTACAATTTTATGTTAACCACAGTGTAACTTGATCACTAGAAAGACTGCATGTGTGCAAAGTTGCATTTGTGAAGTAATGTGACTGACTCATTACACTGTAAATGTGTTGGTAGTAATGTGACTGACTCATTACACTGTAAATGTGTTGGTAGTAATGTGACTGACTCATTACACTGTAAATGTGTTGGTAGTAATGTGACTGACTCATTACACTGTAAATGTGTTGGTAGTAATGTGACTGACTCATTACACTGTAAATGTGTTGGTAGTAATGTGACTGACTCATTACACTGTAAATGTGTTGCTAGTAATGTGACTGACTCATTACACTGTAAATGTGTTGGTAGTAATGTGACTGACTCATTACACTGTAAATGTGTTGGTAGTAATGTGACTGACTCATTACACTGTAAATGTGTTGGTAGTAATGTGACTGACTCATTACACTGTAAATGTGTTGGTAGTAATGTGACTGACTCATTACACTGTAAATGTGTTGCTAGTAATGTGACTGTCTCATTACACTGTAAATGTGTTGGTAGTAATGTGACTGACTCATTACACTGTAAATGTGTTGCTAGTAATGTGACTGTCTCATTACACTGTAAATGTGTTGCTAGTAATGTGACTGACTCATTACACTGTAAATGTGTTGCTAGTAATTGTATAAGGCCAAACTTGTAACATGATCACTGCCATCATATATATATAGATATATATATACTTATATAATAGATTGTATGGTTTATTTTGAATTCAAGAGAGTCTACCACTGTTACTACAGACAGTAAAATGCATGTGTTGAGTAGAGTATGTAAAGTTCAGTATTTATCTATTTATTAACTGTATTGTAGATCATCAGCATTATAGGGTTACTATGGGAACAGTGGTAAGTGAATAAACAACACAGATTGTAGACAGGCAGTGTCACAGTGTAAAGTTATTCAAATTATTGGGTGTACATGTTCTGTTAAACTGTAAGATACATTGAGTTGTTCCGCCCTTACAGGCCTCCGCTCTCTGTGATTGGATGCAACCAGATTTGATTGGCAATGCTAGAAAGAGCCCTGGGTGTTCGATACAGACATGGGAGGGGTTGACCAATGTGTGAGGGCACCCCGTCACAGCATACCTTACAGACTAATGTTTTGTTTACACACTTAATGGCAACCTGGTTGTATGATAAGCACATAGAATTATTGTCAAGTGAGGTTACAGTCAAATCTATATTTTAGTAGATATACTCTAAACTAGGGACATTAAGTAAGAAGTGATTACGCCACTGTCAAACATCCAGATTCCAATTAAGTGTCACCTTTAAATAATACAGACTCTAAAGATATCATTTTGTGTATTCACTGCCAAACAAAGGTTTGAATTTGTTCATTTCATGGATGTCAGTACTGGGCAATTCTTAGAAACTTTTAAAGAAAGGGTATCAGCTTTACAATTTTTTTTTTTCAATGGACATGAAGTTTTTAAAATGTTATGTATAATTATGTATCAGCTGACATTAACTACTTAATAGTGTATAGACTATTATAACGCTGCAATCTTAAAGTATTTTAATTAACAAAACAGTAGACTTGGTCTGAGGCACAGTTTTAGTCAATACTTACATACTAGTAGTCATGTAGTAACATCAATAGTATGTATGCATTAACGTGTTGTTTACAAGTGGAAGAATATCACATATAGAATAGAGAATACATTGTTAGGCTATGTATAATCATAAAGAAAGATCAAGTAACATATTGAATTGTGTTAACTACATGTAAATGATTGTGTATGTGTCCACCATGTTAACTATACATTGTATATGTTTCCACCATAGCATATTAAAAACACATTCTTGTTGCCATGGTTATAAGAAGTAACATAAAGCATGTACTTGTTATCATGAAGTAACATCAAACATATACTTGGTACCATGGTTACACTGAAGAGATGTGAAAGAGATACTTGTTACCATGGTTACCATGAGTATATAAAACATGTTACTATGGTTACAGTGAAGTAACAAAATACATACTTGTTACTATGATTACTGTGAAGTAACATAAAACACATACTTGTTGCTATGGTTACAGTGAAGTAACAAAATACATACTTGTTACTATGGTTACAGTGAAGTAACATAAAACACATTCTGATATTAGCATAGAAAGGTGAAGTAACATGAAATATTTATATATTAACATGTCAAATGAAATAGATATTATGTATATACCGGTATGTTCCTAGTGTGTTACATTATGTAGATATGTAAATCTTTCCCCCAATCATTTGTCTGTTGTACATATACTCATCTCTGTCACATTAATCCTAGTACTTGTTGCAATTCTTGTATATCTTGCTGTATATGTAATTCCTCAATTAGCTAGCACTCTTTTCTCTGGAATATTTTGTCAAAGTAAAGTTTATTGTTGAATTTTCTTACTTTGTGTTGTTCTTGATAAGTATGTCAAGAGTATTGTTGAAATGATCAACCAACAATCATTCTATAGTAATGCCTTATGTACTGAAATGGAATTTAGCAGTTAAACATATTTTGAAAAGGGTTTTGTTTTTTTCAGCAATAACTGTTTGTGCATGGTATTAACAGTACTAAGGTGAAAACCTTTGACTGCCTAGTAGTATGTGTGTTTGTCAACAAACTAAGTAGGATACAGTGCTTCTAATTGAAGTATGAACGATAAGTACTGTAACACATTGATACATTACTGAACCTGTCCTGGTGCAGTGACATAGATTTAGTTAGCTATAGTAGTCACAACATTGTCTACTCGCTGACAATGTTGAATAACAGTTTACTTTGATAACGCTGCCAAATGGGCATACAATATTCATAGTAACTGTTGCAAATAAATTCCATCTATTGGTAGATATCGTCATGGTTACATGTACAGAATGTCACATTAAACGACAACAAACCTCGGTAACTGTAAGAGGCCCCAAATTTGAAATTTGTTCCAATATTGAAGTTATCAATAACAAAGGGCACAATTGTGGCACAATTTTGATCTGACCCTACTAAATTGTGTACAAAGACACAGACTTAGTTTGGTAATGTATTAATATGTTGTACTTTGTCATTCATATATACTTGGATTGGAAGCACTGTAATATATGACAATTTTACAACACTTTCTAAGTATTTTGGTTTTCATGTCATGTCATGTCAAACATTGTGTGTTTTTGTCATCTTTTTGGCTTAGATTTTAACATTTAAATATGTCAGCTTAAATGGGTAAGGATGTGGCACCCCCTGTTGCACTGCTTCTATACCTCTCTATCAGTTATGACTTGCAAAGGAAAAGTAATAACAAATGAACATCTAAATGGTTTTACAACAATTGACAGGTTCATTAGACAATGATTTTGGTTGCTATGGTAATTTGTCAAATGGTCCACTTGTACAGGGGTCACACTCCTATCCCTGCCTTCAGTTTTCTTTCAACCCTAATGAACGTTGTGAGTTGTTGCTGTATGTGCACTAAGCAGGTGTAGAGATGTGAAGAAAGGTAGAGACAGGGTAGACATCAATATCCACTGGACACTAGACATACATGGTAGAGACAGGTAGACATCAACCATGGTATTGTGGTAGGGTAGACATCAACCATGGTATTGTGGTAGGGTAGACATCAACCATGGTATTGTGGTAGGGTAGACATCAACCATGGTATTGTGGTAGGGTAGACATCAACCATGGTATTGTGGTAGGGTAGACATCAACCATGGTATTGTGGTAGGGTAGACATCAACCATGGTACTGTGGTAGGGTAGACATCAACCATGGTATTGTGGTAGGGTAGACATCAACCATGGTATTGTGGTAGGGTAGACATCAACCATGGTACTGTGGTAGGGTAGACATCAACCATGGTACTCTGGTAGGGTAGACATCAACCATGGTACTCTGGTAGGGTAGACATCAACCATGGTATTGTGGTAGGGTAGACATCAACCATGGTACTGTGGTATGGTAGACATCAACCATGGTACTGTGGTAGGGTAGACATCAACCATGGTACTGTGGTAGGGTAGACATCAACCATGGTACTGTGGTAGGGTAGACATCAACCATGGTACTGTGGTAGGGTAGACATCAACTATGGTACTGTGGTAGGGTAGACATCAACCATGGTACTGTGGTAGGGTAGACATCAACCATGGTACTGTGGTAGGGTAGACATCAACCATGGTACTGTGGTAGGGTAGACATCAACCATGGTATTGTGGTAGGGTAGACATCAACCATGGTATTGTGGTAGGGTAGACATCAACCATGGTATTGTGGTATGGTAGACATCAACCATGGTACTGTGGTAGGGTAGACATCAACCATGGTACTGTGGTAGGGTAGACATCAACCATGGTACTGTGGTAGGGTAGACATCAACTATGGTATTGTGGTAGGGTAGACATCAACCATGGTACTGTGGTAGGGTAGACATCAACCATGGTACTGTGGTAGGGTAGACATCAACCATGGTACTGTGGTAGGGTAGACATCAACCATGGTATTGTGGTAGGGTAGACATCAACCATGGTATTGTGGTAGGGTAGACATCATGCAACCATGGTGTTGTGGTAGGGTAGACATCAACCATGGTACTGTGGTAGGGTAGACATCAACCATGGTACTGTGGTAGGGTAGACATCATGCAACCATGGTGTTGTGGTAGGGTAGACATCAACCATGGTACTGTGGTAGGGTAGACATCAACCATGGTACTGTGGTAGGGTAGACATCATGCAACCATGGTGTTGTGGTAGGGTAGACATCAACCATGGTACTGTGGTAGGGTAGACATCAACCATGGTACTGTGGTATGGTAGACATCAACCATGGTACTGTGGTAGGGTAGACATCAACCATGGTACTGTGGTAGGGTAGACATCAACCATGGTAATGTGGTAGGGTAGACATCAACTATGGTGTTGTGGTATGGTAGACATCAACCATGGTATTGTGCTAGGGTAGACATCAACCATGGTACTGTGGTAGGGTAGACATCAACCATGGTACTCTGGTATGGTAGACATCAACAATGGTATTGTGGTAGGGTAGACATCAACCATGGTATTGTGGTAGGGTAGACATCAACCATGGTATTGTGGTATGGTAGACATCAACCATGGTACTGTGGTAGGGTAGACATCAACCATGGTACTGTGGTAGGGTAGACATCAACTATGGTACTGTGGTAGGGTAGACATCAACCATGGTACTGTGGTAGATAAACAACTTTGTAATTTTGATATTTATGTTTGTCTTCATGTATGCTGTTAAGTCAGAGACTATTTAGAAATGAATGATTTTAAAGTTATATTTTCATGTACATCAAAGTGTGCAATGTCTTGTTGTATATTTCATAACTTAAAGTTGTCATGATAGCATGTAGATTTATGTACTTCAAAACAATTATGTCAACTTTTGGAGGGGCCTTTAATTGTTGCCTCAAGCATGTTTCAAAAGTCACACTGTACAAAGTGTTAAGTCAGTCACCCGTGGAAATTTAGTTTAGGTTAAATAGTAAATGTGAATTCGGCAAAGATGAGATATATATGATATTTACCTATACAAAGCCTGTCTACAGTTGGCAATGATTTGTATCGGCCCAAGCCTGTAAATGCCATAACACTAAACACTAAATGCAGTCTAGTAAATGCCATCAACCCTAAATGCAATCTTCTAATTGGGTTCCTAGTAACAAGCCCTATCCCAGCCTCACTACACAATTGTCATGTTTGAATAATTTTGTCATGAAAAAAAAAATGCTTTAATTAAGTGTCGTTATTGTCAGCATGACTGAGTAGACAAGATTGACAGTCCAGACACTTGTTTATTCTTGCCAGAGAGGGCACTGTTCCAGAAAATATTCAGGGCAGGTACAAATAAAAATATTTTTTATTTTGATATTGAAGCTGAAAATTTGGGTGGGTCGGGTAATGAGAAACAGAGAAGAAAATAGGGTCAGCCTTACAACCATAGCTTATATTTATTTGTGTAATCTGATTTATACAGAACAGCAGGTTGAAATCCAATTGTGACTTCTGCAGCTAGGAAAACACTATGTTTGCAAGACTTATAGACATTGCTGTATTTGAATTGTGGTATTTTTAGTACCAATATATCTAAGTATGATCAATTACATATCCCATTTTAACAGCAGACTGTCTTCCCATCATGACCTCAAGTTAACACTTTTAGACACAGTGTGTTTGATAGCGATGTATAGACAAAGGTAGATGGGTGTTTGTAGGAAAATGTCCATGGATTGTGTATAGTCAAATATTGTACAGTACTGTAATAATAAAATAACAATTTATCTATGTTAGTAGACATTGTTTCAAATCAAACTTTTTTTTTTCCAAACACAAACTGGAAAATTATTACCTGAAAGTTTTAACTGCACACTTCAGTTGTAAATCATAATTGAATAGAGAACAGGAGCTAATCTAAACTTCCAGGTACCTATGACCTTATGGGGGGGGGGGGGGGGGGGGGGGTTATCCAAACCTCCAGGCTCCTATGACCTTATATGGTTCATCATATGTCAGCCCCTATACATGTATTAAGCTTGTGTGTCTCCATAAGGTCACATGTTCTGAATAGTTGGTCAAACACTGAAGTATGGAGTCAAAAATTTCAGGTAACAATTATCAAGTCCTCAGCATAATTATCAAGTTTGTTTTATGTGGTTCAGTATCATAGACAATGTATCAAATGAAATCAATCAATCAATCAATCAGGGGGATATAGAGTACATATTCAGTAATGTCAAATATACTTCTTTCATTCAGGATAACATTACATCCATCATTTTGACATACTATATGAAAAGACTAAAGTGAAGTACGCTTTGTGTAACATACAAAAACTTTCATATTTTGTGTGAGAGGAGATAGTTTTCATGTTAATATTCAAAGTGAGGAGTTTTGAATTGAAAGCACACCTACCAATGTATCAATCTATCTTTGGGATTCATAATACAAACTACATAGCACAATTTATTAGTGTTCAATTCTTTCTGTTAGATAGTCTTACAATTAGCACATTGAAGCTTTAAAGAAATGTTGAATTGAATGGAAATGCTAAATTAATTGGTGATCAGTCAATTAGTTAGGAATTTGTTATTTGTCATACACTATACAACACTAGGTTAGCAAGAGAATGCTACATTGGGTTAGCAAGGCTGGGAGAATGTGTGTGAAATATATTAGTTGATGAAATTGAAAAAAGGAATTATTTAAATCCAACGAGAAACTCTGTGAGTCCATTAATAGCCACCATCTTACAATCATTGATGCTGCATTCCCTGGACTCTCTGGGGGCAAGTTGAAGTGACAAGATGAGTCTGGCTAACCGACACTACTTCCTGGTATAATTATTTGAATGTTAAAGTAGCACCAGATGCAACTTTGGCAGTGATTTTTCAATCAGACAAACAACAACATATTCACTGAAAATTGTTAAAATACCAATAATTGGACATTGTACATGTTAATTAGAGGTTGATTTCATCATAGCAGTATAGGTTGTAATCTTCATCTGGTGCTCATTTAGAGTGCAGGCCTACAATAGGCCTTTCCAAAATTTGCCATGGTGGCGCTCTACTTCCTGTCTGTGTACCTTGGGGGTATACATGGTGTAGGTTACTCAGTTAATCATAGAACACTGCTGCTTTCCTCGATGTCTGAACAATATGAAAACATCCCTGATTTACACTTCTACAGAATACCAAGAGACAAAGCTCTTAAGAAACGGCACTATTAGGGGATGATACCCCAATTTGAGAGAGGGTGCAGTATTCTCAATTTCCTGTTTGCAGTTTGGTGTGGCCTATTCAATTTGATTGGCTTATTGTACCATATTATGTATGCAGCTACACACACAAGATATGGACCTTTATCCACAGATCATTCAATACTGTTCAGTTTGTATTATGAATAACTGATTGTATCTAATAAAACAGGGTCCAGTTGTACCTAGTGCAGCCATAAACAAATGATTCATTCTAGCCTCAGTACGTACCTATAACTGGCCTGATATTCTATTGTAAGTTTTGTTTATATATATATGTAGTTTATTGGCTAAAGTACATGTATGTATGATCAAACCATATCAACATCCTAACAAATTCACAATTTTGTTGAAAACAAATAACTATCCATATCTGAATCTTTACTGTTTACATATGGACATCAAGTCAGTGTATACACATACTTCTATCAGTTATTTAGCCAATCAAAAGGAATAAAATATTTCCTTTAAAAATGTGGTGAGTTTTCAAGGAGTAAAAATGAAAGAAAGAAGCAGAAAGCTAGACATTGGGGTTTTCATGTAAACTATCAATTCAGGTTTACTAATTCACAAACTTTTCTGAGTTCATTTGAAATATTCTACAGTCATCAATTTTGAAAGATTTACTTTTACAGAGGGTATTACAGACTGATTTCATTGTGACATTGGTTGATAATGAATGTATATAGGTAAAATATAGTATTTACATCATAGAGAATGTGTCTATGTAATTCATACCATGATGTACAAATAAAGTAACTGCAACCCAAACTTGTTTACCTCATGTCCAGGGTTATTTAGCATGTTCTGTAGTACATGTGTAGAAAGTTGTTCACATCCATGTACCCAGCCATGTTGGAATCATTTTCATCAGTATGGCGCATAATTTATAGGATCTGGGGAACCATTTCATGATTATACATCACCTACAATTGCCTGTGATGTCAGAAAAAAACATCTACTTGATCTTGTGCCTTTATATGGAATCGTTGCTATATGAGCTGTTGCTTCATGGGAGTCAGCAGAAATAATGTATTCACTGTTGAACAATGAATATTTATGGCATTTTTCACACTAGGGTAAAGGCATAGACCCTCCACCACAGACTTTCTTTCTCATATGTGAACAGAACAGAAGATATCAACCCAGTACAATACATAGACCATGATATCAACCCAGCACAATACATAGACCATGATATCAGTATAATACATAGACCATGATATCAACCTAGTACAATACATAGACCATGATATCAACCCAGTACAATACATAGACCATGATATCAACCCAGTACAATACATAGACCATGATATCAACCCAGCACAATACATAGACCATGATATCAACCTAGCACAATACATAGACCATGATATCAACCCAGTACAATACATAGACCATGATATCAACCCAGCACAATACATAGACCATGATATCAACCCAATACAATACATAGTCTAGACCATGATATCAACCCAGCACAATACATAGACCATGATATCAACCCAATACAATACATAGACCATGATATCAACCCAGCACAATACATAGACCATGATATCAACCCAATACAATACAAAGACCATGATATCAACCCAGCACAATACATAGACCATGATATCAACCTAGCACAATACATAGACCATGATATCAACCCAGCACAATACATAGACCATGATATCAATCCAGCACAATGCATAGACCATGATATCAACCCAATACAATACATAGACCATGATATCAACCCAGCACAATACATAGACCATGATATCAACCTAGCACAATACATAGACCATGATATCAACCTAGCACAATACATAGACCATGGTATCAACCCAGCACAATACATAGACCATGATATCAACCCAGCACAATACATAGACCATGATATCAACCCAGCACAATACATAGACCATGATATCAACCCAGCACAATACATAGACCATGATATCAACCCAATACAATACATAGACCATGATATCAACCTAGCACAATACATAGACCATGATATCAACCCAGCACAATACATAGACCATGATATCAACCCAGCACAATACATAGACCATGATATCTACCCAGCACAATACATAGACCATGATATCAACCCAATACAATACATAGACCATGATATCAACCTAGCACAAAACATAGATCATGGTATCAACCTAGTACAATGCATAGACCATATCAACCCAGTGCAATGCATAGATCATGATATCAACCCAGTACAATACATAGACCATGATATCAACCCAGCACAATACATAGACCATGATATCAACCCAGTACAATACATAGACCATGATATCAACCTAGCACAATACATAGACCATGATATCAACCTAGCACAATACATAGACCATGGTATCAACCTAGTACAATGCATAGACCATATCAACCCAGTACAATACATAGACCATGATATCAACCCAGTACAATACATAGACCATGATATCAACCCAGCACAATACATAGACCATGATATCAACCCAATACAATACATAGACCATGATATCAACCCAGCACAATACATAGACCATGATATCAACCCAATACAATACATAGACCATGATATCAACCCAGCACAATACATAGACCATGATATCAACCTAGCACAATACATAGCCCATGATATCAACCCAGCACAATACATAGACCATGATATCAACCCAATACAATACATAGACCATGATATCAACCCAATACAATACATAGACCATGATATCAACCTAGCACAATACATAGACCATGATATCAACCCAGCACAATACATAGACCATGATATCAACCCAGCACAATACATAGCCCATGATATCAACCCAGCACAATACATAGACCATGATATCAACCCAATACAATACATAGACCATGATATCAACCTAGCACAATACATAGACCGTGGTATCAACCTAGTACAATGCATAGACCATATCAACCCAGTACAATACATAGACCATGATATCAACCCAGTACAATGCATAGACCATGATATCAATTCAGCACAATACATAGCCCATGATATCAACCCAGCACAATACATAGACCATGATATCAACCCAATACAATACATAGACCATGATATCAACCTAGCACAATACATAGACCATGGTATCAACCTAGTACAATGCATAGACCATATCAACCCAGTACAATGCATAGATCATGATATCAACCCAGTACAATACATAGACCATGATATCAACCCAGCACAATACATAGACCATGATATCAACCCAGTACAATACATAGACCATGATATCAACCCAATACAATACATAGACCATGATATCAACCTAGCACAATACATAGACCATGGTATCAACCTAGTACAATGCATAGACCATATCAACCCAGTACAATACGTAGACCATGATATCAACCCAGTACAATGCATAGACCATGATATCAATTCAGCACAATACATAGCCCATGATATTAACCTAGTACAATGCATAGACCATATCAACCCAGTATAATACATAGACCATGATATCAACCCAGTACAATGCATAGACCATGATATCAATTCAGCACAATACATAGCCCATGATATCAACCCAGCACAATACATAGACCATGATATCAACCCAATACAATACATAGACCATGATATCAACCTAGCACAATACATAGACCATGGTATCAACCTAGTACAATGCATAGACCATATCAACCCAATACAATGCATAGATCATGATATCAACCCAGTACAATACATAGACCATGATATCAACCCAGTACAATACATAGACCATTATATCAACCCAGCACAATACATAGACCATGATATCAACCTAGCACAATACATAGACCATGGTATCAACCTAGTACAATGCATAGACCATATCAACCCAGTACAATGCATAGATCATGATATCAATTCAGCACAATACATAGACCATGATATCAACCCAGTACAATCCATAGACCATGATATCAACCCAGTACAATACATAGACCATGATATCAACCCAGTACAATACATAGACCATTATATCAACCCAGCACAATACATAGACCATTATATCAACCCAATACAATACATAGACCATTATATCAACCCAGCACAATACATAGACCATTATATCAACCCAATACAATACATAGACCATTATATCAACCCAGTACAATACATAGACCATTATATCAACCCAGTACAATACATAGACCATTATATCAACCCAATACAATACATAGACCATTATATCAACCCAATACAATACATAGACCATTATATCAACCCAGTACAATACATAGACCATTATATCAACCCAGTACAATCCAATTCAATTCAATTCAATTCAAAAACTTTATTGTCCATTAAATTAAAAACATATAATGGAAAATTTCCTTCTGGCATTTCAGAAATCCCAATACGAATAAAAACGCTATCACAGGCAACATACAACCAGACAGACAAATGTACAACAATACTATGTAGGTCTATGGAAATATATACAGTACTAAAATCCAAACACAGTTATTACAAATCAGTGAATCCACAGTTTAAAATAGAAATAGCAGATGGGATAAAAGACTTTTTGTAGCAATTTTTCCTTGCGAGGGGAACTTTGAGTCGCCGACCTGACGGTAAAGTTTGGAACTGGTTATGTAGTGGGTGTTTTTGATCCTTGAAAATTTGAACAGCTTTTCGTTTCAGTGACTGGTGGTAGAGTTCGGATAATTCTGCTTTGAACCAATAATCCTTCCCGCCTGATTGACGACTCGCGACAACTTTGTTCTGTCTTTAACTGTGAGATTTCCATACCAGGATACAATATTAAATGTCAATACACTTTCGATTAGTGAGCGATACACTGATGCTAATATATCCTTACTTACGTTAAAACTATTGAGCTTACGAAGCAGATAAAGGCGCTGCTGTGCTTTCTTAAAAATATGATCTACATTATCTGTAAAACTTAGGTTGGAAGCTAGGATGGTACCAAGATATGTAAAAATATGTACTTTCTCCACTTCTTCCCCGTTTATGGTGAGAGATCGACATAGTGATGTGTCTTGTTTCCGTCCCCCAACCATGCACATCTCTTTCGTTTTCCTAACATTGAGTTCAAGATAACTCTTGTCAAACCAGGATTTTAGGGTATTCACGTATAGAAAATACTGACCAAGTGAAAATTCATCTTTTAAGCGGGCGACCAGCGCCATGTCATCTGCAAATTTGATTAAAGTAAGAATAACATTGTTACACATAAGTTCGTTTGTGTACACAGAGAAAAGGACAGGGGACAAGACACATCCCTGAGGAGCACCCGTATTTAGCACTAATTCGTTGGAGAAATGCCCTTGCACACTAACGCGCTGAGGCCGATCGCTTAGGAACGCTTTAATCCAGAGTATTAATGCCGAGTTGGTGTGCAAATCAAGTAAACGTTTCAATAGTATATGTGGCTGGATTGTATTAAATGCAGAAGAGAAATCCATAAAGAGAACCCGGACAGAAGTGCCAGAACAATCTAAATGGCGTGAAACTAAGTCAAAAAGTGTCAAGGTTGCATCTTCCACCCCCCTTTTGGCCTTATATGCAAATTGTAATGGATCCATATGATCGGCGACAGACGCGGTAAGCTTGTTACAAACAATTCTCTCCATGCATTTACAAAGGATTGAAGTCAGGGCTATTGGTCTAAAATCGTTCATTATCTTTGCACCTGGTTTTTTAGGAACAGGTATAATGGTCGATAATTTCCAAACGCGGGGAATAAAATGTATATCTAAAAACAGTTGGAAAAGACGAGTGAACAAGGGTCCTAACTGACTCGCACATTCTTTTAAAATTCTACCTTTCAGACCATCAGGTCCTGCGGCCTTATGGGGATTGACTCTGGAAAGAACTCTGACAACATTATCTGTTTCGACAAGGACTGGTATAGTTGTTTCAAGATTTTGACATAACTCATTGCATTCCGCTTTAAAGTCTCTGACATCAAAACGGGCATAGAATGTGTTTAGTTCGTTGGCAAAAGAAGTAGGATCATTACACTGTACGCTTTGTTGTTTCTGTTTTCTTCCCATCATAACATTTAACCCACTCCATGCTTCCCGAGCATTACCACCTCTAAACCTCTCCTCCACCTTACTTTTGTACTCAACTTTTGCGGTTTTAACCTTACTCTTAAATTCTTTTTCAAGTTGTCTAACTCTCTGTATATCCCCCTGCAAAAATGCGATCTTTTTATCATTCAAACATTGTTTCAAGTCCTTGTTGATCCAGGGTTTATTATTTGAATAAATTCGCACGGTTTTGGTCGGAATGATCGAGTCCTCACAGAAGTTCATGTAGGATGTTACACAATCGGTTAAACTGTCCGGGTCGGATCCACAACTATCGAAAAACACATCCCAATCAGTTGCTTCAAAACAACATTGCAATTCATCGATGGTATCAGAAGTCCACAGACGAGTTTGATGCATTCGTGGACCTTCCCTCTTTAGTTTCTGGCGATATGTTGGAAGTAAATGAACTACATTGTGATCAGACCTGCCCAGAGGAGGGCGACATCTAGTAGTAAATGCACTTGGTATATTGCCATAACACATGTCTAATGTCTTGTTCAAGCGGGTTGGACACGACACATACTGGTGCAGGTTAGGTAGCTGTTTGGTAATATCGCAGGTGTTAAAATCTCCTAACACGAACACAGGTTGGTCCACTGACCGGCTCAGTGCTTTGTTGTAGCTTTCAGCTATGCGTCCAGCTGCCAATGTGTTATCAGGTCCAGGTACATATGCTAAAATTACTGTCACCTGTCCGTATTCGCGTGGAAGGTAAAATGGTCTGAATGATACTGTAAGAATTTCAAACTGTTTTGAGCTTATAGTTTCCCTGATAGTAAAGTTTGTAGCCCAGTTTTTGTTTACTAGCATACATAAACCGCCACCAATCCGTTTCTGTGTTTTCTGTGTGTCACGGTCGAAGCGTATAGTTGTATATCCTTCCAAGTTTATGTCTGGCATTTCTTTCGTCAGCCAAGTCTCTGTGAAACAGAATAAACTGCACCGACGGAAGTCACAATCATATTGTATTTATATAATTAGTGCAGAAAGTTCGTCCATCTTGCTATGGAGTGAGCGAACATTTGATAAAGTTATAGCTGGCAATGGAAATCTACAGCCCCTCTTCCTCAATCTATTTCGTATACCTCCCCTTGATCCTCTCTTCTTTTGGTACTTACTTGTCTTCTCTTTGAAGTCTGTCCTCTCATGATCAATACTGATATTTGGAGCAGGTGTGTCAGTGTGTCGGAGACTGAGCAGGTACTCACGGGTGTAGGTATGTAAGATGGCGGGAGTGCCATTTTGAGAGTCATCCAAAGTCACCAAAATGGTTCCTACGGAGTCAACGATGATGCAGAGGATCGCAAGAAACACTAAGCACTTTCCGTACATCCTTGTATGCATCCTTGCAAAGTCTGGAGGTATAGTTCAACATCAAATGACAGAAATTACATACAATATTGGGAGCCTGTGAGCCAAGGGTCGTCTGACAGAGTCGCGCCCCTCACCACCATCCATAGACCATGATATCAACCCAGGACAATGCATAGACCATGATATCAATTCAGAACAATACATAGACCATATGGTATCAACCCAGTACAATACATAGACCATGATATCAACCCAGCATGTTTTAATCCTATGCGTACCCAACATCAAATGACAGAAATTACATACAATATTGGGAGCCTGTGAGCCAAGGGTCGTCTGACAGAGTCGCGCCCCTCACCACCATCCATAGACCATGATATCAACCCAGGACAATGCATAGACCATGATATCAATTCAGAACAATACATAGACCATATGGTATCAACCCAGTACAATACATAGACCATGATATCAACCCAGCATGTTTTAATCCTATGCGTACCCAAGTCAACCCAGCTGTATAATTGGGGACCTGGTAGGATAGTGGTTGCAATGTGAAAGATTTAATCCTATGTGTACCCTAGTCAACCCAGCTGTATAATTGGGGACCTGGTAGGATTTAGGTGTCGATGTGAATGCTTTAATTCTATGTGTACCCTAATCAACCCAGCTGTATAATCGGGGACCTGGTAGGATAGTGGTTGCAATGTGAATGCTTTAATCCTATGTGTACCCTAGTCAACCCAGTTGTATAATAGGGGACCTGGTAGGATAGTGGTTGCAATGTGAATGTTTTAATCCTATGTGTACCCTAGTCAACCCAGCTGTATAATTGGGGACCTGGTAGGATAGAGATTGCAATGTGAATGATTTAATCCTATGTGTACCCTAATCAACCCAGTTGTATAATTGGGGACCTGGTAGGATAGTGGTTGCAATGTGAATGTTTTAATCCTATGTGTACCCTAATCAACCCAGCTGTATAATTGGGGACCTGGTAGGATAGAGATTGCAATGTGAATGATTTAATCCTATGTGTACCCTAATCAATCCAGTTGTATAATTGGGGACCTGGTAGGATAGTGGTTGCAATGTGAATGTTTTAATCCTATGTGTACCCTAATCAACCCAGCTGTATAATTGGGGACCTGGTAGGATAGAGATTGCAATGTGAATGATTTAATCCTATGTGTACCCTAATCAACCCAGTTGTATAATTGGAGACCTGGTAGGATAGAGGTTGCAATGTGAATGATTTAATCCTATGTGTACCCTAGTCAACCCAGCTGTATAATTGGGGACCTGGTAGGATTTAAGTGTCAATGTGAATGTTTTAATCCTATGTGTACCCTAGTCAACCAAGCTGTATGATTGGGGACCTGGTAGGATAGAGGTTGCAATGTGAATGATTTAATCCTATGTGTACCCTAGTCAACCCAGCTGTATAATTGGGGACCTGGTAGGATAGAGGTTGCAATGTGAATGCTTTAATCCTGTGGTCATAGAGGCCGCAATGGTTTGTATGTTCCCAAGGGTGTTGAGGAAGCATAAAGGACTGTTAGTTACACTGTCATTGATCCATGCCAGGGGTAATAATTGTAAGCGCCTTGAGCTCTCGGGAGAAAATGTGCATTATAAATTCACATTATTCTTATTTTATACAATTATTTTCATTTGAGCAAGTAGATTTCTAAACTGAGTTTGTGCCACTTGAATTATTCAGCGTTAACTTGTTATCTCTGAAACTGGTGGAACAACGTCTGTAAATTTATAGTAACCTTGGTTCCTGTTAATGGGTCTCATCTGTCTAATGTAGATGAATTCCTTTACATTTTAACCAGTCCTGTTATCTGGCTAAATCTTGCTATTATCAATTGATTGTTAGAATCATGAATAATGATAATATGCATATAACATCATTTACAATATCACACCACTAAATCACAAGAAGACAAAATTCATTTTGTTTCAGCTTCAAATTTATTTTTGGCAGGTTCTGCTGCTATAAATGCCACATTGATTTGAAATGTAACAAAAACAAAAAATGAACAACAAATTATACTTTTGACAATGATTAAACCACATTCACGCTGTTTAAACTCTAATGCACAGCCTCTTTCAAGGATATCTTTGTGTTGTATGAAATGGTAGAGTAGGGGCATTTCACCATCCTCTTCCAAAGTTCAAATTTACAGAAGGAAAGGCAGGTTCAGAAAAAAGGTCATGAAAGAGGCTGTGAACTCTGATGGGATGTCATGTCTCAATCCAACTCGTTCACTCAAGCATTCTCTCACACTCACACGTTCACAAATGCTTTTTATAAAAATAAATTACTATTTTTTCGTTTAGTCTTCTTGTACATAAAGTTTGCCAAAATTGTAGGAAATTTACACTGCTCTTCATTGAGCTGTTGCCAAAAGTAAGGCATTGACAGTTTTTTAGGCTTCCAGTAAGGAAGCTGTCAAATGAACTTTTTTAGTTTTTCAGTTGGAGTGACCATGGACTATCCCTTAACTCTTCCCTACCATCTACTACAATTATGTCATCTACCCCCTCCTTGCCCCAGCTTGGTACAGCCCTAACCTACATATATGTGGCCTGTACCAAACTTCAAGAGTCAGGACAGGAGGTGCTGTCAACTTATTTACAATCGCTGAAGAGAATTTTAAACTTATAAATATATTTCAGTTTCTGAAGGAACGAACTCCCCTCTCTTGAGGGATTCCATACAACCACACTATTTTGAATTTTATTTATATTTTTTGGTAAAAACTACATCAAAACTTGCCAAATGTACATCACAGGCAGTCTGAAAATTGAATCCCTGTAAGTGGGAGTTCATTCCTTTCAACATTTACACAAACATACTGAAGTGATTAACAGGAAAATGACTTCTCAACATACACTCTTACACAGATATAGAAAATGCATAGCAGGATAGTGTGATGCAAACAGACCACATATCCATAGAGTACAAAAAACAAAGTACTCAATATACCTAAACATAAAACAATGCAAAAACAGTACCCCTAAGTATACAACAGAATCCATAATACTCCCTAGGTCTCTATATAGTCATAAATTACCATATCCGTGACACCATCATCATCATCATCATCATATATTCATACCTGGTAAATCACACATTCAAGTACTGTCTGGTATGTAACACATAAAACACAAATCAAGCAGATTTCTGGAGGCATCTTTCATTGTAAATCTGGACATTCTTTGCAATTTTTTCATTTCATAATTTTTCATACACAATCTGCAAGGCAATGTGGACGTGTGGAATAATCATGTTCAATAGAAACTTTGTGACAATTTGGTACTTAAAATCTGAAAATTTATATGAAATCTATTTGTGCTGATGTTGATGTTTGTGTCAATAAAAGAAATCCTAGTGAAAATATGTATTACTAAAATAAGTTTGTATCTCTCACTATTATGAAAACTAAAACACAGACAGAATTGGATACAAGTCCTCTCAGTGATTCATAGATCCGTGGGAAGATATTCAACTGTTACTATTTTCTATTGAGGCCAAACTGATATTGAAATTAAGCCGTAATAAAATCCACTAAATGACTACTGAATAATGTATCATAGACTCAGTGGAAAAATAACAGATGGTTGATAGTCTTGAAAACAAGACGGTGAATGCCAAACTTTCTTTTGATATTTTTCACAAAGACCTGGAGCAAGCACTCACATTGTGAATTTTGAAGGCATTTTAAGACTTTTGATTTTCAGGGCTCTGATGTTCTACCTTAATGTGTAATGTATGTAATTTAAAAATTGCCTGGTTTGCTGATGTCACTGGATGATTTGACACACACTAATTGCTCCAAATTTTGCCCATGTCACTGAACTGTGAGGGTTTTCGTTGTAATCATCAGTTAGACATGTTTTCATCCACACTGCCTCTTCAGATTTCATCTATCAAGATATAGTTGGAAAATATACAAATCATGAAAATTACTGATCACTTCAGTCTCCTAATATCTCATGTATTTGTTGTTAAAAATAAGTACAGAATTTTTATGTTCTGAGGTTTAAAAAAGTACTGAAAACAAAAATCAAACTTTAGGAAATCATGGTGACACTCTCATCATTTAATAGCTGTGTCAATTTAAGCAAAGAAAGGTTAAGAGTTACACTAACACGAATGTATCCTACCCATTATATAATGGTAAAATCCATTGGTGCAATTAAAGTCCATTCTTGCATTGAATATTTGTATTAAAACATGTCCAAGAAAAGTAAGTATGTAGATAAACAGATTTATCATGGTTTGCCGACGTCATTAAAAGTGGTCATTTTACATCACAATTACTCCTGAATACTGTGCATATTAGGTGCACAATACAACTACAGAACCCCTTTCCTGATTTGCCAACCCAGTGCCTGCCTGAAGTGAAAATTTAGTGTTTTTTGAAGTGTGGTAAGTAATATATCTACCAGATTTCCCAAGGTATTTTGCTGGGATTTCTCACTAAAATCATACTATTTCCAAAATTTGTGACCTGTATTACCAGTATGCCCAAACATGGCAAAAACACTGACTGGACTAGCCTGGTGTTAACATAGCATACCATAACCCTTCAAGTTACTAACACATACTGATGAGGTATTAGTGCCAGCTAGTGTTAGCACTGGACTAGCCTGGTGTTAACATAACATACCATAACCCTTCAAGTTACTAACACATACTGGTGAGGTATTAGTACCAGCTAGTGTTAGCACTGACCTCACCTGATGTTAACATAGGACTAGTGTAAACATTAACCCTTCCAGTTAGTATACTAACATATACTGGTGAGGTATTATAGTGCCAGTCTAGCGTTAGCATTGAGCTAGCCTGGTGTTAACATTGGGCTTGTGGAGATATTAAACCACAGACAAGTAAGAAAATACTAGTACTGACTTAACCTGATTTAACATAGGGCTGGTACTGACAACTCTTTCAGTTACTAACACATACATGTACTGGTGAGGTGTTGGTACAGTGAGCTACTAGCCCAATACAAACCAAGCCTCAGCCTCAGCTTGGTGTCAACATTAGGCTGCTGTAAGCATTCACCTTTATAGTTGCTAACACATACTGACACGGTATTTGTACCAGCCAAGTGTTACCATTTTATAGTTAGCCCCATGTTAGTCCACTCAAAACGTGATTCTTGAGTTGAGCTGCACAGAGGAAGTTGAAGAAAAAGCTCAAGTAGACATTAAAGAACATTTAAGCAACAAAAATCAATGAAGATCTTACAATAAATCTACATATCTAGGCAACTATTCCAAAACATTTGATGGAGATGAAATCTATTTGATAACAAGTTCATATTTACAACATCTTTAAAGACATGTGACATGAGAACAACTGACTGTAGTATACCCCTGATGCTGAACAGCTGACTGTAGTATACCCCTGATGCTGCTCACAACACATCAATGAAAATTTGGGATTTTGACTATCAAGTAGAATTTTTATTTTCAACTATGAACCTTGAGTCCATGGACATTTATTTTTGTAACATCTATCATTGCCTACTGCCCTGCTGACGTCCATTGGTATATCAAATTAACTATTCATACAAGTAACGAATTCTGAGCAATTTCCAACAAACTACCATTTTATGAGACAAAAACTTAAAATGTTGTTTACAGTTTGAGTATCATACAGTTTTAATCCTGAAAATTAATGTCAAAACGATTCTGAAGAAAAACTATGTACATGGTAACATGAATTTTGTGATAATCTGAACATTATGCAAGTGTTGTGTCTACACACTCTTTAACATTATGCAAGTGTTGTGTCTACACACTCTTTAACATTATGCAAGTGTTGTGTCTACACACTCTTTAACATTATGCAAGTGTTGTGTCTACACACTCTTTAAATCCTGAAATCTTAATATCTGCAAAACAGAATAATGTAATTTTCATAACTTCATTAGTTTTCTACACCTAGATAAATAATATTTTGTTTTATATGACAAAAAGTCATTTCCTTTCCTTCAAGATTCGGCTAATAAAACAATGTCAAAATACACAATTTTTGAAAATTATAATTCAAACGTTCAAAGTTCCTTCCTTTTTTGCACACATTATCTCAATATGATACAGAGTGAAAAAAGTCTACAAAACCCTCTCTCAAGTAAATTTTATGTTGCCAACACACTTATTTCAAATATGTGCCTGTAATGTTATGAACTCTCCACTTATAAGTTTACTGTTATTACCTGGCATTTACACCTTACTAATAATATCACAGTTCTATTACATCACACTTTGTGTTTCTATATATTTCCACGGTGATTTTTGAAATAATTGTTTTGTTTGTAGACAAACACCATGTGTCAAATCACAATCATTACATATAAAGTTCTTAGTCTTCCAAAGTTTCCATCACAAAGTTGAATTTGCCTTTTAATATTTGCATGTAGCCAGAGTTCAGGTGGGTGGGTGGGGGAGGGTCTTTCACAAACCATGTAAATCTCAAGGTCAGTTTGAGCTTCTCTAGTTACCTACTACATTTCCATAGTGGGGGACCCCCGACAGGACTGAGGTATATGAATTGGATAACTGCACTCTAAGTAAACTATTCTCATAGACAGCAAAAATGTATCATGTATATATAACTGAAGATCTGTAACTGTACATGACCATTTTAATCTTACCCTGTGAGATTTAGTATTTCATCTGCAGGGCTATTGATATGGTTCAAGTAGGATTTACATGTGATTATCAATATGTGATACAATTTATCAATATGGTGGGGGTTTATACATGTGATACAATGTATCAATGTGGTTTTACAAGTGATACAATGAATCAATATGTGGTTACATGTGATACAATGTATCACTTTCCTCTCTGGAGTTGGTTTACATACATGTCACTACAAAAATTGTGTGGAAAATGCAATGAACTTTGAGAGGGCATTGTACTAATTTCCTACAACAACTGTAACTTCATAGCAATCAATGCTGACTACCTTTACATTTGTAACTTTCAAATCTGGAATAATTGTTCATGAGGTTCCATCACATCTGTGATTGATGACGGTTTATATGGGTAATTTTTGTAATCATTGCTGCCCCCCCACCACACACACACACACACACACACACACACACACCTCACTAAAATCTTTGATAAACTTTACATATATTGTTTGACAGCCACACTGAAATATTTAAAAGTCAGGGCAAATGCTAGCTATGTATGGATTCTCTAAACAGATTGGGAATAAATCTATTCCAGAATATTAATACAGCACCTGTTACAAGTACAAAACATGTTGATAAACAAGTTTTAATGATACACACTAAGTCTAGCAATGGGGCATACAATCACACCAAGAACAGTGGTTCATCTGTATCAGATAATACAATATTTAATATACATTTCTGTTCTCATATACTCGGTCAAACATTTCAAACATGAAATCATTTTTGCCTTGTTCACTTGTGTGTCAACACTTACAGTTTCCTCATCCATCTCTATGTGCTAACCACTGAAAGAAAGTTAACTTTTATACAAAATCTGTACAATTTCTGTATTCAAATATATGTATAAAAACTTAAAATGATCTTCTTGTGCTTGATAATCAAGCAATCTCAAATGTGATTTCTCCACACTATTTTGTTTTATGCATGGAACATGGCGTTGTCTAGGGTATCTACACAGTAACAAATGGATACTTCAAATTATCAAGGAGAGGCACATCTCAATCTTGTAGTCTCATTGTTGCTGTGCCCTTGTTTCTGACACACTTTGATACATCATTGTTACATTATGTAACTGGTGAGATCACATTATGGAGCTTTTTTATTGCAAGATTGCTACAATTTTGTAATGTTTAGTAACAAAGCAAGATATGTAATAGTTACAATGTAGCAAAATGAGATATCTTATGCCACCTGTTTTGAAGTATGAAAAAAACACGATTCAGAAGTTTGATTACAACATTGCTGAAATATGTAGCAAACTCGTGTCTTTTGTTGTGTTGTGATATTTTGAAAAGGGACACAACTTTTTAACATACCACTGTGATGTTTTGAAGTGACAAACTGCTTGACAAGACATTTTCTACTGAATGTCTTCAGACTAACCATAATGTATGACTGTCTACTCTGTTCTCATGGCAAACATGGCTAATGAATAGTTGGCTTCATCAACTCTCCATAGTGTAATTCTCAGTATCTGTTTACATCCTGTGTTAACATAGCCCTAACACAGACCAGATATAATACACATATTGATGCCAATGATTTTGATTGGTTGAAGGCATCGGAAAACCTGTCACACAGAAGTATTTACAATGCATAACTGATCACACCTTTGGTCCCAAAGCTATACATCATTTCAATGCCTTCATCCCTACAATATTGTACTCAAGCACCATTGGTTATCTTTGACAACCAAGATGAGAGCCGTATGACGATTCACCTGGGATGCTATCTTGGTGTCATATTGTGAGGACACTGGTTTTCACACTGCCTGTAGGATGCTTTTGAATCAAGTGATTGGTTTGCCTCACCAAGTTGTCTTACTTTCGTCTTCTTACCGGTCTCTTGATCTTCCTACCAGCCACAGAACCCGAAGCACTGAATGGATTATTGCTACTTGCTTGTGCAGCACTGTGAATGAATAAACAGAGTTTATTTACAGTCATGTGGTGTCTAGATGGCTAATTATGGAAATATATCTGATTCATGAATCAATACCTTGTCTTGCAAGCAAGTGACAAAATGGCTAAGCTGTAGTTTATCCATTGAGTCTATAGAACACATATTGAATTGTTCTCGGTTTGTGAGTAACACATCCTATCAACTGACTATACAGTATGCAATGTTCACCCTGTAACACATATTTAATTACCCTGGGTTTTGCCGGTTATCAGAAAAGACATGCAATTTTATGGTTTGGCCACTAAGAGCACTGTTCACAAGTGGTTTTAGAAACTGGAAGTTAGGGCCATTGTCACATAGCAACAACTAACATAAAGTTTCCTCTCACTTTCCATGTTGTCCGAGGTATGCACAGGGAGAAGTGAGATCAGAACTAAGACTCTCAAAACAAAGAACATGCTAAGCTAAGTGAGACTGTGTTTGAGACTGCTTTAGAGACTTTCATATATCAAATAGACTGTAATTGCAAGCAAACTTGAGATCGTCTTTGAGACTGGTAAATGGTAGCCTCACAGCCTGGTATTTTGGCTAGTGTAGCCCAGACATCTTATGTGTAATTCAAACCTTGATCTGTTCAACTACACATACGTATCACGTCTCGTATTCTAAAGACGTCACTGTTGAACCATCGTTGTATGCAATGCATGTGGTTTGTTTGTTTCAATTTGTGCACGGTTGGGCCGAGCGACCATGATTTGTGTCTGATCATGTGCCTTGTTTAGCTAGCTGCAACATTTGTCATTTGATGACTTCTGTTGCTGTCCGTTGTTTATTGTTTACATCATACAAGTCTCAAATCCAGTCTCAGATATGGTCTCACTTTGGACTTCCTACAAAATGAGAGTCTCAGACTCAGTCTCACTTATGGTTTACATGGGGACTTGTATACCTGGTTGTCCCCACTGTACTATTTTATTTGGCAAAATAAAAAAAAATATTTTATTTCCAATTACATGACTTCAGGAAATAGGGTAGGTAGGTCAGAATTTTATTTTAATTTACTTTCAATTTTCAACAATTACTTGGACCCCAAGATCAGCTACTTATCAGTGACAGAACTTCCTGTGAGAGTTTGATGAAGTGTAAAAGAAGTAAATGAAGACAATTATAAGGTAGGCCAACATGTTATGCAGACTGTACTGTTATAGTCTAAAAACACCTGAATACAATTTTAAAATAAAAATGACCACGGACGAGGTAAAGGCATGAAGGTGTCAATGGAAACAGAACTAAATTGTTACCATTTTACCTTTTCACATGCAAAAAAAAAACAAAATCCGTTTAGTGTTGGGGAGCTTAAACTAGGGTTGGGTAGGTTATTGGAAACTCACTACTTTTATATATTTGGCCTTAGACCTAACAATAATCAAAACATCTATATATATATATATATATATATATATATATATATATATATTTGGCCTTAGACCTAACAATAATCAAAACGTCTATATATATAGAGGTGCGTAGTCCTCACTCATCTACCCCTGATGAGTGAGGACTACGCACCTCACGAAACAGTTCTGTAGGGTCTATAGCATATAATTTGGTTCAAATTTTCAAAACCTGTATATATATATATATATATATATATATATATATATATATATATATATATATATATATATATATATATATATATATATATATATATATATATAACCACTACTGTAATGTTCCCAAGTGTAAAGCTGCCTTGAAAAAAGCCAAAAATTTTGTGAAATATCCATGGATGACTTTTTTCTTTCCATGCATTCTGTGGTAAAGCCACAAACATCAGTGAGATATAAGAAAATGTTTATTATGTCTGCATCAAGTATATTACGGAGGTCTTCCTGCCAACTTCTTCACTGTCAATCAACTCAACCATTTCATGTCTGACTTCTACCGTTCTTCTTCTCTTCCTTTCCCTCTAAAAATCATCTGTTTCCAAAACATCCAGGCCACGACGATGGCTTTTCTTGTTTTTGATGTTGTATTTTTCTGCTCCCTTAAGGGGCTGTGTCATTTTAAAACTGAAGCACAAGAAACATAATTTCTTCGTTTCAGTTTAACCCCTCCCCCCTCAAAACGAAATGTCTTAATGCGAAATGGGAAAATGAACGACCTGTCCTACATGTATGTTTATATCATATACCATGACATCAATAAACACAACAAACTCTAATTGCAATTCAACTTGTAAAACATTTTGCTGTCTCTGCAAAACACAGTTTCTACTGGAAATTGTATTTACCAGTTCTCATGCTTTTTAGCCTTCAAGTTGTTTCTGTCGAGTCATTTATATTCACAGATTTCGTAATTTATACAAGTTGATTTTGACTGTGACATCGCACCACGACAGTGATGAACACATTGACGTGGCGGCGGCTTTCACATGCATGTTTCAACTATCACATGAAAACATCTATAAATCTGTTTGGAATCACTTAACTATTACTGAATAATTATTTCAGGTGATCTAACTTTTCATTTTCACGTTAATAGAAGGATTGAATCAACATCAGTCGAACGGTCAACCTGTTACTAGTGCCGAAATAAACGTTCGCAATACCACGCTATCTACGATAATTTAGTCCAAGTTTAGAGGTCATGACAAACACGCGACACCTCATTGGTAATTTCCAGATTTACATTTCATATTAGTTTCATGTTAAACCCCGACATGGCCTAACTTATAACCTTCGCGTAGGTGGATTTTGGCAACGTCCTCTCCACATAGTCTATTCATATCAATTATCTTGAAGGTCCTTTAAAAGTTGCCACTACGATTGAATGATCGGCTCTGATCACGCAAACACTTCGTTAACTTTCGTTGACAAGATCACATGGCGTTACCTACGTAGTGGCGTGCAGTGTTGTTTATATTTGGGTACGATGAATCTCCTGTCTAAACAGCTAACCCATCTAGAATTTGGAATTAGGTAATCCTAAAACGTAAAGCTATGTCGGATCCGGACGTTTTAAAAACCGAGAGTTGCAAGTACAAGTATTAAATGAGGTAATGTCTACATACAATAAGTGTAATGCCTTGCTTGGGTTGTACGCTTATCATCCTAGTCGCAAGAAATTGGTTGACATGTGCGTTCGTCACGTACCATCATTTATAGTTGTGATATGACCCAACAAACGGAAAAAAGTCTCTTGAATTCAGGAACTTCTGTTTAGGTGTTGGTGAATAATAAAACCATGTTTTCGCAGCATTCAAGAGGTTGTTTTTGTGATTCATTTATTGTACATCACTCCCTGGCTAGGTAGGTTACTTGGCCATACAGTTATTTTTAGAACAACATGCATCTCTCTTCGTGTATGTCGGCAAAGTTTCTGACTGTCATTTTCAAGAAAAATAGCATTGCCTCTTTTGATTCCATTTTAGTAAGAATGGAAAATCCTTATTGCGATTTTGACGCACGCCAAACAAAATGAACTCTTACCCCCTCCCCCCCTAAACGAAATTATTACGTTTGTC